>NC_064254.1:70349751-70652781 GCF_003254725.2 Canis lupus dingo
AGACGTCAGCAGCAGGAGGAGCAGGGGGAGACTAAGAGAGAGAATCTCAAGCAGAGTCCCTCACAAAGGGCTCAACCTCATGACCTGAGCTGAAATCAACGGTCAGACGTTCAACATCCTGAGCCACTCAGGAGCCTTGAGGAGCGTGAGACTCTTGATCTTGGGGTTTTGAGTTAAAGCTCCATGTTGGGTACAGAGATTGCTTAAAAATAAAATCTTAGAAAGAAAGAGAGGAAGGAGGGGAAGGAAGGAAGGAAGAAGAGAGTCTGCGTGTTATTTGGAAAAAGATTGACAATGGCTGCCTTGGTTGGGACTTCAAGCAGCTTTATAAAACTATTCATGTATGAATGTACCGACATAAAGACCACCTAATTTACTGAAACAAGACTATAGTTATGAAAATCAATTCCAAATGCATACATACATTCAACAACAACAACAACAAAACAAAACATAGGGTTCTGGGTTAATACAATAGGCAAAAAATTAAAATAACAACTTTTATGAGAAGTTCTTGGAAAGAAAAAAAAAATTTTCCTGGGACTATCACCCAGGAAATAGCTTACCTTTGACTGTCAGATTGAAGCAACCAAGCCTATCACCAGACAGTGAGTCTGCACCACACTGTAGCACCACAGCACTGGGTTGATACATCTCCATCACTTTTGAGATAATCTATGTACAAAATAACAAATGTTACCACCTTCTCTAAAAATCTTTTAAAATTCCATTTTCATTTTGAAAAGAATAATACTTACAGGCTTAAATATTTGCCCATAGGATTCATCATCTATACCATCTCTCATTGGAAAATTGACAGCATAGTATTTGCCTTTTCCTGCACCAATATCCTAAAATGCATGAATAAACAGCTCTTAGTGCGTTTCATAGTAAACATGTTTGCGTGTTAATATTTTTTTACAGGATTAAAAAACTAGGTAACAATATCAAATTCTGAATTCATCTGTTAGGTTAAGAAAGGAAATAATAGGGACCCCTGGGTGGCTCAACTGTTGAGCATCTGCCTTCGGCTCAGGGGTGATCCTGGGGTACCAGGATCAAGTCCCACACAGGCTCCCTGCAGAGAGCCTGCTTCTCCCTCTGCCTGTGTCTCTAAATAAATAAAAATAAAATAAAAATAAATAAATAAATTAAATAAAAAAATAAAAATAAAATAAATAAAAAAATCTTTAAAAAAGATTAAAAAAAGGAAATAATACAGAGTAAGTCTATATTTCAATATTAATGGATTGCTTTATTAAGCTGGAAAGAATCAATTCCAATTAATTTGTAATGGTTATTTTGGGGAAAAAGAAACTTAACAATTAAAGGCAGTATTCTATTTGACCAAGAAATTAATCATGAACAGAATATTTAAGACATTATGGAAAACAGATACCCTGAGCCAAAGAACTGTGCAGGACAATTGTCTCTATAATGCAGAATCCTCCTTTGAAGCTCACTTCATGGTATAAGTTTATTTATGATGAAAGAAAAGTTCCAACTGTCCTCAAGTTTTGACAAATGCAGACTGAAGCACCAAAATCTGCTCTATAATTGGGCTTGAAATAAAGTCTTATTTCTACTTGTTGAATAAATACCACTCTTGATATTAATATTCCCCAAAGTAAGAGAAACTGAGAGCTGGGTCCAGCAACATATACACACACACGCATTTACCCTAACACTGCATGTACTATGCATATACATTATGGACGTGCAGATGCGTGTAAATCTACCTATATGCGCTCACACACACACAGAATTCCTAGAAGAAATGGTACAATACAAAAACTGCTACAAAGTAAGTTCTTTTTCTAAAAAAACATATTTTATTTATTTATTTGAGATAGAGCAAGAGAGAATGTACTGGGTGGGGGAGGAGGAGTAGGAGAGAAAGAAAGAGAAGCAGGCTTCCCGCAGAGCAGGGAGCCCGACACGGGGCTTGACCCTAGGACCCCAGGATCATGACCTGAGCCTAAGGCAGAAGCTTAACCAACTAGGCCACTCAGGTGCCCCCAAACAGTTCTTTAACTGCAACACGAAAGGACTGGTGGTGGCTGATTCTTACATTCTTAAATTAAGTCTCAATATATGTGAATCTTTAGGATTACTAATGCTTTTTTACAAGTCTCCCCTTCTCTCTCATATAATGATTGAGTTTGATTCATTTTTAAAAAGCATAGTTTAGGGACGCCTGGGTGGCTCAGCGGCTGAGCCTCTGCCTTCAGCTCAGGACATGACCTCGGGGTCCTGGGATTGAGTCCCACGTCGGGCTCCCTGCATGGAGCCTGCTTCTCCCTCTGCCTGGGTCTCTGCCTCTCTCTGTGTCTCTCATGAATAAATAAATAAAATCTTAAAAAAAAAAAAGCATAGTTTATCCTTCAACATTAGAGTTATGATCCAAATTCCAATGAAGAAAAAGTAAGTGGAATTACATATCTCCCGCAACAATTTTTCTTGAAGAAACCTAAAATGTTTAACTAAATACAAACCATTTAGATGTTGATAAACTAAAGCACCGTGAATCCGTAAAATTCTGCACTTTAAAAAACTAAACTCCTGGGACATACTTTGACAGTAAGATTTCAGAATACAGAAAGTTGGTCAGCACTTCTCACTCTAACCAAAACCTGGCGCCTCAGCTGCTCCCTTGTTGCACCAAGCTTTCTCCCTTCCATTTCTTATTCCTCAACTGCTGCTTTACCATATCTTTTTCTTCTACTTAAAGACTCCCAATCTAATCGATACAAGCAATGTTAACAATGATCTAAGCTCAGAGTAGCTTTCTTTTCTAATTTAGAATGAACCGGAAGGTAGAAAAGGGAATGTTTATTAACATCCAGAGATACACACAAGTTTTATGAAATTCCAAATAGAACTCCATGCATAATAGTTTTGATTTCCTTATAAAATTTTAGGGACACCTTTATAATAACTAAAGAGAAAATATGCTGACATTTCCCATAGTAAGTACAAAATCTTTAGTGAATAAAAGAAATATTGAAAGTCATTCTATAATCTTTAAAAGATACCCGCTCTCCAATATGTTCCAACAACTTTAAACAATAAGAACACTGTCAGAAATTAAAACAGAGGCCATGTTTTGCCATTTTTGATTATACTTAAAAGACTTAGTTTAAGCTTAAAACTGCGAAGGTTTTTGCTGAATTTCTACCGGGTGCAACGGCTACAGACAAAGGAATTCTACTGGTTAGGGTAGTGAGTGGTTCTCAAAGTTTAGTGCGCAGAATCAGTTCCCGAGGCCTGACAGGATGTCCCCAGGAGATGCCGATTCCGCTTGCCTAAGGCTCATACTCTAAGAATCACTGGTATGTAAGTTAGGGCCAAGCGGAGAAACGCACTGACGGAGCTAGCAGGCATGGAACTGAATATACAAATTTGCAATTTTAGAAGCCACATAATTTAAACTTCAACAAATTAAACGACTGACCTTCTACTCATTTTAAGATTTCACCATCATGACTGTTACTGAAAGAGCACCATCTTGTGGTCAAATAAAGAAAGCACATATTTGAAAAATAAGGCTACTCTTCAAAATATTAGTTGCTAAAATAAGCTGTAATACATACCACAGATCTGAAAAATAACCTTAATTAGAAAACTCTGAACTAATATTGAATGCCACGATAAGAGAAATTTCCTATACAATCCAGGATGAATTTAAAAAGTCATTTAAATCTTTGAATAAATTTTCAACATGCAGGTAGGTTGGGTCAAGAAAAGCCAGTGAAGCAAAACTACCGGAGGAACTTTGTACAAACAAGATGTGACCAGTGGTTTTATACTCATAAAATAAAAGAGCACTAAATGGGGGGGGGGGGGGAAGATTAAAGTAAGACCTATTAAAGCAAGACTAATCATAAAAGGGGGGGGGGTAAATACAAGAACCTAAAATAAAATAGACTTAGTTCTATTTTCATCCACCAATCTTTACAATCAACAGCAATGCTGGCTACTGTGAAGTAGGTTTTGAAGATCCAAATAAACATCAAGAAAACTGCTTCTGTGCTTCAAGGATGTTCAAAAATAATTATTCGACCAAAGAAAATGGCTGAGCAAAAGTCCTCTCAGTTCTCACTAAATTTTTGCCTATAGTCAACAAAAGTGAATTCTAGCAAATGTTATATAGCATATAAAATGACTCAATTCTGCATATAAATTTTAAATGACTCTAGAACAGTATTAGTTTAGATATAGGATTATTATCTTCTTCAGTTCTAATATTTATATCATATTTATTCAGATAGAAATTCAGTCTTACCCTCAAGTCTCCTGTTCCAGGAAAGTACTCCCCATATTTATGGAATGATACAGTCATTACACGATCTGTTGTGTAAAAAGCTTCTTCAACACCATCACCATGATGGATATCAATATCAATATATAACACTCTCTGATGATACCTGAAAATAAAGCATCGGTTAAGTTTTTTTTAAAAGGTTTTAAATGAGAACCAGGTTCTTCTGAAATGGGTTCAGAAATATTTTCGAGCTCTTCCATTTCAGAATGTTGAATCCTTTCTCTTAATTTCCAGCCTAAGAGACCATTCAAACATCTAAAGTTACAAGACTGAGCCTCCGATCTTCAAATCCTCTCTTTAGCCCCAATCTAGGTAAGAAAAATGTACTTACTCTCTGTGAAATCTGTCCAGTTCTATATGTTCTAGAAACATACTACCAGTTCCTATAATATTAACAACTGAAGATTATACTGCACTTACAGGATGGATGATTACTTTAAAACGTCTAATAAATTTTCAGTATTATAAAACAGTGGTTGGCAATCTACAGTTCATAGCCCAAATCTGACCAATGGAGTCTTTTTGTAAACCTTGAGATTAAAACAGTTTTTACATTTTTAAATCACTGAAAAATAAAATTAGAAGAATATTTCGTATGTGACAATTTAGGGAAATTCAAATTCCAATGTCCATAAATAACGTGTTACTAAAACACAGCCATGCTTATTTGATTATAAATGATCTATGGCTTCTTTTGTGCTTGCAACTGCAAGTAGTAGTTGTGACAGAAACCATCTGGTACTCTCGTCCCTTCACGGTGCTGCCTGGAGCACTAAACACTGCAGCGGTGCAGTTACAACTCAAATACATTTTAAGGCCATGTAGATCACCATACCGTGACATCCCATTACCAATACATACCCATATCAAAACAAAAGGAAATGAATTCTGAATTTCATCCTTCTATGGCATAATAATGGAGTATTATTTTGTTATTGAATAAAATGGCAGAGCATTGCATGTTTATTATAGAAGGATACCACCACTATGCTAAAAGAAAATAAACAAACTGATATCAGACTAAGGACCCTGATAATATCCTCAACTCACAGGAAAGCACCATTCAGTAAAGAAAAAGAAAAAAGCACGGGCCACCTGAGTGGCTCAGTGGTTGGGTGTCTGCCTTGGGCTCACGGTGTCACCCCGGGGTCCCGGGATCGAGTCCCACACTGGGGTCCCCGCAGGGAGCCTGCTTCTCCCTCTCCCTATGTCTCTGCCCCTCTCATGAATAAATAAAATCTTTTTAAAGCAGAATGTCTCATTATAGATTTTCTTCACAAAAATAAGAGGTGTTAGCCAAGTAAATTTCTGAGTGGTTCATAAGTGGCTTATCAACAGCCAATTAAATCATGATAGATCACGTCAGTTAAAGAAATATGTCTAGAGGGATCCCTGGGTGGCGCAGCGGTTTGGCGCCTGCCTTTGGCTCAGGGCGCGATCCTGGAGACCCGGGATCGAATCCCACATCGGGCTCCCTGCATGGAGCCTGCTTTTCCCTCTGCCTGTGTCGCTGCCCCTCTCTCTCTCTCTCTCTCTGAGATTATCATGAATAAATAAATAAAATCTTAAAAAAAAAAAAGAAATATGTCTAGACAAATTAGGTTAAGCTTGTTTAAGGGTCTACGCAGTCAAGAACCACTGCTCAGAGACGGAGACACAGGAACCACACCAACAGTTGGTTGAATTAAAAACCAAGCAAATAGGGGATCCCTGGGTGGCTCAGCAGTTTAGCGCCTGCCTTGGGTACAGGGCGTGATCCTGGAGACCGGGGATCAAGACCCGCATCGGGCTCTCTGCATGGAGCCTGCTTCTCCCTCTGCCTGTGAATCTGTCTATCATGAATAAATAAATAAAACCTTAAAAAAAAAAAAAACAAGCAAATAATTTCAAGTGGTTTTCCTTGGCTCTCAAGGAGTTAACTGAAACATTTTAGCTGTTTATCTGAGGCGGTAATACCAAATTTTACACTAAGAAATTAGCCTCAAAAAAAAAAAAAAGAAATTAGCCTCAATAAACAATATGCATGGAATAACTACAGGCAAGAATATTTTTTGATACTGACAAAAAACTCCTTCACTACAATCTGAAGTGGAATCTATTAAGACATGTTACAACTGATAATGGTTAAAAAAAAAGAGAAACACCTTTGTAAATTTCCAAATTCTAATGTTCCTCTATAGATCTCTCCTTCAAACTGCAGTCGGGGATCACTGTAAATCTAACTCCTTTAGTAATTTAGAGATAATTATACCCATTAGTAAAGAACAAAGCCCCATTCCATGTGGAAGCTAGGCAATTAGCTAGATTCATCAATAAACAAATTTCCTTTAACACAAGTTTCAAATTTCTGCCTTCAAAAGTTAAAACTTAGAAAATGTTAGAGCATAAACTTCCAGAGTCATGTCATCTTTCATTAGGTGAAACTGTAACTCAAATCTAAAACACTGAACGACTCTTAGGTTTTTTTAAAAGGGTATATTTAATATGAGTTTTATAGACATGTATGTGCATTTCTCATGCTTATTAATTCAAGGAATGGGAAAATGCTCTGTATTTCTACATTGGTTTGTAACGAATCCATAGAAAACTCAGCACTGAACTATTTTTCACCCACCATTTCCTTGATATTTTTTAAGTCATAGATTTATATCATTTTAATTAAAACTTTTCCATAAGGAAAATATCAACATAAATTAACTTACTTTAGTAATTCAAGGATGGCAAGTACAATATCATTAACATAACAGAATCCTGATGCTTCTGATTTCTTAGCATGATGTAATCCTCCAGCCCAGTTAACAGCCATATCAGTTTGTTGTCGGTTTAACTTCACAGCACCAGCTAAAAAAAATACAGGGTAGACTTCAAAAGTGTTTAAAATAAAAAAATTAATATAACAAGACAAAAGCCCTATAGCAAAGAGTATGCCACGTATAAGTAAGAGTTTAAAATTACAAAAAGGATCATTGTCTAGGACACTAACAACAGTTTCTCCTTAGGTAAGTATTATCCTATAGCGGTGATCTGATTAAATAAGAGTATATATGGAAAGTGGTAGCCAGAAGAGAGGTAGAGGAGAGAAATCTCTAAGTGAAAATACAAAAGTAAGGAACCTAAAAAAAGTTCAAGTCATTACGATCATAAAACATGGGGTTTATTTTTAAAGAAAGAAATCATTACTTTATTTCGTTTTTAAAAAGTGAGCTCTGTGCCCAACATGAGACTTGAATTCACGACTCCCAAATTGAGGCATAAGCTCTACCACTGAGCCAGCCAGGTGCCCCAAAGATGGGGATTTCTAAAGACAACTGTACTAAAAACATACAGATCACTTTTTAGTATCAAAATCCATCATCACTAAAACGCTTTGCTTTAAACAGGTAAACCAGGAAGATTAATACCAAGTTTAAATCAATCTTTAGATCTGAATCAGGACACTTACCAACTGAGCCACCCGTTGAGAGCTGGCAAAACTCAAAGAGTCCATCAAACACTGGACAGTCTTCTCCAACATTAACTGTGAAAGACGGATTTCAGTTACAATCCATTCTACGAATTAATGAAGTTTTTTCTTACAAAAACTATTCCTTACAAATATTTTTATATGATGTAATCACGGATCACACATCACAGTATAAATCTAAAGTTTGCTATTTAAAAATATAATTAATCATTTTATCCAAGGTAATTTCAAGGGTTATATGTAAAACATCACCACCAAATCCTACCAGGATAATTTGTAGAAAATCTCAGCTCTATTATCAGAAGATCAATAGCCACCAAAATATAAAAGGTATTTGAATTATTTAAATTAAAACACGCACTTAAATATTAGGCATTTCTCCTAAAACATACAACAAATTAATCAAGGTTCTAAAAAACTTAAAAAACTTTAATTCCTTTATGATTTACTTTTTCTAAAACTCCTTAAATGCACAGAACATCCATAACTTTGAAATATATTTTAGTGAGTACTAAAAAGACAAAGCAGCTGGCTGCCTACCCAATCTTAAAGGATGGTAAGAATTAACTAGGTTCGGAGCAGCCAAGACATAGAAGGAAGGGGTAAAGCACAAGGAAACAACACGGGTACATGACACATTGCAATATATTTAGTTCCTCAGTACTGACAGGATTAAAGGGACATATTATTTATGTACATGACCCATTCGCAGCCTCTTCCCACCCCAATTATAACCTCTTCAAAAATAAGGGTAATTATTTTACATAGCTTTGTATACCTTTAGTTTATTAGCATGATAATGAACAGCTTTTAGTTTCTTACTATTTAAATATAATCATAATCTTAATATAATTCAGTATTATGTATTAAATCAATCCTGTTAATTCATTTGCCCTATCTACACAGGACTTTTAATCTAAGCCTGAACCTGTATCCAAAAAAAAGGTATAAAAAATATGTTCTACATGCATTATAGCATTTTATTGAGTAAATGAAATAATCTAAGGTAGAAATGGGTACAAAGTTCTATGAATGTATAACTTATCAAGCCACTACACCTAATTTAGTATCTGAAATTGTTCTTCTCAAAAAAAATCACTGAAGTGATTTTAAAATCATTGTTATTTAAACATTTTACAGCAAATATTGCTTTTTTTTAAAAGATTTTATTTATTTATTCATGAGAGAACAGAACTGCTGATGAGAATGAACTTCAGTATCATGCTTTAAAAAAAAAAACTGTTTCAATCATTTTAAGACATTTCTCATTCCACTTTCAAGCCAGGCAACCGCTAATAACAAAACACGTATCTATAAAAGAGAGTATCACGTAGAAGAAAATCAAAATCAAAATCACGTAGAAGAAGCTTCACTAACAAATGGAACAGATTATGTATTAACAATCCAGATTAACTAAAACACACAAAGAGAGGTAAGAGATCCGTACATACACCAAGCTAAGGCCAATCCAAGTAGACTTTTTTTTTTTTTAAAAAGGCAGGGAAGTAAGGTCTCCCCACCAATACCCATCATCCCCAAGGTAACATGGGACCAAAACAAAGACTAGAGGAACATCCAGACAGCTCTTGGGCCGTCTGGCAGATGGATATCTTAATTATCCTTATTCCCAAGAGCTCAGGCTTCGGGTAGATTTTGTTTTGGGTTTTACGATTTTCTTTCCTTCTTTCTGGGAGAGAAAGTGCTCAGGTCCGCGTGAGGGCGCACCCACAAGCAGGGGGAGAGAGGGACCTGACTGTGCTAGGTGCGGAGGCCGACGCAAGCCTCGAGCTCAGCATCAGTGAGTCAACTGAGCTACCCAGGCGCCTGGTTTTTTTTGTTGTTTTTTTTAAAGCAGTTTTAGTATTTTTAATTTTTACATTGACTTTTCAAACCAGTAATTAACTAAGGAAGTATCTTCCTCAGGCGGAACACCTACATGTGGATATTCTAATGATATGCTTCTAGAAAATACTCACTGATCCTTAGTAAGATTAACATAGACTTTTAACATAGAAACGTACATCTCTGCATCTGCTTACTATACTCAGACATGTTATCTGGTCTTATTGAACGTAGAAATTTGATGTACTCATCACTGTGGTATTTTGTCATTTCTTCAGCAGTGGCTTTGTGGGGCCTCTGTGAAGAAAAACAAATGTCAGAATGGTGGAGCCACAACTGGTTACATCAGAGTCATCAAACACCACGTACACAATTTCCCCTAACAATCCTCTCAGAAGAACTAGCTCTGCCAGAAAATAAATTCCAAAGTGAATCCAAATTTATACGTGTATTTCTTAGAAATGAGTAATCAATTCCAAAGCTAATTCCTACTCCTTTAAAGCCATTAGACAGGTCTGACCCCAATTATACATTCCTTTTATTGCAGTGGAAATGGGTCAATGCTTATAAAGTTGAATCTGTTCAGGAACTCTCACTTTCCATCATAAACCGTCTGCTCTGTATCAAGTGAGACTGAGACTCAAGCTCAATTTTAAGTCTTTGTTCACAATCTCTTCCTTTCCTTTGCCTATCCTAATTATCCTTATTCCCAAGAGCTCAATTTCATTTTTAACACACTTTTCCCAGGAGGCTTCCAGAAAGTATATAATCCAACCCCTCCTTTCCTGTAAATATTTGTTATCTGAAAAAAGTAACTCATATATACTCAATACTAGTAACTGTTTCAAGTCTTTCTTTTCTCCCCAAACAGGCAAGAACTGTGTCTTGCATTTGTTTACATATACTTCCACATTAGTGCAAAAGCACTTAAGGTAGGTGTATCCTAAATGTTAGCTGTACTGTACACATCCACTAATACACTGCTCCATATGTCAGTAAGTATTTGTAGAATTTCCTACATAATTCTTCTGTAATAGTCAACTCTTCAGCAGCACAGCCAAGTAAACCACTATTGCAACAAAGATATTTAGTTTGCTAAACTGAGTTGTTGGCCAAAATGTGAAAAGGTGGGATATGAGAAACTTTTGAAAAATGGTCGAGTAAGAGGGTTAAAAACCATTCCCACACTGTTTTCTCTGAAGATTAAAACAAAAAGAGTTTGTTTTCTTCCAGAGTTTGTTTTCATCTGCTAAACGCCATTTAAGGGGATTAATAATTTCAAAGTAGATTAAAAAAAAAAAAAAACAACACTGAATATTTACCAAAAGGTATACTTACGTATATTTCCATTTTTCTATATAAGCCATAATTTAGCAGCAAGTTATGGGTCATGCGGATTCTATGAGGTTTCATGGGATGACCCTGTCCATAATAGTAATTTCCAATATCACCTAAAATAGAAAAAAGACAACTGAATAGAGAATCTTTACAGTCTAAATTTATGTGTGTTCATCATCACAAGGCACTTACCACCTAATCAAGATTTAAAACTTGAAATGATCTCAGATCTTTCAATTTTCAAACTGTACTAGAAAGCCAAGATACTGGGTTACGTTAACTGTGGTAACTTCATTAATACACGTTTATTAGAGATTAAAAGCAAGCAAGCTTTTCAGATTTTCAGTTTGCCAAAATTTATTTAGGATTAGCCCTAATAAAATACTTATAACAGTAGTTTTAGTTACTTAAATTTGAAAATTAATTTTTTGTATTTATGGACAAATTCAGACGCCTAAAGCAAATTCTGAGTTTCATTGTTATTTAAACATTTTACAGCAAATATTGCTTTTTTTTTAAAAGATTTTATTTATTTATTCATGAGAGAGAGAGAGAGAGAGGCAGAGACACAGGCAGAGGGAGAAGCAGGCTCCACGCAGGAAGCCTGACGTGGGTCGCGATCCGGGGTCTCCAGGATCACACCCTGGGTTGAAGGCAGGCGCTAAACCGCTGAGCCACCTGGGCTGCCCGCAAATATTGCTTCTTGATATTTACTGGCATCCCAGAAATATTTTACAGTTGGCATTACGGGAGTTAAAATGTTCTACATATCCATATTACAGTCTATAAATTTTTGCTAAATAAAATTTAGGTCCTAAATAAAGTTTTGCTCTAATAAGACATACTTGTGACATTTTTTTTAAGATAGTAAGAATATTTTTGTCTCCTTCTTCATGATTAAAAGTCGTTAAGTGCCAGCCTATCTGTCACATCTTATGTACCAATGTATTAATACTCATGCATTAAGATTTAATTCAAAATGAACAGACATAACACCAAAACCACAAATTTTCATCTATTGAATTTCAATGAAATCAATACTTTTGGGTACAGATCCAGTGTTTTTATAATAAACAAAGGTTACCTTGGGGTTAAGGAAACCCCTAAAAACATACTATTTTTAAAATGTAACAAGCACCTTTTGCAACAGCTTGTATTAAATTAGAAGTCACTTTTAGTATTAATTCTAGTCTTTAAATAAGTAAGTCCGAAATTTTATTAGGACAGTCAAGTTGATTTTAATGGCTCAAAGTCAGTCATTTCAACACAAGTTTATATAAAAGCTAGAGCTAAAGAACGCTATTTCCTTACCTTCATGATAAAAAAAAAAAAAAATCTTTCAAAATCCTGCCTAAATACACACTTTTTTTGTTTAATAAAAACTGAGAACTCAGAAACTTGTGTTTCTCATCTCACTCTTCCATATATTTGATCATGGTTCAGGATGCACATTCCTGCTTTCTTACAGGCTTATTTTATAACTTACCTATTTCTAAATGCCACCATTGCTTGATTTTGTTGGTATACCACTAATTTACCTAATTCTTCACTTCCAACACCAACTGTTCTGAAAACAATATATACACAGCCATTTAAAGTGAAGTCACCTTTCTTAAAACAAGAGCCAACAGGACTAAGACAATATACATAAGTAGGTAAGCAGGGCTAAAGGGATGTGCAACATTCCTCGCACTTACCACAATTCAGAGTCTATGCATGAAACAAACTCCCTTTATAAGGGTCTGCTGTAAAGCTAGCTTGTCTCTACGTGGCTGGCACTACACAGAGGTCCTTGAAAGCAGCCTGGTCTCAAATTCTTAAGGTACAGAAAGTCCACTAGAATTACAAGTTACTGCAAGGAAGGTATTTCTAATCATCACTACCAGAAGAGATCAAGAGAGTAAGAATAAAAAAATTAGTCTTCAAAGAACTTCCAAATGCCTCTAAGATTTACTAATACAAAATGTCTCTAACACCTATCACATTTTAAGATCAAATATGCTAGTTATAGACATACTTAGAATCCAATGGAAAGTCACCAATAATCTAAAAACAGGAAGGATACCAATAACCTACAGAAGGGAGACTACCGTTACATTTCTCAGCAAGTCTGTTTAAAAAAAAAAAATGAAAAAAAAATAAAATAAAAAATAAAAAAAAATGATAGCAGTAATTAACATTTTTCTGAGTGCTCACTAGGAGGTACTACTCTAAGCACTTCACATATATGTTAATCTTCTCAATTAACCCCATGATGTAGGTATTATTACTATTATTCCTATAGTGAAGAAAGGTGAAATGCAGCTAAGTAAGGTAATATCGCCAAAGTAAGCTAGCTAGCAAGCCAGAGGAGCTAGATTCAAACACGTGCCGAGCAACGCAGACAATCTTTAGCAGCAGCTACTAGGAGAGCAATGGCACTACAGTCACTAACAAGAAATGGTAGGGGAAAGCCTGGCAAGAAAATGATATATTATGGAATACAAATATTTAAATAAAGGCTTAGAGTCTTTGTTAATTTACAGAAAATGAATATAAGAAACTACTTATCCAATTAATCAAAGTTAAAAAAAAAAAAAAACAATTGGCTTCTGGATTTTTGTAAGATTATATATAACTTTCAACAAGTTTCTCTGCTTACAATTTAGGGGCCCCAGTCCTTTCATAAGTATGTGCACTACCTAAATGACATATGTCTACAGGGGAGCTAAGCCAAAGATAAGTGCTATTTTGTTTATCAAAAATTCCTCCAAAATGTAAGGTTATAAAAAAAAAAAAAAAATCTCCCAATGCTCTCTGGCTTAATCCTATTATATCTCAAAATTCTCTACAAGATTGCTTTGTAGCCATCCAATTCTTATTAAACATAAAATGTCTTTTCTTAGTTTCAAGAACCTACAAATTCCATTCATGATTTAAGCGGTTAGGAACATAATGGGCATTTTAAATGTTATCTTGATTTTCAACCAAATACACAAAAATGCATTACCAATGAAGCAAACATCCAGAAAAACTAGCATAAGGTGGTTCCTTGAATGCAACAAACTTTGTCACTATGAAGAAATAACCATAAAGAATTAGTTATTTGTAAAATTTGAGAAAATTGCTTATTCTTCAAAAGAAGCTATCAGAATGAAATGGCTACTAAGGTCCACACTCTTATCCAAAGTACCTGGGGGACTAGGTGCATTTTAGGTTTTTTTTTTTTTTTCAGGTTTTATAAATGTAGCATGTTACATCTGCTATATATTATGTGATACCCTGCGGTCTGTCTGCACACCATTCTATAATCAAACATTAATATTTTTTGCAGCGGGGATCCCTGGGTGGCTCAGTGGTTGAATGCCTGCCTTTGGCCCAGGGCGTGATCCTGGAGTCCCAGGATTGAGTCCCGCATTGGGCTCCCTGCATGGAGCCTGCTTCTCCTCCTCCCTCTGCCTGTGTCTCTGCCTCTCTCTCTCTGTGTCTCTCACGAATAAATAAAAACTTAAAAAAAAAAAAACATAAAAAAATTTTTTGCAGCAAAATGTGTGAATATTCACAGTAAGGAGAATAAAGATCATAAATATTAATTCAGATAAGCTTGATTCCAAAGGAGTTGCAGATTTTTCTTCCCGTTTTCAGAACATTTTGAATTTTAAGATTGTAAAATATGCCTTTATTCTTTTTTTAAAAAATTTTTATTTATTTATGATAGTCACACACACACAGAGAGAGAGAGAGGGAGACAGAGACACAGGCAGAGGGAGAAGCAGGCTCCATGCACCGGGAGCCCGACGTGGGATTCGATCCCGGGTCTCCAGGATCGCGCCCTGGGCCAAAGGCAGGCACCAAACCACTGCGCCACCCAGGGATCCCGCCTTTATTCCTAAAGATAAGTGGACTACAAAAATTATCCAGAAAAAAAAAAAAAAGAAAAAAGAAAAAGCTACAGTATTATTTTCATCTTCCACACACTATTTGGTCCACTACTAGCTAAACACTCTCCCACAGGGTTCCATATACCACTCCCCTGGATTTTATTTCTACCCCTTAGCCTCTGTACACAACAACCTTTACACATCAGCGGTTTCCCACGTTCGTTCATTCACTTAACAGATCAAGAGACTACTGTGAGCCGCGCACTATTCTAGGTGCCTGGGTAAGTCAGTGAACAGGAGTGCTGCCCTAAAAATCCCCATCTCTCAGGAATAAGTCACCTAATTATTTAATCTGCAAACTGAGGGGTCATCCTTTATTCTTTAACAACACCAACCAGTTCCAGCTCCATTTCTAACCCAACAAGTTCTATTTGTTGTACTCCCCAAACCGCTCTTAAATGTGACCATTTCCGTCAGCCACAACCATTATATTTTATATGGACCAATATGCATTCAATTCTTGCTTTCAATCTTCTATTCATCACTCTTCACCATCCTTTCTCCACCTGAGTTCTATTTAAAAATCTTGCAGTGGTTTTTCCACTCCCTCAATCAAGTTCAAATATCTTCCTACAAAGTTTCTGTGGCCTGGCCCTTTACTACCTAGCCTGGCATCCCACTGTTCCCCCCCCCCCCCCCCCCCCCCCCCCCCCGTGTCTATCTTTTTGCTTAGTGGGCCAAATCCTAACCCCGTGACCTTTGCAGTTTGCAATATCTTACAGGAAAACTCTTTTAAGGCTGACCCATTCTCTTCCTTCAGGTCTTCCCTGACTGGAGTACCCTACAAAGGTCTCAAATCTTACTATCTAGCATAGAGATTTTTATTTCCTTCTTAGGACTTAAATAATCTTTTGTCTACCTGGCACACAGTAGGGGCTTTAAGCCCATTTGATATTTCTAAACCGAAAGTTGATTTCATAAACAAGTATAAACTGCTATTGAAACAGAGAAATGAGACTTCTTAACCAGTACAAAGATCCTTATACTGTAACTTTTAAATCTGAGCTCATCCATGTTTCAATGCTATTATCATTCCCTAAGAGATTACCAGTTCCAATTGTTTCCTTAAACATTTGTCAACAAAAACATTTACATGTTTTTGTTAGGAAAAAGAAGTAACTACTAATATCTCTTTTGGAGGGAGGTGGGTAGCAGCAGAAGAGTTTCACTCTTGTCACCAAAGGAAAGAAGAAAAATCTTTAGGTGTGAGGTACTGGCTTCTTAGGCCATTAAAACCAGTCAAGGGCAGCTGGGGTGGCTCGGCGGTTTAGCGCCGCCTTCAGCCCAGGGCCTGATCCTGGAGACCTGGGATCGAGTCCCGCGTCAGGCTCCCTGCATGGAGCCCGCTTCTCCCTCTGCCTGTGTCTCTGCCCCTCTGTGTCTCTCGTGAGTAAATAAATAAAAATCTTAAAAAAAAAAAAAAGAAAAAGCTGTTTTAGGTAAGTGTTACACTCTCCTATGTTTTACATAATGATGTGCAATTAAGACTATTGGTATTTAGGGGGGCACCTGGGTGACTCAGTCCACCGTCAACTCTTGATTTCGGCTCAGGTCATAATCTCAGGTTATGGTGGGATGGAGCCTCACATTGGGCTCTGCGGTCAGTGCAGAATCTGCTCCTTCCACCCTGCCCATTCTCTCTCAGATAAATCAATAAAATCTTTTTTAAAAAAATACTGGTATTTATGAATTACTGCTATAATTCATTTAGCATTCTGATTTGCTGATTACCTATTTTGGAAAAAATGATTACTTATTTTTATGGATAATATTTATCCTACAGCTAGGAACCCGTGCTATTTTATTAAAGGCTATCTACCAAAAGACTTTGGCACCACTGTTACAAATAAGTCTAAGAAAATCTATCCATTTTAGTTGGTTGCCAAATAAATTCTTATAATCTCCTAGAGTAAACTACAAGTATACTGGAAGGCATGTTCTTGGTAACTTTTATATTTCTATCTCTGTATAGTGCTGAGTGCTTTTCACGGAACCACTCGCCTCCAAACACTTTGATGCACCCTATCAAAGGAGGATGAAACAGCACAGAGCAGTGTCTAAACAATCATGTAAACCCTGTCTATGTATACAGCCCGACTATATGTTATAAAACAAGCACTCAGTGTGACTGGCTTGAAGCTTAGTTAGAAACAAAGTACACTTAACACTTCTACATAAAGTATTATAAATTAATCAATCAAGAGTTTGATGCTTAACGGACTGCTCCACCCAGGCGCCCCCTAGATAGAGTATTATACATGTGAGTATTGTAATAGGAGCCTACCACGGGTTGGTTTGCTAATCACATTTAAGTAGAGAAATCACATCATCTTAAAGTCAGCAGGGATCTCAGACACCAGGTACGTCATTTTACAGAGTATTGATAGTCGTGCGATACGTACAAGACGACCAAGATTTAAAATTAAGTTTTTGGAAACTCTGGAGGGATGGGTCAACCTCTACAGCAAGAGAAGTGACCTCTTACTTCTCCCCAAACGTTTAATGGATACGTGATCCATCAATGCCCAAAGGTCAGCTGGACCCAGCATGCCAGTTGTCTGAGGGGTATAATGCTGAACACTGTAAAACTCAGAGAAAAATGCAGATCTTTAGAAGTCCCTTTCCTTTGCTACAGTGTCCTCAAGAGTGTGCCTCATGGTCCCCCTAAGCCTAAAGGTAGGATCCCCATGGCTACAGAATCTACTACTGCATCTCTGTCTTCACCTTTCTTCCTTCTACTTGATCAGCAAGTTAAAACCAGCTGATTTAGGCTGGCAGATTTTTAGTTCCAATCCCATCTACACTGTATACCTTCAAGTCTCCCAATTCTTTGGTGCAGAAGCTGCTTTACTTGCATCTTTCCTCACACACACACACACACACACAAACACCACTACCTTTTTAGGCTGACAAACTAGGGTTTTTTGAGTAATGAAATGCAAGCTTTTGGGATTAATTGTTCAAAGCTTGATAGCTATACTGCAGCACACTAATCATCAACACAATGATACCCGACCCACTTGACAATTTTAACATTTTATTAGCCTCCCCCCAAACCAAAAAATATTCCAAATGAAAGCAACTAAAAATTCCATTCTGAAAATGAGGCATGAGCCTCAGACAAAAGGCAGATGACCTAATGAGAGATATCCAAACGTTCAGTTATACACGGTGTCGGCCGTGGGTGAAACAGCTGGATGGTCTACGGTAAAGTATTAGGCAACAATCACGACACCTGATATTTCCACTTTTCCGCTCTCCCTATCACGTCGGCATCCTGCCCTGGGCATCCCCCCATCCCTCAGCAAAGGCTCATCATAAAGGGGCCCAGAAACACAGCTGTTCCTACAACCGCTGCTGAGTGCACCTCCAGGTTCCACAGTGCCAGTCTGTGCCCAGCGGCTACAAGCGGCGTGTACTTCATGGGAGCCTATCCCTGTCGCTAGCAGCCAACAGCTGCGGGAAGGGCCCGAAGAGTTTCCCCAACTTTTTAAGCCTCCCTCCTTTACCCAACCCCTGACAAGCACAAGTCTCTAAACCTTAGGAACTACTAGCGTCATTTTAAAAATGAACCCATACCCATGGTTATTAACTTTCCAATTTCATCAGGGAATGCGGGGCTTGGGTTTTACCGCTGCCTCGAAATGTGAATGAATCCTTAAAGAATGATCTCTAAGAAACAGAATTCCTATTAACACTAAAAGGTATTCCTGTCCTTGCTCCTCCAGGGCGGCACGATGTCGACTTGGACTACACGTGTCTGCAGCGCTCTCAGAAGCGGTTTTTAAAACGCAGCTGTGAACTGTTGGGCACCGGCCGTCAACTACCAAACTATCTAGGTTTCTTATGTATCGTTTTTAAGTTTTTCCATAAGTGCCGCAGGTGGTCATTTTACATAATCGGGCGTCGAGATTCAGCCTTGCGGACCGACCTGACGCGACCCGGCCACTTTCAAGGTAGAATCGCACGTCTGGTGACCTGGGCCTGGAAGGTGCGCCCCCTCCCCGCGCAGGGGCCTCGGACGGACCGCGGGGCTCGCAGGTCGCCGGGCCGCGGCATCTCTGCTTCCACACGGCGGGGCAGCCGACTTCGCCGCGGGCCGCATGGCTGGAGCCCACCTGCTCACCTGTCACCTGCTCACCGGTCGGTCACCTGCTCACCTGCTCACCCGCTCACTGGCCACCTGCCCACCAGCTTACCTGCCCACTGGTCACCTGCCCACCAGCTCACGGTCACCTGCCCACCGGTTCATCTGCCCCTTGGTCACCTGCCCACCGGCTCACCTGTCTGCCTGCTGCTCACTGGTCACCTGCCCCCCCAGGCTCACCTGCCTACCTGCTCATCGGTCAGCTGCCCCCTGGCTCACCTTCCCACTGGCTCACCTGTCTGCCTGCTCGCCTGCTCACCGGTTCACTTGCCCATTGGTCACCTGCCCACCAGCTCACCTGTCCGCCTGCTCGCCTGACCATCGGTCACCTGCCCACCGGTTCACCTGCTCACTGGTCACCTGCCCACCGGTTCACTTGCCCATTGGTCACCTGCCCACTGGCTCACCTGTCAGCCTGCTCACCTGCCCATTGGTCACCTGCCCACCGGCTCACCTGTCCGCCGGCTCACCTGTCCACCATCTGCTCACCCGCGCCCCGGCTCACCTGTCCACCACCTGCTCACGGCTCACCTGCCCACCTGCTCACCCGGCCCTCCTCGAACTTTTCCCACCCGAAACTCCCAGCGCCCGGCAGCGGCTTTCGCAAGCCCGACGCCCGGGTGTTATTTCCTGACCGAACAAAGAGCAACAAAGAGGTGGGTGGTGACCGCGCCTGGGCGGGCCCGCGGGGGGCACCTGCGCCCCCGCCCCGCCCCGCCCCGCCCGCCGAGCCAGGGCGGCCTCACGCCTCCCAGTCGGAGCGAGGGGCGCCCGAAGGGGCCGGCGGCGGACAAAGGAGCGGGACGGGGCCGGGGCGCGGGAGCCGGGGAGCGGGGAGCGGGGGCCCGGGGCCGCCCTGCAGCCCGACCCGGGGCGGGGACCGGGGCGGGGGGCCCGGCCGACGCTGGGGGCGGAGCGCGGAGCCGAGCGCGGCGGCGGCCCCCGCCCGGGAGGGGAGGAGGGAGGGGCGGGGCCCTCGGGGCCGCGGGGCTTTGTGCGGAGCCCGGGCCGGGGGAGCTGCCCTGACCCGGGGGGAGGGGTCGGGCCGGAGCGGGGCCCACACGGCCGCGGCGGGCAGGGGGGAGGCCGGGGGGGGAGGCAGAGAGGACGCAGGGGGGAGGCCGGGGGGGGGGGGGAGGCGGGGAGGCCGGGCGGGCGGGAAGGAGGCGGCGGCAGGGGGAGGCAGGGGGGGCGCGCAGGGGGGAGGCCGGGCGGGCGGGAAGGGGGCGTCGGCAGGGGGAGGCCTGGCGGGCGGGCGGGCGGGCGGGCCGTCCCGGGGCGTCCCCGGCCCCGTCCCTCCGCTCCCCTCCCCTGCCCTCCGCGGTCCCCGGCCCCGTCCCTCCGCGGTCCCCGTCCCTCCCGGCCCCGTCCCTCCGCTCCCCTGCCCCGCCGCCCCCTCGCCCGCCCCGGCGCTCACCGTCGTAGTAGTAGCACACTTTCTTCTTGCCGCCTCCCTGACTGTACGCCATGGGCTCCCGCCGCCGCCTCGGGCTCGGGCTCGGGCTCGGGCTCGGGCTCGGGCCGCTCCGCCTGCTGCTGCTGCCGCCGGGCCGCCCGGTCGGCGGGGACACTAGCGCCGCGGCGGGCGGGGGCGGGGGCGGCTGCGGGCGGAGCTGGGCGCGGAGGCCGCGGGGCGGGAGCGGGCCGAGCGGGCCGAGCGGGCCGAGCGGGCCGGAGCGGAGCCGAGCGGGGGAGGCAGCGGCGCCGACGCGCGACACTGGGGAGGGGGAGGGGCGGGGGCGGCCAAACCACCTCCGGGGGCCGAGGGGCGGCGGGCGCGTCCACGGCGGCCTCGCGGGGGGGGGGCGGCCGGGCGGGGGCGGCCGGGCGGGGAGCGGCCCTCGGCCCGGACGCGGGGGGCCTGCGGTCGACCGGCGACGCGGCCGGGCAGCGGCGGAGGCAGCGGCGGAGGCAGACGCGGCAGGCCGGGCCGGTCGACGGAGGAGCGCGGCGCCGCGGGCCGCCCCCCCCCGCCCGCGCACGGTGGTTGCGCCCGGCCGGAGCCTGCGCAGTGGCGGCCGCCGGGCTGCAGCGGCCGCCGGGCCCCTCGGCGCCGGCCCACGCGCTCCCCTCCCCCACGGCGCGGAGCTCCCGCGCGGGCCGACCACGTGCCGCCGCCGCCGGGGGGGGGGGGGAGCCCCGCCTGCACCCCTCGGGCCCCCTCGGCCGCCCGGCCCGCCGCGCCTGCCCCTGCGCTCGTTCTCTCTTCCCTTTTCCTTTTTGCTAGTTGCTCCGGGGCCCCGACCCCATAGGGGGACCTAATAGGGCCAGTCGGCTGCAGGCCGTACTTCCTGGGTTTGAAGGGGTGTCGAGGGCACGCATGTGCACTGGGGCGCACGGCCCAGCCCTCAGCCTGTGCACTGGCAGCATTTGCACGGAGCCCGTCCCGTGCACGACACAGACCTGCCGAGACCCCAGCGAGCGCGGGGCGCAGGCGCGGTCGCCGCCCCCTCTGTGGGCCGGAGCGCGGATGGGGGGACCCGGGCCTGCCGGCTGCAGGACCCGGGTCCCGGTGCATTCCGTCTGGCTCCCGGACCTGCACGCCCTCGTGCAGCTGCTGCAGCTGCTGCAGCTGCTCCTGGCCGGGCGCCCGAAGGTTGGAGCAGGAACCCCAAAGACAGCGCTTGCAAAACTCATGGAAGTTGCAAATACTGATGCCCGATTAGCGAATCCACAAACATGCATCAAGCATGCACTTAGTCTAAGCCAACACCTTGCACGTGAGGCCTGGGGGCACTGACAATCTGCAAAGTAGCGCTCTCATCCCAACTGTATCTTTCACAGTCCCCCCCCCCAAGTACCCAAATACCCCCAAAACACACTCTTCCAGGTACCCATCCAAAAAAAAAAAAAAAAAAAAAGCCTTATTGGAGCAGGAGCTATTTAGAGCCACTACCAAAAATGTCTTCTTTATTTTGCTCTTTGGCTTCAGAATCCCCAAGGTGTTTATATTTAAAGCAGTAATTTTCCTGGATCTCACCCCAAAAGGTTTCTAGAAAACTCCAAAGTAATCCCTTCCCAAATACCCCAAATACACTTTTCCAGGTACTCATCCAAAAAAAAAAAAAAAGCCTTATTGGAGCAGAAGCCATTTAGAGCCACTACCAAAAATGTCTTCTTTATTTTGCTATTTGACTTCAGAATCCCCAAGGTGTTTATACTTAAAGCAGTAATTTTCCTGGATCTCACCCCAAAAAGTTTCTAGAAAACTCCAAAGTAATCCCTTCCCCACCCCTCCTGCCAAGTCTGTATTTTGAACAAGCGCTCCATGCAACCCACGCGGCTGGTAGGGGGGCAGCAGGGTGGGAAACATGGGCTCAAGGTTAATTACAAGATACTGACGTTCACAGTTTTATTCAAGTCCCAAAGCAGTTTGGTAGATTCTAAGTAGAAACCTCTATTCTCAGGACCAACAGAGTGAAGGCTGAAATGGGACTTTATGGTCCTCAAGAAAATCTCCCTGACTTCACCTACCTCCCGGGCTGGGGCCTGCCTCTCTGCCCTTCCCATCGTCTGTCCTGGGGCCTCCTAGCGCCCTGGCTCCATACCATGCGGAGGTTGCTCACGACTTCTCTGAACTTCTCTGAACTTCTCTGAACTTCTCATCAGAATAGAGTTTAACAAGACTAAGGACTATGTCTGTTTTGAATGTAATTACATCTCTATGCTCGCGACATGGGGCGAGTCGCTTAAACATTTTTTGGTCTAATTTGCCTTATCTGTAAAATGAGGCAGTATTACTTGAATAATTCCCCATGTGAATATTGAGTCCCTCGAATAAGAAAACATGGAATCATTTTTAAACATTAAAGAACTGTGTGAATATAAGGGATTATTACAGGGATCCCTGGGTGGCTCAGTGGTTTGGCGCCTGCCTTTGGCCCAGGGCGTGATCTTGGAGTCCCGGGATCGAGTCCCGCATCAGGCTCCCTGCATGGAGCCTGCTTCTCCCTCTGTCTGTGTCTCTCATGAATAAATAAATAAAATATTCTTTTAAAAAAAGGGATTATTACAATACAAGTAATAATAATGATCATTCTTTGCATGTACAGTAGCTCACCTCCGACATGTGGGAAGAGCCTGAGCATACGTTTTTATTGTTGAGGAACTTGTTATCTATCATTTAATAATTTCAAACTAATAGACGCAATTATTTTACCCTGAGAAACTGGCATTAGAGAAGGATATCTTACTGGTAATAGGAGCAGGCCAAGAGAAGTATGCGCCTAAACATCTATAATGAACTTTAGATGATCAGAACTAACATACAGTCAGTTATTGAAACTTTGACAAGCGCAAATTTCATTTACCATATTCAGACTCCTCTCTATCAAACGTTTTACCCTTAGGGAAAAAAGAGAGTTTTAGACAACATATAGGAGAAGGAAACAAGTTGAGAATATGGTTATTTCATAGGATGCATAATTGAGGATTGACTTTATCCTCAAACTATTTTTCTTTAGTTTCTTCTCTGTCTATATGAATTTATCTTTACAATCTTAATTTTTTTTTTTAATTCATGAGAGACACACACAGAGAGAGGCAGAGACACAGGCAGAGGGAGAAGCAGGCTCCATGCAGGGAGCCCGACGTGGAACTCAATCCCAGGTCTCCAGGATCAGGCCCTGGACTGAAGGCGGCGCTAAACCGCTGAGCCCCCCTCCCCCCCCAGGGCTGCCCTATCCTTACAATCTTGAAGATACCTAGTGCTTTGGGGTTATACACTGAAAGGATCTGTTGAGCGTAAATGGATTATTTAGACTATTCAGAACTGATTATTTAGAAACTAGAAACCGATTGCCTCAGCATGTGCTAAAAATGAATCCCTGATACCAACTGTAGCAGATTGTCTGATTTTCAGTTACTATAAAAGAATTGTTCATATAAGCTTATTTCTACTCTAAGGAAATATAGATTTTTTTGGTGTTAAAATTCTATGTAGCAATTCCATAAGGTAATACAGAAGGTAGAGAAGTATAGTAACTAACACTAGGGTGTTGTCACAAACTGAGCCAGCCTCAAGCTGCATTCTGATTTCCTATTTTTACCTAGTACTAGAAGCCATAACTCATTCATCTGAACAGTAGCACCAAACAAGGAAAGATTACAGTGCTGTTTGAGCTGTGCATTTGTGTAATTTAAAACGTTTAGGGATCCCTGGGTGGCGCAGCGGTTTGGCGCCTGCCTTTGGCCCAGGGTGCGATCCTGGAGATCCGGGATCGAATCCCACGTCGGGCTCCTGGTGCATGGAGCCTGCTTCTCCCTCTGCCTGTGTCTCTGCCTCTCTCTCTCTCTGTGTGACTATCATTAAAAAATAAAACTTTTAATTTTTATTAAAAACACTTTTTTAGAAAAAGATTTTATTTATTTATTTGAGAGAGAGAGAGTGAGCACATATGGGGGGACTAGGAGAAGACGGACTCCCCGCTGAGCAGGAGCACAATGCGTGGGGCTCGATCCCAGACCCTGAGATCATTATGTGAGCCAAAGGCAGAAGCTTAACTGATTGAGCCACCCAGGTGCCCTGGCTTTTTTGTTTTTTAATATTTATTTATTTGAGAGAGAGAGAGAGAGAGACTGTGTGTGTCCATGTGTGCATGCAGGAGAGACGGTGGTAGGGGAGAAGGATTCACAAGCAGCCTCTCCTGACCTGAGGCAAAACAAGAGTCAGACACTTAACCAACTGAGCCACCCAGGCGCCCCCATTTTTTTGTCTTTTTCTGAGATTTATTTATTTGAGACCACGCATGTGCGCATGTGCCTGCATGCATGGGTGTGGGGAGAGGGAGCCTCAAGCAGACTCTTCTGACCTGAGACTAACTCAAGAGTCAGACGTGTACCCACTGAACCACCCAGGTGCCCCAAAACACATTTTTGAATCATAGGTTATTTACTAAATTATTCAGTTACATTTAACCTTTCAAGTCACCCCTGTTAGCTTGTTCACTGATTAATACTTTGCTCCTGTGCCTTAAAACAAAGTATTGCTTTGACTCAGTCCATCTACTTACATAAATTTTCTAGTAAAATTCGACACCATTCCATGTCTGGGAACATCTACTTCACTTGTGTTTCCAAGGCACCCTAATATGTATCTTAATTCTTCATCTATCCTCTCTTAAAGTTTTCAACTTTCCTTCAAATGTGATAGTTACTCCTCTCAACTGAGCTCCAGAATGGTACAAATGGAGGGAGAGTGTGCATGTTGGGACCATCAAGTGAAAAACCAAATGATGAAGAGAGTGGAGCAGGAGGATAGGGAGCTGAGTCCTTGAAGACCTTGATTATATCTATACTAGACCTGGACTGTCCACCTCTGGTTACATGCAGGAGAAAACAAACAAACAAACAAATCAAAGCAAACATTTGGTTAAACCACTGTAGTCAGAATTTTGTTAAATGCAGTTGAGTGCAATCCTACCTCATGTGAAATATGAATTAGAGATTAGTGGCTTCTGGCAATTACCACTAAGAAATTAGAGATTTCTTTTGAGAGATAGCTCTCCGTGGGTTTCTGAATATCCTGAGAGTGGAGGTACTGAATGTGGTTTTCTCCCCCAAGCAATTTGTTCAAAGATGTTTGTATAGTGAACAGCTTTGGGAGATAGAGAAGATGACTTCCTCTGCAACAAAAGGAGCGCATGCTTACTACCCATTATGATTCAGGTTCTCTGAATTCAGGATTCATCTCCTATAATGCAATGCACTACAAGTGTAGGTGTCATTGGCCCCCTTCCTCATGACCTGTAGGAAATGGGGCTTGGCAGCACACACACAAAAAATAATAATACTTATACTCTGGTCACTGCTACTGCTGTGAATTATAAATTATCTTTGTCCTTAGCACAGGAGTCTTGTGTCTTATACGAGCATCTATGAAACTATAGTTGGCTAGCTTGTTAGCCTGCAAATAGGGTAAAATCTCAGACCCTTCACACTTCTTCATAGTTTTTGGTGATGAGGTTAGAATACTGAGAAATGTAACTTTCTAAAAAAAAAAAAAAAAAAAAAAGGAAAGACAAGAGCCTTGTCAGTCAACAGAAGTTGAGGCAAGTCCATGGGAATTGGTGGCAAACATTTGACCAGATTGTATAATCAGCTGGAAATTAAATGGCCCTACACTATATTGCCTGTTAATGAGCAATTGAGGGGTTGCAGGCTAAATACCAGGGACTAGGTTTTTTTGTTTTGTTTTGTTTTTTTTAAGACTTATTTCTATTAAAGGAGGAGGAGGGGCAGTGGGAGAGGGAGAGGGAGAGAGAATCCCAAGTAGACTCCGTGCAACTCGCAACCCATAGGTCATGACCTGAGACAAAACCAAGAGACGGAAAAACAAAACAAAACAAAAAACAAAAACCAAGAGTCGGGTGCTTAACCAACTGTGCCACCCAAGCGCCCCAACCAGGTAATAGGATTAAACACGGACGGCAGGACAGTATCCTGCTTGTGTAACTTTCCTCCTGGAGGGGTCCTTCTTCACCACGCTGGAGACCCTGTCAACCTGACCTGTGCTTTGACACTTAGGTTGGTCCCACTAGGGATCCTCAACAATGGTAATCAACACTTTCTTTCTGGGGATACCCTGTTCACTCCCAGGACCGTGCTGCTTGTATGGAAGCCCCGCATTAATTTTACTGCTTCCAGGATCGCAGTAACTGGCACCTTACCTGTAGTCCTAAGAGCTTTTCAAGCATTTAAGGACCCTCCAATGGATTGCATAGGCTTCAGATGACAGTGGAGATCTCTGAGACTGGGCCACCCTTAGTTACTTGGAGGAACTTCCTAGAGAGATAACGGACTCACGTACGTGCACTCTGTGGTTGGTTATCCTGATGATGTGAGCCAGTTAGAAAAGATGGTAGGACATTTTTCCCTGAGTTTAGCTAGAGTGATCACTGATGCCACCTCGGCCTTAGAGGGCAGTCGGGTCGGCCTCAACTCACTGGCCAGAGTTGTTATAGGTGATAGAATTGCCCTAGATGGCAGATTTTGAACCATCCTTAAAACATGAGCTGAACCGAGATTAATGCCTCAGACCAGATAGGAAGGTGAAATCAGAGCCATAAGGAGAACGCCGGTGGCTTTCAAAGGTAGACCCTGATGGTTTATGGGATTCCAGGAACCGGGGGGCACGATTGAGGTCAATACGACAGATGGGTCTCATCCTGCCACTTAGCTATTGGTGACAGGGCCTTAATTAAACGCTGTACGAGACAAATTGAATGAAGCCTCTGCCAGTCAGATTAATCAGGGCAGTCAACGGGGTTATACATCCATGTGAAAATTTCCGTTCTGTCAAGAACGTGTAGGGTGGATTGTTAGGAGAGCCTGGTCCCTGTGCATTCTTGCCGAGGGTGCTAGATCGCAAGGCTTCTCTGTCTCCTGAGACTGAGCAGTTTCCCTAACTAGTCACAGGCCCAGCGAGGAAGGCGACCACATCACGACTAATGGGGAACTACTAACTACTCACTCTCGGGGTGGGGGAGGCTGGCTGCTTGCTGCCAGCTAAGAAATCTGGGGCCTTGGTCCTGGGTTTCCTTTTTGCCGTGCAAGCCCCTCCGTGTGGACATTGTCATCTGGGTCCATTACGTATTCTTTCTGGGACTTAGGGGGCAAGAGCAACTGATCCAAATAGGTTGATGCTCATGCAGCCTGCTGTGCCGAGAGCAGTGGAGTACTTTGTCTGTGACCCAGGCATCGCCTGCTTTTAGCTAGAGCCCCCGAAACTGTAATAGGCTAACTTACTAGCTTGCAGGAGGGGATAAAATCTCAAAGGTTTGACAGTTCATGACCCTATAATGCCGAAGTATTGTCAGCAATGAGAAATTGCTTCTTATACTGTGAACCCACAGGTATACCCAGTTTAGGGTGAATTCTAGATTCTTCTTTCCGATCATGGGGGGAGAAATGCAAAACTTCCTAGAAAACTGCACATTAGGGCAGCCCCGGTGGCGCAGTGGTTTAGCGCCGTCTGCCGCCCAGGGCGTGACCCTGGGGTCCCAGGATCGAGTCCCACGTCGGGCTCCCTGCATGGAGCCTGCTTCTCCCTCTGCCTGTGTCTCTGCCTCTCTCTCTCTCACTCTCTCTGTCGCTCATGAATAAATATATAAAATCTTTAAAAAAAAAAAAGAAGAAAGAAGAAAACTGCACATTAGCTTTAGATGGATTTAATTGGGAAACTGCATCAGATCGATAGTTAGCAGAGGAAAATTGATGTGCTTTTATCCCATTTGTGTTAATGTGAATACCAAGAAGTTGAGGTATTAAACAAAAGCACTTAAATAGAATCACAAATTACTGAAGATTCAGTATCATTTTCATATGAACATGGACAGGGGATGCTGATAATCTAGAGCAGCATTATGCAGTAGCACTGAAGTTTAGATCATGCCAATTGAGTTTTTTGTCACTTTCTCTTGCTCTTTTGTTTTTCTTTTAAAGATTTTATTTATTTGAGAGAGACAGGGAGAGAGATGTCAAGAGAAGGGAGGAAGGGCAGAGGGAGAAATGGGATGTGGGGCTCTGTCCCAAGATCCTGGGATCATGACCTGAGGCAAAGGCAGACACTTAATGGACAGAACCACCCAGGTGCCCCTCTTGCTCTTTTCTAACCTTTTTATCTTTCTTCAGTTTTATTGAGATATAATGGGCCTATGACCTTTTCCATCCAAATGCATTGCCCCGCCCCAAGAGATCACCACACCTTCCTTAGGACAACAATGACCTCCCCCTGAGTGTGCACGATGGCGGAGGCTGCATTCATTAGTGCTGTCCTTTTGTCTACAATGAAGTCTTCTCATTTTCTAAAACATTAAACTGTCGCTGTAGGCTCTGGTCTTAGCTGTAGGCTCTGGTCTTAGTTGAGATAGTGGCAGATTTGCTTCACAGGATGTTCATAGTTGATGGCCCGGTATCATAATTTTGCCACCTTGCTTCACAGGGATAATTTGATACTAGTTTTATAGCTTATCTGTTGATATGTTGATATTTACATTTGTTGGTATTTTAGTATGTTAAAAAAATTCATCAGGCAAAATGTTAAAAACAGGATATTAAGGCTTGGGGTGTTTTTTTTTTTTTTCCTTCTTCTTCTTTGCCCTCCATCAGTTGCTTTATAATTTGCTTTTATTGCATTTCGTTTGTGATGGTAGGCTAATTAGCCAAACACATTCTCATTGCTTAAGCAACCGGTATTTATATATGGTTTGGCTCAAGAAAAGATCTTGCTTAAAAATAAGACAAATAATATCTAAATTCTTACGGCCTTTTCCTAGCCCTTCTTCCCTAACCCTCCGCCTTCATCCTCCACTATCCTATGTGCAATTTATATCTTAGCATCTGTATTTTTTCTTATCCATATTTATCTCTCTTAAAAATTATAAGATCCTTCAGGGCATATATATGTTAGTTTACTAGGGCTGCCATAACAAAATACCATGGACTAGGTGGTTTAAACAGTAGAAGTTTATTTTCTCATAGTTTTGGAGTCTGGAAGTCCAAAATTACGGTGTTGGCAGGTTTGGTTTCTTCTGGAGCCTCTCTCTTTGGCTTGCAGATGGCGGCCTTCTTGCTGTGTCCTCACATGGTCATCCCTTTGTTTTGCTCATGTCCTAACCTCTTCTTTTGTAAGGACACCAGTCATATCGAATTAGGACCAACCCTGACAGTCCCATTTTAACTCCATCACCTCTCTATTTTTTTTTTAATTTATTTATTCATGATAGTCACACGGAGAGAGAGAGAGAGAGGCAGAGACACAGGCAGAGGGAGAAGCAGGCTCCAAGCACCGGGAGCCCGATGTGGGATTCGATCCCGAGTCTCCAGGATCATGCCCTGGGCCAAAGGCAGGCGCCAAACCGCTGCGCCACCCAGGGATCCCTCCATCACCTCTCTAAGGGCTTAATTCCAAATACAGTCGCATTTAGAGTTTCTAGGGATTAAGGCCTCGACATAGGAATTTTAGGGAACACAAGTCCGCTTATAACAGGAGGGTAACTTGTCTCATAGGTCTTCGGATTTTGGATGACTGACGTAAATGTACACATCACTATGTTCTAAAATTAATCCAGGCTTTGTAGTGTGTTAGAACGGTCCCCCTTATGCTATATCCACTCTATAAAACATATCAAAACAATTTCCTTTGAAGCTTCCTAGACAAGAGTATTAGATTGGTCAGAGTTGTTGGCTGACCATTCTGTTTACAATAAGCAAAAAGAAATGTACTAGAAGGGTATAGATACTTCAGAAAGTTGATGGGAAAGCCAAAGGACAGGCTTGGAAGATTGGCAGGGATCAACCAGTCAGGCAGATGATGAAACATGGCTAACTATCTTCATGGGAGGGGTCTGGTTATGATGTTCTTCCTCGGTGGGCATTGGAAACTGTCATTGCTAGCATCACCAACCCCAGCTCAAGTCCCTGGAGCCAGCTGCCACTGTGGAGCCAGTGCCTCTTTGTGTGTTTACTTCAGTTCAAAAGTCATGAGCAGGAACGTCTAATAAATGGTTCAGCTGGAGCTGTCAGGAATCAATGGGAGCCAGGTGTGTGGCGTTTGTGATAGAAGATGGGAGCTTGGCGCCCACTAAATTGCACCAATGGCAGACAGCCCAAACCTGAGAAGAGGGTCAAGATGCTCGTGGCCCAAAAGTGTCCACCTCAGATGTTCACCTCTTGATAACAAATGACGTAAAATTAACTCTTGGTTTTCTCTGTCTTATACCGAAGGTCTCATCCTTCTCTCCATAAAATAACCTGGAAAACTTAAGTTTCCTTATATTCAATGAGAAAATGAGCCATTTGAATAGAAGGTAAAGAAAAACTACTGTTTATCTCAGATGTCAGATCTCACTTAGGTCATTGTGATGGTTAATTTTATGTGTCAGCGCTCAGGTATGTGGTCAAACAATATTTTGGACGTTTCTGAGTGATGGTTAGTTTTATGTGTCAACTTAACTGGGCCACGGGGTGCCGAGATATTTGGTTAAACGTTATTCTGGGTCTTTCTGTGAGGGTGTTTCTATGCGGGATTAACACTTGAATCGGTCGATTGGGTAAAGCAGATTGCCCTCCATAATGTGGGTGGGCCTCATCCAATTAGTTGAAGTTTCTAAATGGAAGTAAAGACTGACTTCCTCCTGACAAGAGGGATTTCTGCCAGCAGGTGGCCTTTGGACTCAAACTTCTCCCGGATCTCAAGCCTGATGGCCTTTAGACTTGAAATACAGCATCACCTCTTCCCTGAGTCTCCAGCCAGCTGACCCACCCTGGAGATTTGAGATGTGCCAGCCTCCATGATTGCAGGAGCTAATTTCTTAATGTAAATCTCTTTTTACAGATATGCACATCTTATTGATTTTGTTTCTCTGGAGAACCTGGACTAATAAAATCATAAAGATAGAATGAGTACTATGTCACTGAAGAATAAACTGTGTGTTACATGGCTGAAATCTGGCACACCATAGCTCTCTGATGTTGATGCTTTCTCTAAGCTATTAGGACACCATAGAAACTAAAGAAGAAAATAACTGAAAAGATAATAATTCAGTTTTTATATTTTGCTGAGTTTCCCTCTGCACTGTATTTCCAAGTACTTTAAAAGTACTTTTAATAGGCAATAAAGATTTTTGTTACTCCCAGTGGAAAATCATTCAGTATCTTTAAAATAAGGGTTTATCAGAATTTAGCTTAGCTCATTTTATTCTATGAATCACTTTTTTCCTTTTTTTTTTTTTAAGACTTATTTATTTATTCATGACAGACACAGAGGCAGAGACACAGGCAGAGGGAGAAGCAGGCTCCATGCAGGGAGCTCAATGTGGGACTCGACCCTGAATCACGACCTGAGCTGAAGGCAGATGCTCAACCACTGAGCCACCCGGGCATCCCAATCACTTTTTTTCCATGAAATTATTTCTTTATTACTCACTGCTTTCTGTTACATTATTTGCAAACACTCATTGGCTAGGTAGAATGGAAGCAGGGTTAATTATTCACCTTGCTTTTATTTCCTCATTTATTCTACTAAAATTTTAATATAATAGGAAATATCTAAAATTGTAGATTCCCAAAAGTTAATTTGCAAATTGAACTTTGGTATATTAAAGTTGTATATTAAATAATTTAAAAAGCAACCCTGATGGAATTTTCTGATTATAGAAGTACTTTGCCCTAGGAACTTAGTTGGTGCCCAACAAAAATTTTTTTTTAAAGATTTTATATATTTATTCATGAGAGACACAGAGAGAGAGAGAGAGAGAGAGGCAGAGACACAGGCAGAGGGAGAAGCAGGCTCCATGCAGGGAGCCCGAGGTGGGACTCATCCTGGACCCCGGCACCACACCCTGGGCCGAAAGCGGTGCTAAACCACAGAGCCACCCGGGGCTGCCCTACGCCCAACAAAATTCTAATGAATTTTTCTTTCCCTCTTTGTCCCTTCCTCCTTTCTTTCTGTTTCTATTTCTTTTTGAACTATCTATTCTTTCAAGGCTGTTTTGTTAACATCATAGTTATGATCTTAGAGTGGTTTCTATACTGTGAATTTTTGTGCATTTTATGAATTTTTGATCCCTAAAAATTTGGAATGTATTCTACTGGGAAAAAATGTTGAAGCCCTCTATGTAATACGGTTATTCTATCTTTCAAATAAATCAAAGATGCCTAATGACGACTTTTTAATTTTCTGATTAGTGTTCATGTTAGACAAAAGAACTAGGCTATTGATAGTAATCACAATATGAAGGCCCTGGGAAGTATGGCAGTCCTCTCTTGTCAGCACAATTACCATTTCTTATTGACCAAACCACTTAGTTCAAATTAACTAGGTAAGCTGGTGAGGCCTGACACCTACCTGTTACCACTATTGTAAAACCGACTGCTTGCAGGCTCCGTGCTAGTCTGAAATGGATTAGCACCTGCAACTAAAGTTGTTGCACAAAACTTTGAATTACATAGAATTTGAGCTTTGTTTTATATGTAGTTCTATAGAAGAATAAAATACAAATAGGCCAAAAAAAAAAAAAATCATCTATCATCCATCTCTTTCTAGCCTGAAATAACCCGGGGTGACATTTTGTTGCATATACTATCCTACTTTTTGAATGCACGTAAAGCTATGTAAGCAGGTAAGGATAATACATTATGAAACACAAATAATTTTATCAAATAAAAGGGTTAATATACTGTTTCATAATTATATACTGTTTTAAATGTACCTTCTCCCTCTCAAGAATACATTTGTATATAAGTAAATGCAAAACTACTTCAGGAATAAAGTAAGACTTTTTTGAAATTTAAATTCAATTGGGATGCCTGGGGGGGCTCAGCAGTTGATGCCTGCCTTCGGCCCAGGGTGTGACCCCAGAGTCCCAGGATGGAGTCCCACGTCCTGCTTCTCCCTCTGCCTGTGTCTCTGCCTCTCTCTCTCTGTGTCTCATGAATAAATAAATAAAATCTTTTAAAAAAATTTAAATTCAATTAATTAATATATTTAGTTCCAGAGGTAGAGTTCAGTGCTTCATCAGTCTTATATAACACCCAAGGGTCATTATTTCATGTGCCCTCCTTAATGTCCATCACCCAGTTACCCCCTCCCTCCACCCTTTCCCCTCCAGCGACCCTCACTTTGTTGCCTATGATTAAGAGTCTCTTAGGGTTTGTTTCTCTGATTTTCACTTGTTTTCTTTTTCTCTCCCTTCCTCTATGACCCTTTCTTTGTTTTGTTTCTTAAATTCCACATGAGTGGGATCATGTGATAATTTTCTTTCTCTGATTGACTTATTTCGCTTAGCATAAAGTAAGATTTGTTTAACCAAACCTCTATTAGATTTTTAAAAACCTTTGGCTCTTATAAGATGGTGTAGATCCTTGTGCATTCGTCCCATATTTACCTTAAAGAGCTTTTGATGTATGGTTATCTGTGTCTAGGCCCATTAGAATTATCTTGTAAAACTGCCTTTATCCAGCATGGGGGAAATTTTAGCTATGGTTTTTATATGGACCACATTTTTCCTTTTTTCTTCTGGTTCTTCAAGTGAGCTACACCTTGTAGCATCCTACTCTGCCCCCCATGTTGGGCCATGATCCTGGAAGGTTGTAAGTCGCATGGTTTCCCTCCTCCCCTCCCAGGCATCTGCTTGTGATCCAAACTGGACCAGACTGTTCCCCCAGACATTGCTGATGGAGCAGATTGAGAGACTTACTCTCTCCACTCTTGGCTGTCTTCCCTGGCATTAAGGAGAAGGCTGTTTGTACAAAGAGTGATTGGGAGGAAGAAAGAGGGAATTAGAAAAGTGAGAGATGATAGGAAGGAAGGAAAGGAGGCAGGCAAGGTGGAAGGGAGGAAGGAAGAAGGAAATATTTGAGCTTCTGTATCTAGCCATGCCTGAGAGTTAGAGCTACCTCTTGGATTCCCCAGTCGTATAAGCCAACAAATTCCGTTTTTTTTTTGTTTGTTTTGTTTTGTTTTTTTGCTTAGACTAGTTGATTTGGATCTCTGTCACTTATAACCAAAACCGTCTTGACAATACATGTAGCATCATAAAAAAATGAAAATTATAAAGATTTATCGGTCTTATCGATAAATTATCTTAATAGCTATCCACACATGCATTTCCTATCATGTGGCCCACTATTTTTTTTAATAATAAATTTATTTTTTGTTGGTGTTCAATTTGCCATCATACAGAATAACACCCAGTGCTCATCCCGTCAAGTGCTCCCCTTGGCCCACTATTGTAAAACACAGAACTTTTGCTCCCAAGCTTACATGACTTATCACCAGTCTCTATCTATTTTAAACACCCAACTTTGAAGGAATGCTGCCCTTTACAGGAATGTGATTTTTTTTTTCCAGAGACTAAAAATTTGGCTTAGAAAACGAAAAAAGTGTGTATGTTTTCACGTTTCAGAATGTTATTCTATAATATTCTTTTAAGTGCCTCTCGGTGCGATGAAAATATGATTTCAGTTATAAACATTCAGTTTACTCCTAACTTTTCAAGGACACAAAATCATGCGAAGGGACTATCACATCACTTTGTTTTGCAGTTGTGTTTCTCCCATTCATGAGAACTTCTCCGACTGTATTTTCATCACTTTCTCTTGGCGTTGGCTTCGGTTTTGACACAGTGGTTGCACAGGAGCATATGAGGCTGTGGACTGGCATCCCCTTAAGTCGGGATGCAGACACTGTGACATCCCTTTTCTTCCCACCTACTAGTTTGAAAGCTCACCGACCATATTTAATAGGAAGTGTGATGTCTCCTTACGGTCTTTTCTCCCAGATTGCTCAAGAATGGGGAGATGACTGAGTTCAAAGGTTAATCCCTGCAAGTAGGGATGGCACTGAAGTCTGCAATAGCCCTTTATCGCCACAGGGTGTCACAGGAGGAAGAGCTTGCGCTCACTGATCACTTTGCTCCGGGAGCCCCTTGCTGGTCCAAAGTCCTGTCCAGGATCCCTGACATCCTCTGTAGTCCCCCCGTCCCTGCCCATCCCCCAGCCCGTTGTTTCCCGAAGCGCAACCAGCCTGTAAGTGTTGTTGGATTCAGAGACGCTTCTAGACGCTTCTGTGCCCAAACCTAGCCCCAGCCCCTAAACACACGTACGTCCTTTACTTCTTTTGGGGGGATTTTCCCAAGAAGAGCCTTTTACTTTGACATGATTTTAAATTTTCAGAATAGTTGCAAGGATATAAGGAGAACCTTCTCTTTACCGTTTTTCCAGACTTGCCAATTATTCCCACATACATTTTTCTTTTTCTGAACCATTTAAAAGTAGGTTGGAAACTTTCCCGTCTGTATTTTCTAAGGACTAAGAATTCCCTTCTATAACTAAAGTAGAATTATCAAAATTAGCAGACATAATAGTTATGTAATGCTATTATCTAATCCGGGGTCTATGTTAACATTTCTACAGCTACCCCAGCAATATTTTTATAGTTACTCCCCCACCCCTCCCTGCCCCAGCTTAAGACGCGATCCAGGATCATATATAACATTTAGTTGAAATACCTGTTTAATTTCCTTTACTTTGAAACAGTTCTTCAGCCTTTTTTTTTTTTTTTTTTTTTTTTTTTGGTCTTTCTTCATCTTGCCATTTTTGAGTACAGGCCAGTTATTTTATAGAATGTCTTTCTCTTTGTGTTAATCTGATGTTTCTTGTTATCAAATTTGTTTTTCTTTTCTTTTCTTTTCTTTTCTTTTCTTTTTTCTTTTCTTTTCTTTCTTTTTTCTTTTCTTTCTTTTCTTTTCCAGAAATACCCCTGAGATGATGCTGTGTCTTTCTCAGTGTGTTATATCTGGAGACACATCATCTCTATTTTCCTCATTACTGGTCATGTTAACTGGTCTGTTAACTCGGCTAAGGTAACATCCACCAGGCTTCTCCACCGTAGAGTTTTTATTTTTCCCCTTGTAAGTAAGTTATCAGTGAGGAGATACTCTGAGATTCTCCGTGGGGCTGCTTGGTGTTTCTCGTAGGGCAGCGGCTGAGTTCTGGGAATGAACATACCCAGAGGACAAAGGAAAGAACACGACCTTTTGGTGATCTCGCCTCAGAAATCACATACCTTCACTCCTATGGCAGTTTCTTAGATGAGACAGCCACAAAGGTGCACCCCAACTCAAGGTGGGGGGCTCTGAAACTCACGACCACACAACGCGTGGGGTGTCAAGGTCACCTGTAAGAACAAATGGGATTGACTCCTTAATTTCTCTTTCTTCAAGGGATGCTTGGGTGGCTCAGCGGTTGAGCGCCTGCCTTCGACCCAGGGCCTGATCCTGGAGTCCCAGGATCGAGTTCCCATCGGGCTCCCTGCATGGAGCCTGCTTCTCCCTCTGCCTGTGTCTCTCATGAATAAATGAATAAAATCTTATAGAAAAAAAAAAAGAAAAAAAGAACGAGCTGCAAGTGTTGGCCTCTATTTTTGAGAGATGCCGCCTGGCGCTAGGCAGCAGTAGGGCGCCCACGGACTCGAGCCCTTTCGTCCCCCCTCCCACCGTGTGGTCAGCCTGTTTGATCGTAGGCCTCTGAGAAGCCTGTTCTCAACGCCCAGTGGATTTTTGGACACCCGGTCGTCTTGCTGCCCCCCAGCGCAGCCCTCCAGATGACAGGGGACATACTCCTATGAGCCACGTTGGGAGAGGAGAACACAGACAGAAGAGGACCCTCACTTGCCTTCTGTGCCTCAGCCACGTACGAAGAACGGTTGGTCTTAAAATCTCCTTGCTCTTCAGCCCTCCCTGGATGTCACTTTTAGGCTCCGGGGCTAGGATCTGCGCATGTCTTCCTGCGCCGAGGCCCTCTGACTTCCATACTGTGAGATTCCTAACGCAGTGGAGACTTTTGGAGGAAATTTGAAAAGTCTCATCCCATTCAAGGAGTCGTAGGTCAAAACCCGTCCGATAGTATACTTTGAACACACATCGTTTGTTGTACAGTGATTAATATCTCCGTTAGGTGTAGATGCTTGTAATATGCTTACAGCACAGATAGGTCTTAATTCACATGCTTATAATATGAATAGGTTTTAATGCACTGTTTGGGGGTAAAAGTGATTTCATTTCTTTTTTTTTAAAGATTTTATTTATTTATTCATGAGAAACATGCAGAGAGAGGCAGAGACACAGGCAGAGGGAGAAGCAGGCTCCATGCAGGGAGCTTGATGCGGGACTCGATCCTAGGACCCCGAGATCACGCCCTGAGCCGAGGGCAGACGCTCAGCCCCTGAGTCCTCCAGGCATCCCAATTTCGTTTCTTTTTAAGGGACTCCCATTCCCTGTATCCTCTGATGTCTTTAGAATCCTCATTGTGATAAATTTAAGAATACTGAGGGTCCTTTGTCCACAAGGGCCATAGTTACCCATGTGAGGTCTGTTAGATGAAGCCCTTTTGTTCCTGTTCCTGCCAATGGATCCTCAAGGTGCTGGGTAAGGAAGGCTCCAGCATCAGCCACACATTGTGCCCCAAATGAGCCTTTCCTCAGTTTACCCCCAAGTGTGCACATATGCTATTTCCCTCAACTCTATACAGATTTTTTTGCTCCATATAAACAACCGAGGATACTAATGACCTAGAAAAGCATTGCTGTTAATTGATAATATAACTCAGTATTAAATAACCCTAAAAGAGGGCCACCACCTAAATTTCCTTTTACTGAAAACTTTTTCTCCTCTATTTTTTTTTTTTTTTTTTTGAGGGAAGGTTCTGACCAACTCTACACTCAATAGATGTTCATTGTTCTCTATAATCCTTGAACTCCTGGGCTGTAGCATCAGTCACAGATTCCAGGTGACCTCAAACTAATCTCCAAGGACAGTGAATGGTTACTAGCTAGCTTTATCTTTGTGTGAACAATTCCCTTAAGTTTTCCAAAACAAATGGCAGCAAACCCAAATGTAGCGGTGTCTCCATCTCTAGGAAGTAAAACTGCCACTAACTGCACAAAAGACCATTCCCTTGCTGATAAGTAAACGTTTTAACAAGTTGTCCTTGAAGAAGCATCACGGGCCACAGGAGCAGAAATTGGAACTGGCCTTGGGATTGGCAGAGGATGGAGCTGCACGTGTCTTCAAGTGATGGAATTTGGAGGCCCCCGTGAAGCTCCCCAGAACCCGGCCCATCCCAGTCACCCTCCCCCAGGGGAAGATGCTGTGGGGATGCTAGATTCCCAGTGCTGCTCAGCAGTGGAGCAGAACCTAGTTCATGGGAAAGGGAAGCCCAGTGGTCGGCAGCCAGAGCTCTTCCGACCTTAAATGTTTCTAAGACTAAAAGTAAAGGCAAACAAAGGCAGGAGGGAGAGTTTGTAAGGATGAGCAAGCCGTTGCAGGGAGTCCCTCTCATGCCTTAGTGGGCTGCTTCCAGATAAATTCGACTGGCGGAGAAGAGGTAGGGGGTCCCCTTTGGTGGTTGCAGGGCTGGAGATGCATGTGCGCCACCGTGTGTCCTCTAGGGTCGCCTAAAATTAAGGGGCCAGGGTGAAGGCTACTTCAAAACTGCTTTGCTATTGTCCCAGCCACTCTTCGGTCGTCCGTGTAAACTCTGGGCAGCCCCCCTCCTGGCACACAGTCCCCTGCTCGGGCAGTACTGGAGCCGGGGCCCCCCACCTCTCCTGTCACTGGCGAGAGGCCTGACGTGGTGGTGGCGATAAGGCGGTTCTCAGGGCTTCCCCGGCTGCCTGTTCCCTGGATTCATCTTCCATATGTACCAATGCATTTGGAGGACGACGCCGGGCAGCGGCCTGAGAAGAGTCGGGAGGGCCCGGGCAGCTTGCGAAGCCGCCCCCACGGGCCTGCCTGGCTTCTCCCCGCCTGCCTTGGACACCTGCAAGGGGGAAGCGCAGTCGGTCCCGGGCCGTCCAGAGGGCAGCGACTCCTATGTCCTCACAGTTGTTGAGTTCCGTGAACTTCACTCTTTTTACAGCACGTATGGAATTCCCACGAGGGAGTGTCCGTGGGCTCCCCGGAGGAGCAACTACACCCAAGTCGCGCTGTGGCTTCCAGCAGGTTACGCGCCGGAGTCACCCAGGCCCACGGAAGTGCACTGACTCCACCGAGGAGAAACGAAAAGTCTAATGAGGTAAAGACGGAACAGTCTTCAGTGAGCGGGAAGCTTTGTCAGGGGAGGGCTACTGTGGATCCGAGAAGAACCTCCAAACCCACATGCAGGCACCTGCAGTGTCTGAGTTCTGCGGCCCGTGACACGGGCTACTTAGCCCTTTGCATTTGACGCGCGGTATTCACGAATCAGTGCTCGAAAACCCATGAAACAGGGTGAGACGCTGAGTCACCTACGATGCTTTGTGTTGGATTCATTGAAACCCTAACTCAAAAATGGTGCCTCCCTATACAGGGAATCTGGAACGGGGCACGCTTAAGGGTTGGCTGATGCAGCAGCTCAGGCATTTTGTGGGCGGCCGGGCTCCTTAGCTCGCTTTCTGCGCCCCCCGTCGAGTCAGCCCCATCCTAAGGCTGCCATCAGCTTGGGCTTCCTTCTTCTCAGCCGGGGGAGGCAGGAAGACAGCGGGGTATAAATCTTTCTCATCCGTTTTCTTGGCCAGACTTGATCACGGGCCCACCCTGAACTGGTAACCATAGCCATGGGAACGACACACACGTCTTGGTTTAGAGCCCAGAGCGTCTCACTTTGTGCTGAGAATGGGTCGGGTCGATCCCTTCGGGCCCTGGGGCTGCCATTTGTTCCTGTCCAGAAGCCACTGTCACATCTGGCCAGTCGTCTCCAGCCAGAGCCGACTATTCCCGTTATCCCACAGTGGCAAACACTCTCATTTTCCATATTTGTCATGTCATGAAAAAAATGAAACAATCGGATGAGTTTGTCTATTTCCACATTATATAAGATGGGCCTATATGGGGCCACCTCTCGCACACGTCCGTACGTTTAATATCTCTGATCTTTAGATTTTCATGGTTTAGGAATCGTTAATACTTAAAAGCACTCATCCGTGTCAGGCAACAACTGTATTAATTCATTTAATCTTCACAATGGGCCCATGGGGAGTTACTATTTTTATACCCATTTCAGAGATGAAGAAATTGAGAAGATAAAGTAATTTGTCCATGAAACACTAGTCGGCACAGGAGCTTGTGGTTGAACCCAGGGTAATTCCCAAATCCTTCGTCTGAAAGTTTGATTTGGGATTCTCTGGAAGAGACTGCGATCTATTCCAATGGGTATTCCGCTTTTGTCGATGATATATCTATCGGCTCATAATTAAAAAAAAAATAAAATTTTTGGTGTGACCCAGTGCTCACACGGTGAACAGAGCATCTTCATACTTGCTCTTACTAGGAGGCGAGCATTCTGCTATTTCTACTCCTTTCTATGTTCTTCCATTTTTTTCTTTTTTCTTTTTCTTAAGAGAGGGAAGGGGAGGCACAGAAGGAGAGGGAGAGAGGGGGAGAGAATCTCAAGCAGGCTCCGTATCCAGCATGGGGCCCAACTAGGGCTCGATCTCACACCCGGGAGGTCCTGCCATGAGCTGCAGAGTCAGGCGCTTAACCCATACGGTTAAGGAGGGCAGCGTGATTCAGATGCCCCTATGTTCTATGCTTGAAGAAGCTAGTTGTGACTCTCAAAGTTAATTCTAGTCCTAATAATAGGTCACGATCCGTGTTTAACGCTCTGGTAACAGAATGGGATTGATTAGAGCGATGCCTTGAAGATGCCCAGTAATCACTCCTGAGCCAGAGCTCCAGTTCCTTAGGAAAGATGGGGGGACACAGGCAGAAGGGCAAAGGGCTCGCTGCGGCTCGGTGCCAAGTGACCTCGAGGCTGCCCGGTAGTGGGGAGGCTCCCTCGTGGGTGCAGAGCTGGAGACTCGGAGTGGGGTCCGCAGCAGCCAGGAGAAAGCCGGTCAAAGCCACAGGGTGAGGTCACCGGGGACAACCTGCAAAGTGAGGAGACAGAGGCCCGGGGGTGGGGGGGCTGACGCTGTGGGACGGAGCCACCACATATGACAGGCGCCAACGACGTCCAGAGGCTCCGGGTTTAGGGTTCAATAGCAGGCGGGAGCTGCCGTGCTTCTCCTGACCTACATCTTCCACCCGAGTCGCTAACCCTTGCCGTTCACACCATGACCCGGCTCGCGGCCTAGCCCGACCCGTCTGCTAGCCGGGGCCCCCGGCGGCCAGCCCGCCCTCGCCCGCGCAGGCCGCCAAGCTGACGGACACGGACGCGGGCATTCGGGGCGGCCGCGGGCCACACTCCGTCAGCCCCTTCGGGAATCTCACCACTATTCTGTGAAAAGCCCGAATATTTTCCCTCATGTTCCAGATTGGGAAACTGAGGCTCACAGGGGCAGAGTCCCTTGCACGGGGAGTCGCGGGGCAGAGCTGACCGGGGCGGCCCCGGGGCCTGGGGCTTGCTGAGCTCAAGGCCCTGCGCACCGTGGCCAGCATCTCTGGGCCCTGCTGGCTGCCCGCTAGGCCCGCCGCGGACTCGAGTGGGGTTCGCTGCCGGAGCGGGGCAGTTACCTGCTGCAGTTGTTCTCGAAGTCCGTCCCATGCTGACACGACTGAAGCCAGGTTTCCTGTGCTCTGCTCCCGTGCCCACTGCCGTCTGTCCCCCACCCGACGTCCGCTCTCTCACCAGCCTGCCCATGATGTGTAGCGTTATCCTGGGCTAAAATCCTCAAGGGGTATGACCTTGGCTGTCTACACTGACCACAAAAGCGGTGGAGCGCCTGCCTTCGGCCCAGGGCGTGACCCCAGGGTCCCGGGATCGAGTCCTCCATCAGGCTCCCTGCAGGGAGCCTGCTTCTCCCTCTGCCTGTGTCTCTGCCTCTCTCTGTGTGTCTCTCATGAATAAATAAATAAAATCTTAAAAAAAGAAAAAAGGCACAAAGCCTGGGCAGTGCTAGGCCTTGGAAACGGGTCCTACAGTGTTGTTAGAACTGATTGGCGGAGGTGAAGTCCGACACTCCAGGCTGAGTTAACGGTAGGAGCAAAGACATAGAGGAAAAATTCATGGCATGTGTGTGCAACAGAAAGTGGGATGCGTGGGAGGAAGTCGAGGCTTAATTAAAAAAAAAAAAGTGAGGTCAGGTCATTACAGAATTGCATGCCACCAGCGTTTACTAGGTAGGCGATGCAGAGCTGGGCCCGCCGCCCCTCCTTGCTGAGAACCAACATCCGGGCGGTTGGAAGGTTGGCTCAGCCCTCGGGGACCCGGGGCCGGGTGAGCGAGGCTGAGGGGCAGAGCAGGCCGCGTGGTGGCCCCGGGGACGGTCCTCCCGCTGCAGGTCAGCTGCGAGGGCCTCGGGAAGTCGGCGAGCCCCCCTGCTTTCCCAGCTGGGGCTAGCTGCGTGCAAGGGGCGCCATACCCAAGCCCCACTAGGCTCAGCCTCCCTTACCACCTGCCCCCATCGGAGTTGCTAGCGGAGCCTGGGGGGTTTCGGAGGCTGAAGGGCCCGAGGCAGGCCCGTCCTAGGACATGGCGGGGAGGTCAGGGGCCGGGAGCCTGGAGCAGGCCTTTCTCTCCTGGCTGTGCCCGGGGACACCGGGGACACTGGGGACACCGACACCCCGTTCTTGGCCAGCATCCAGGGCAGGGCTCTGGCTGCCCACTTTGGGGCGCCGCCGGGTCACCCCAGCTTTAACAGCCAGCCACTCAGCCCCCGAGTGCACAGCCCCTGAGCAGGCCTGCGGAGGGACAGAGGCCCGCGAGGACACGGTCGCCCCCCAGGGCCACGCCGTCTAGCATGTGGATCCCGGATCCCGGCCCCGGGGGCTTAACTGTGACCCGGAACGTCTCTGAATTAAATAAAATTAAAAATCCAGGTCTGCGGTCGCACCAGCCTCGTGTCAAGGGCTCGACAGCCTCGCCGGGTGGGGGCGACTGTCCCCGGTGCACAGATGTGGCCTTTGCCATCGATGCACACATTTGTGTCCTTCCTCCCGCTCTCGCCTAGACTCCAGCCGTTTCTGCTCCCACCAGCAAAAGCCTTGGGCGCTCCAGCGACTGCAAACGGTGCTTTTTTCCCCCCTCAGGACATGAACAATTCAAAAGCAGGTGACCCTCTCCTCTTATAACCTGGGAAGCAGCTCAGTGGAGACGCCGGCACTAGTTCTGGGCCGCATTGCGTTTGCTCGCCTAGCCACGTCTCCTAAACCTCGTCACACCTAAATTCTTAATCTGTCTCGGCCCCAAAACGTCCACGGCAACTCATTGAATCGTGCGTCTCATCTTTGTTATGAAAAGCCCCCGGGGAAATGGCCTTCCGTTCAGTTAAGCGTCCTGCCCGGTCCCCCAACAGCCTCTGCTCTGCTGGTGGCTGGTTCCCGGCCCACGCCTGCCCGCTGTGCCCTCTCCAACCTTCGGGCGGTGCAGGTGGCCTGCTGCTGCCCCACGTAGGGTACAGATGTCACGGGGAGGCGGCTGTCCAGCCAGGGACTGTATCCCCCAGCCCTCCCTGCACCCCGGGTTTGGCACTGACCTTGTTATACCATCTGCTGGCGTCAGGGAAGGAATTTGAGGATGAAAAGGGAATCAGCACTGGGCAGTGTCTATGGCAACCGTAAGAAACGTGCGGGTGCACACCAAATTCTCTGACTTCCGGAGGGCAAACTCGAGTTCCCTCCCACACCCATCTCCCTCGTGAGTCTCACTACTTTTCTCTCCCCTGACCAGCTGCTCCAGCTATCCCGCTGCCACGGAGCCAGCCCAGGGGCCTGCAGCGTAAGACATCAGGGTGGAGAAGCCGGCCCGGTGTAGCAGGAATCTCCGATGTTTACAAATTATCCAAGGTGTAATGTTTGTGCTTAAGCTGCCCGGTTATGGGCTGATTTGCTGATGATCCACTTTAGAGCTTTGAAAAATAGGTACTTTCATATTTCTGTACTTGTGTTTCGGGAAAGCCCTAAAATTCAATAGTCCTCTTGCATATCTCAAAGACTAGTAACTGCTGGTTTTAGGTCAGCACATTTTTTTTGCAGACTGTCTAAAAAAACAAAAAACAAAACAAAACAAAAAAACAACCCTTACTTTTCTATAAAACTAAGTTTCTTTGCCACTTATTAGATTTGTAGCTGATTCTTTCAGAGCTGACTTTCACCTTGACCCGTAACAATAGAAGAATATGAATTTTTTGGAAGGCGGTAGCACTGCCTTTCCTGGACAGAGCCTAGCTCTTCCACCAAGAACAATCTAAGAAATATTGCAAATCTGATGCATATGATTAAAGTAACTCCCCTACAACCTTTTCTTTCTTTCTTTCTTTTGATTTATTTTTCTAGGTTTGAGTGCACCTGCCTCTGGCAGTTATTAAATCTGGTGCCACTCATATCCTCCATCTGATCACAAAAAAAGTGCATCGCAAGACGGTGTCCTTGTGCTCTGGTGAGACCCATCTTCAGACGGACACTCGGGTCCATGGCGAGGCAAGGGACGGGACGGGATGGATGCCAACTGGGGTGGGCCTTCCTGTGGCAGAAAGCACGTGGGGCACGGCAGTCACCACATATAGTGGGTCCCCTGGTGATTTCCGCAGGGTCCTGAGCAGCCATTTCAGACAGTGGCTATGGAGCAGGCTCGTCCCAGCTCAGGCTCAATTATAGCTCAGATTATTTTTATTTCTAAGCAACCAAGAGAAGCAGGACCTGGGTCTCTCTCTTCATGTGGATTTTATTTTTTCCAAAATGGAATAGCCACGAAGATAAGTAAGTGCTGTAACAGCAAGAGAGCATGGTTTCTTCCAAAATGAGGATCATATTCAGAGCATCCCACATCAAGACACCTGGGGTCTGGCAAAAGGTCAGAGTTCCAGAAAACGGAAGCGACCTAATTAAATAGCCCCTAAATAATTCAATTTCATGGGTAAGCGGTATAGTTTTTAAAGGGTTCCAAGGAAGCCAGATCCCTCTGTAGACATGCTGAGTCTTGTCGCTTGCCTGGTTGTCCCCATCGTCGTGTTCCGGATGGTCCTGGATGCTGCACCCCAGCCGGGGGTTCTTAACGTGTGGCTCCCGGCACAGCTGCATCACGGTCACTTGTGTGGATGATATAAAATTAGGATTCCCGGGCCCCACGAGTCTGAGGGTGTGGGACAGGGGATCTGAGTTTCCAAGCGGGGGACCTGATTCTTCTGCTCACTGACGCCTGCGATCACCTGCCCTCGGCGCTCCCTGGAAAGGCCCAGGTGCTCTTCAGAGCAGGGCACTGCAGCCCCCCCGCCGCCGAGGCCCCCCGCCGCCTGTGGCTTGTAACCGCTGGCTCCACAGTGGGGTCCTGCGGGGGCACCTGTGGGCCCCAGCTCCCCGGCCGTGGGGCCAAGCCACCGTCCTGCATTTACGTTTTGACAAGCGCACCCTCTTTTTCTCTGCAACCCCTGCAGATCTCACGTGAAAATGAAAAAATCACCGGCGCTGAACTTTACCAAAGCAGGTTGCAAGCAGCTTTTTTAGCCACTGATTCAGACGCCACAAAGGTCAGCGGCGGCGGCTGGGTGCTGGGCCAGTGGGGCTCCCCTGTCCTTTCACCCTTAAAGGGAAACACCATTGAGCTAACCTGATGACGTATCTGTCTTTATTTTTAAAAAAAGAAAAAAGAAAGCTCTATCTTGTTAACAGAACTGAACTACTCTTGAGCTTGGAGCCTCATTCTTCCAGCTTGTACACGAATCTGTTGAGAACTTCGTACTCAATGGTAAGGTCGACCGACTGGTTATCGTCGTGGCACAGTTTGCTTTGTGACGCATGTATACTTGAGAAACCTGATTTGATTTTAGCTCCCGAAAATAATTAATGAGGGCCCCTGGGTTCTGGATCTACATCCATGTCTAACGTGGTTCACTAAAAATAGACCACAGTCCAGGTGTTGGGATTTCTGGACCCGCTTCCACTGATTACCTGTATTTTGATATTTATGGGACTAGGCAATTCCCAGATATTTCAGCTCCACTCTTCCAGTCTTTGGAAGAAAAAAAGAAACTAACGACGACGATGATAGAATCTCCTCCCCTCCAGAGAATTAGCGGGGAGACGAGAGATGGAAGAAAGCAAATGGAAATGTTCGAATTAGGGAAGATGTAATGAAAAGCCAGGTGTGAATCGGAACAGCAGTTGGCGAGATAGGGGGGACGGTGGTGAAGAGGACACGTGTGTGGCTAGGGAGCACGTAAACCGAGCGGCACGCAGCCTTTCAAGAAAAGTTTTAAGCCCGTTTCCACAGTGGATAAGGCCAGAATGTTGGCACGTTACAGAAAGGGACGTGCCAAGACTCTGAATAAATTCTAATGGAAATAGCAATGGATCACCTTCTAGGATCATCTCAGAGGCCACGGCACTACAGGCAGCAGACTCCTCACAGCCCCTCTAGAGATGACACACACGTCCTTCAGCCAGACACAAAAACAAATCAGAACGAGATTCGTTTCTATACTCACAACCTAACACCCTTCGGGATCTGAATGCTATGCCCGCCTAGAGCAAAGAGCGAAACTGGAAAACTGTAGAGCGTGAAAGGACTCTGAGGAAAGAAGACCAAACAGGGTCCCCAGGAGGGCCGAGAAGCTCTGGTGTACGTATGGTGACGCCGTTTAAGCCCTCGTCTATGCTAACCACCATCTGTAAGTGGAGACCCCAGTCTGGTGGACGTGGTGATAGTTCTCACCAGCAGCACCTTGCTCTTCTTTTCTTTCTCTTCTCTTTCTTTTCTTTTTTCTTTTCTTTTTTTTTTTGCTAGACATGTCATGTCTTTCTTTTCTACTTATAGAGTGAAAAGGAAGCCTGCTAATGGAACGAGTCTTTCCCCCCTGGCTCTGACACTGTAGTCTGCATTGCCCAGCTTGCACCCTGCTCCTTGAGTCATCTCTCAGCGCATTCCGGAGACAGGAGACCCTGGATTAATCCGTAGAGACCCAACGTGGTGGCAGGCCGCCTCCTCTGGGACTTGCAGTTCCATCTCCCATAACCCACGGGGTGGTGCCAACAAGACACCTGGCCAGCACGTGGGAGACACCCTGCGGGCATGTCTGTCTCTTCGCCTTTGCATTGTGCTGTGCCTGTTGTTACTCATGGAAGGAGTGTGGTGGGATGAGGACACCACACTGGCTGGGGGTGCTGCCAGCAGGGAAAATGTTGGATCTTGAGCCTCGCTGCCCCATTTATATCACTGGACACCCTCTACTGTTATCTCAATTTTGCCACCTGGGGGTGGAGGGAGCAGTGTTTGCTACACGGGAGGTGGCTGTTGCAACCATTTGGATGTGACCTGGGGCCGCCAGGGACACATGCATGAGTGAATCCCGTGGAAGCAAGGACCGTGAATGGAGGCAGCGGCTCCGACGGGGTGTGCCTTAGAATAGGTGCTGGAGTGGCCGAGTCTTCCCGGTGGTGACACAGACCTGGGCGGTGCCGGTATCCAGTGACCGAGTGAGGGACACACGGGGCTTTGTCTTCGCAGCCTTTTTCTGTCGTGGCTCACTGCAGTGGCTTGAACGGCATGGATTCTTTTTTTCTGTTTTTTTTTTTTTTTTAAAGATTTTATTTAGAGAGAGAGATTTTTATTAGAGAGAGAGAGAGGCAGAGACACAGGCAGAGGGAGAAGCAGGCTCCATGCACCGGGAGCCTGATGTGGGATTCGATCCAGGGTCTCCAGGATCGCGCCCTGGGCCAAAGGCAGGCGCCAAACCGCTGCGCCACCCAGGGATCCCTTTTCTGTTCTTTTAAAGAGAATTTAGCAATTTGTGGAATTTCTTTAGTATCAAGCACTTCGGTAATAGCTCATCGACAAAGGGAAAGTTCCATTGTGAGTCGTTTCGTTTTTGTAGGAAAGCAGAACAGCATCGATTTGTTCTTTTGCTCTATTTTCAGGATACTCCCTCCCTAGAGATTCGTTTTTAGGTGTCACGCTTCCCCTCCCTCCCTCTCTCTGGGGTGTGAGGGAAGCTCTGCATATGCGCCCGAGAGACTTCTCGGAGGTGATAAATGCGAGCTTCAGTCTCCCATTCACAGGCAGCGGCTGAGAAGCCAAGAAGCGGGCGAGGGGGCGGAGCTGAAGGTGACAGATTGATGGAGATAAGGAGAAATGCACTTGGAAAGGAAGGGAGGAGCGAACCAGGCAAGAGTTGTAAGAACTGGGGAAGCAGGTCTAAATTGGATCTCGAGGTGGCGGGGTGACAGCCAAGTTTCCTATGGGGGAGTGAGTCGCTAGGCTGCCACGTTTGAGGCAGCCTGGAAATTCTGAAACATGAGAATCCAAAAAAGCCAGAGAAGGGGGATAATCTCCAAAGGGGCAGGAGGCGAGGCTGGGCCTCCTCTGGAGCCGTTTGCTGGGTTCCTGTTGTGATTTGATCAGAACCGTCGGTTTGTCTGCAGAGGATTAGTTGCATGTCAGCCCCGTGAGGGATACCTGGTCTCAGAGAGCTGACCGCCGGGCCCCGGCGTGAATCTGGGGTTTCCAAGGCCCCTCCTTGTCTTCCACAGGGTGCCTGTTTTCGGGCTCCATGGCTTACGTCAGCTCAGCCTCCACTGGCTCCTGGAAGTTGCTAGAAAGGGATGATGCAAGTGATCTACCCCCTTCAAATGTCACTGCCTCACAAAGACATCCTTCTCTTCACCCCAACCCACGTGGGCTTAAAGGAACACCAATCGGCAATCTCCACGGACACCTGGTACCCCTGGTCTCCAGGTTCACTGGCTCTCTGGGCTTCCATGGGCTCTGTCCTTGTGTCCCCCACGGGAGACACCCGCTGTTCCGGCACCTGCTGTCCCCTGGGCTGTGTCGCCCTCTGGGTAGTCAGAGGCTCCAAGCAGGGGAGCCGGCCCAACAGCTCAGCACTCCGCCTAGCTCCAAGGTTCCTAGTAGGACCCAAACGAAATATCCAAAGTGCCCTGGAAAGCAATACAAGCACAACCCAGATGCAGAACTGGTCTTAAAAAAATTTAAAAAAGCACCTCTTCTTGCTTTTGCATGTCTCTACGCCATGTGTGTATATTTAGCTGCACGAGCCCTTGAGTGCATCTCACCACGCAGATCTGCAGAGTTCCTGATGCCTCGTCTTTTGAATAGTTCTTTCTCTGCCACCCTGAAAGTGTCATAGTGTTCAGACCCCAATTAGTACGATTGTGCGTTTACACATGGTGGTCAGCTCTTCCCTGTAAACAGAAGTTAAGAGCAGCACGTATTGAACCGAACAGGAGCTGGAGAACGTGCTTCTGTAACGAGTACCTTGTATCATCAGCCTTAGCATCCTCGGAACAAATTGAATCCACTAATCCCCACAAGGCCAAAAGATGAACTATCTTATTTTTTAAGACAAAGATGAACTCAGTGTCAGGGTAGTGCAAGAATATTATTGCCATTTCTTTTATTATCATATATAATACCTTTCCGCTGAAAAGCCGAGAGACATTTTACAAAATCTGACAGTGATCCTCACAACATCCCTCCGGGCCGAGTAGGCTTCATTACAAACAATAAATAATAACCGCCCTTTATTTTGAAACGTCTCCCGCAGAAGTGATTACCAGCAGGATGGAGAGTCCTGATGCGTGGGTTCTGAAGGGCGTCTGTTTCCCGGGAGTTGGAGACGACAGCAGGTTCCCGCGGGTCTCTGTCAAAGTTGTTTTGATTCAAAAAGCTGGTTGCATCGGGACGACTCCAGTGCACCGGAAAAGTATCTGTCGTAATTACCAGGCATTTACTCTCAGGTCGAAAGAAGTTTAGACCATGGTTATATTACCTAAGGTAGATACGGGAGGTGACCCAGTTCACTGACTCCCGGGAGATCTGCCACCTGCTAAGAACCACCTACCGGCCTGTCTTCCAACTGAGTTCTCCTGGTTTAGGGTCTGGTTGTTGTTGTTGTTGTTGTTGACTAGTGTTGTCAGTCACACTGCCTGGCCTCCTTTCAGAGCTTCCTCAGGCAGGCACCTCATCGTAAGGCCCCCGTGGGGAACGGGCCCTGGGCACGTCATATTTGATACCAGGCGTCCTCCTCTCCCCGGCATCAGAGGCTGCACACCCTGCTGGACGCCTGGCCCAAAGGCAGTCAGCGACTGAGGCGCGAGCTGGGCACAGAAGCATAACCTGAGCCAAGTCAACGGTGTCTCCTGGGCACTGCAGGTGGGAGGTGCCAAGGGAATAAGGGGTCAGCGATGGGGCAAGAAGATGCCGGGGTCGGGTTGGGATGGGGCTAGGTCACGAGTGACTGTAAAACGATCCGTGAGCTGTGGCTGTGAGTGAGCAGACGCTTCAAGACGGAGAAAGACGCGGAGATTAGAGAGCAAAGAAGCCAGTTCCGAAGAGGAGACAACAGAGGCGAGTGGAGAAGAGGTGGTGCCCCATAGACTGTGGCGAAGATGCACCATGGCCAAAGACTCCAGAGAAATCTTGGGTTAAGACCCACCCTTCTGCTTGGGCTCCAAGGCTTGAGCTTGAACCCCACTCTGGCTCCTCTTTCTGTATCCCTGGGGCCATTTCTTTGTCCTTTATCCCACTTGTATGTCCCCAGTACCTGGACCAGAGAGTTCCTTAGGACGGTGGCCTTTCCAGTCTGAGATGGAGAATCAGATTTGTTGCTGCATCCACTTCCCCGGGCACGGATACAGCCACAGTCATTCACTTACAAAAAGAAAAAAACAAACCCTTCTTCGAGTATATTGTTCAACAATCTTTGAGGTCAGTGCTCGGTAGATAACTCCTCAACGGGCGCATTGCGAGCTGCCCAACAAGCTTAGTTGTACCTGATGTAAACGGTAGGAGGATGGGGGTGGAGTGTGCAATCCCAGTGCACGCTCTTCCCAAGCGCTTGTTTCTGTCCTACCCAGTTACGTTAGCGTCCGAACTCACACTCAGAACAAGTCTGTTATATGTTACTCTTCTCCTCAAACGCCCCTTCCAGGATCACTTATTTTCTTTGGCCGTCTAACATTCCAGAGCCATGGGACTATCTCTCTCATTGTCGTTCTCTGGCTTTGATCAATTTGTTTTTTAATTGCTGAATATAGCTGTCACTTTTGAGAAATAAAACTGGAAGGACTCCTATAAAGTGTTCACCATTTCATTCATGTTTATTCTCCTTCACAGTATTTTGTTAAACAATTAAATTACTGTTAGCAAATGGCAATTGCGGGGCATAAAATGCAAATGTCTATGATATCAAAGAAGTTTATCTTGCTGATAGATTTTAAGTGCTTATTGTCGATCGGTCCTTTTCTTCTAGAAACAAAAAGATAATAAGGGTGCCTATTACGTTCCACTTAGATTAATTAATGCGTTTATTCAAGAAATTCTGGTGGTGTCATGAGTTAATGATACGGAAAGATGGTGATTTGGGAGCATATGGTCAGTGTGAAAGATAGCTGCCCAGGCACAGAGCGGGCTAAGATTGAGTGGCCCAATGTCTGGGAACCATTACTTCTTGTCTCTTTAGAGAGGGAAGCCCTCTTGAGCCATGACTAGTTGAAATCCCTCACATTTCCTTGAGGAAAGGAATAGTTTGGGCATCCGTGAGCTCTCATGTTTTTCTCAGCAATAACCTGAGAAACTTATTCTTCCTTCATGTCTTCCTTGTTTTACCAGTGTCTATTTTTCAAAGATGTTTTAGTTCTTAATTTATTGAAAACTTTTATTAAATACATACTTAATGAGCCATTGGAGCTCCTGATGAGCACGAGAGAACAATCCTTAGCACACAGGCTTTAAAGAATTTCAGTTAGTTAAAAAAAAAAAAAAAAAGTAATATTTCAGCCATTTTGTACACATTTTTCTCCTGGGGTGTTTGAGATATTGAAAATTTCTGTCCCTACCTTCTGATATTTCTAGAGACTACCAGGGTGGGAACAACTGTCTCTGTGTTCTTTCAGATTTCTCAGGGCGGCCTTGGTATCAAATATGCAGGCCCACAGTCAGCTCCGGTGTGGGATGGCAGTAATGTGGTCATTACATCTTAGATCTTCGTGTCCTTTCTTGCTCGTGGAATCTTGACTTGATTGGTTCTTCTCCAGGGCACATTGTTCCAGCAGAGGCTGACCTCTCATCAACTCCAAGGAAGTTGGAAAAAAAATTAATCAAAGCCAGAGAACGATAATGAGCGGTAGTTCCATGGATCTTGAATGTTAGACAGCCAAAGAAAGGACGTAATCCTGGAAGGGGTGTTGGAGGGGAAGAGTAACATATAACAGACCTGTTCTGAGTGTGAGTTCGGACGCTAATGTAACTGGCTGGGACAGAAACAACTTCAATTTGTGTGAAATTTAAGAAACAGTGAAAAGGACTATAAGGGAATGAAGTGAAACTGAATGGGGAAAATCAGAGAGGAAGATAAACCATGGGAGTCTCTTAACTCTGGGGAAAAAAACTGAGGATTGCAGAGGGAAGGTAGGTGGAGGGATGGGTTACTGGGTGACAGGCATTAAGGAGGGCACATGGTATGATGAGCACTGGCTGTTACACACGACTAATGAATTACTGAAAACTACATCTGAAACTAATGATGTATATTATATGTTGCAAAATCGATTTAAAATTTTAAAAAATTCTAAAAATAAACTAGCTTAGGCCTCATCCCCCTTTGCTTTTTTTCTTTTTAAATATTTTAAAGTTCATTTACTTGTTTTTAGTAATCTCCGTAGTTAATGTGGGGCTTGAGGCCACCACCATGAGATCAAGAGTCACACACGCTTCTGACTGGGCCAGCCAGATGCCCCCGCCCCACTGTGCTTTTAAATGATTTGGCGTGGTTGCTTCCTGCCTCTATCAAGGAGAAATGAGGGGAAGCCTGCCAACTTAGACCAATCATGGTAAGTTTGCGACAGAGGTTGGCCTAGCAAGAGGCTAATAGGGAAACTTTATGGAATTCTTTCTTCGTTCTTAAAATAAAATGGAAAGAAGAGAAGATATTTTTCTTTCTCCTCGTCTTGCTTATGGGGGTGCTATATAATGATCTGATAGCTGGAGCTGCTGCAGTCATTTTGTGACCATAGGGGGACTGCTAACACATTGGCAACTGGCAGGCTGGACGGATGGAAGGAATCTTGGCCCTGATTGATCATTTATTAAGCAACTTTATTAACTCATTCTGGAACTTCTCTGCCTCTGGATTATTTTCTTTTTTTGGATGATGCATCTTAAGTTCCTTCTAGCTGCATTTTTCTAGATATTTCTGTTCCTTGAAGCTGAAAGTACGTGATGATAGTTTTCAAAATATTAGCAATAAACGTACTCATGGAATCTCAGAGTTGGGAGCAGCTTGAAAAATAATCTATCCAATTATACAAATTAAAAGTTTGAGGGGGCAACCTATAATTGCCATCAGATGCTGTGACAGTAGGCTTGCACTGACACCCCGAGATTATCACAATGACCTAAGAGGAGGTATATTATCTCTAAGAGGAGACCTGTTATGAACTGAATTGTACCACCCCACACCTTCTCCCGCATTTACACATTGAAGCTCTAACCCCAAATGTGATTAGATTTGGAGACAGGACTTCTAAAGAGGTAATTGCAGTTAAATAAGGTCATCACAATGGGGCCTGAACCCAATATGACTGGTGTCCTTACAAGAAAAGGAAGAGACACCATGGATGCCCATGCAGAGGAATGCCCAGTGAGGACGCACAAGAAGGTGGCCATCTACAAGCTTAAGAAAGAGGCCTCCTCAGACCCGCCATCATGTCGATGTTGGACTTCTAGACTCTAGAACTGTGAAAAAATTAATTTCTGTTGTTTAAGCCACTTGGTCTGCAGTGTATTATTATGAGAGCCCCAGCAAACTAATATAAGATCCAAACAAGATTGCTTTAAATAAAAGGCACCTTTATTATCCCATATGACATAGACAGTTCTAGACTTAGGACATTTCCAAGGCTGATTAATTAACAGCTCAGTAATGTGAACAAAGACCCAAACTCTTTCCATTTTCCAATTCTGTCATCTTCAGCACCCTGACTTTTAACCCCTAGGGTGTCCATGCCCAGATGCAAGAGAGCTGTATCAGCTCCCGTGCTGCTGCCACTCACAGCTGTTTAAGAAGCAGAAAAACCAGCTTCGCCTCATGCAAATCTATTTGGGTGAAGAAGCTTCTCCAGAGCTCCCCCCTCCCCATAGTCCTTTGGTTATGTCTTGTTAGTCAGAATTGTGTCATGGGCTTTTGCCTAAGTAACCCCTTCAAGGAGAATGGGGTCACTGTGATGGCTTTAGATCCATTGTGAATCTCTCCTGGGGGGCGGGAGGGGGCTCAGCCTCCCCCGAAGCATGTGGCTCCTTGGTGTCTGCTAGCTACGAATTATGGGATGGGAAGAGGGGACAAGTCTTGGACAACAACCAACAAGGTCCCTGTTGTGTGTGTGTTCCATTTCCCGTTTTGATCCCAAGTACTCGCCCGACACATCATGTGGTTTGTAAACTTGCCAGGGCAGGGAGGACCACAAGGGACACCCCCCAGGCTTCCCCAGCTCTCTTTGACCTTATTCCATGCTTACTAAGCAGTTTTCTCATGATTGATTAGGCTACCTAACTACCTGGATGTCTGGTAGGAAGTGTCCTGGGTAGCGGCTGATGTAATCCGTGGAGGAGAGGGGTGTATCACATGTTTTAAATTAATAGCTTCATGTTCTGACCTCACGTCACAGTCCTAGGTGTGTCACGACGGTAAATACTTTGTTCTTGTGTGCTGGGCACTCCAGGAGATGCGAGATATTCAGAAATGAAGAGGATGCTGCTCCGAGGGCCTCTCTCGGTTGGAAGCTCAGAGTCCCAGAGGTGGCTGTTGGGGTCACCTTTGAGGGAGCACATGCCAGACACGGGGTCAAGTGCTCTCCAGGTTGCATGGCTGTGCTCACTGTCACTTTCTGATTTCATTACCTAGGATTCCTCTTCTCACTCCTTCTGCTCCTGCCACTCTGGTCCACGAACTCTCGAAGTAACACTTTTGGGAGTAATTTCTAACCTGGAATACGTTTCCCCCAGGGATCCTTGTGGCTAATTCTCTTATCCCTTTTCAAAAATTGGCTCACAGGTTACCTTCACAGAGAGGCTATGGAAGCTTCCAGTGTCCCGACGCTTCCCATCGCCCTTTTCTGCCTAGCCTTTTGCCACAGCCGATGTGACCACAGGGCATGCTGTGTACTTCACACACGGCTTTTATTTATCGCCAGTCTCCCCCTACCAGAATATAAGGTCCTTGAGGGCAGGGATTTCTGTCTGTTTCCCTAATGTCTACAGTAGCACCTGACACATAGTGGGATCCCCAAAAAACACATTTATTAATAAATGAATCATCTCCAATACGTAGAATTGTTACTCATACGAATTGCTCTTGATTACAGAGCAAGGACACGGTGGAGCTAAGACTTGATTCCAAGGCTTTCCAATGGTAGAGCACACCTGAAATGCCCCATATCCTTTTGAGTCCATAAATCTGCAAAGACACATAGCAGACCCTGGGTCATGGTAACCCTTGGAGACCCGGCTTCCACGGAGACCTCATGGAGGTAGAAATCACACCAGCAAAGTGAAGAGGGAACATTTAATATGAAGAATCGTAAGCTTGCAAAAGGTAATCAACAACTAAAAGGTGTAAAAAGGGCCCCCGAGAGGTAGAGAGGCACTAAGTAGAGAAAACACTGCTTCCCCTAGGCTGAGAGAGAGCGTCCAAGAAGGCACTTCCAGGCACCAAGGAGCAGCTCCCCCGTCACCCCCCGGGCCGAGTGGCTCCCTGGCGCCCCCCAGTCTTGCAGGAGGTGGCTGAGGCCGGCCACTGGTCACCGCAGGTGCCAAGCGGGTTGATGGCCTAGTGGAAACCTCACACCAGGAGTGAAGTAAGGAAGATCTCTGCCTCCTGTTCTGGCCCTTGCGGAGCCCCTCTAGTACCCTCGGTTGGCAGAGCGGCCGTGGTCTAGCCCGCAGAGGAGAAGGGTTCACAGGGACCTGCTCCAGCATCACGACACAGCAAAGAAGGGCGCACCGGGAACCGTGAGGCGATCCACGAGTGACCGGCCCACCAGCCAAAGATCGCCCGAGAGGCGGTGGGGGGCAGCCCTGGCCCTCCCGTCATTCCTCTCCACGACGTGGGAAGTTCACGGTCTATGACCTGCCTTAGCCGCTCGTGTACATTTTCTTCCCATGTAAGTTGGAGAACGGATGCTGCGGTCCTTGTCGGTCCGCTCAGGATTTTCACGTCACCAGGTGGGGAGGCAGATGATTCGGCCGAGGAAAGCAAGATTTTGGTGAATACAGCCTACCCTTGTTTTCTTCCACAATTAATGTCTTGTCGGTCTCTTCGTGCACTTGAAGGAAGGACTGGAGAGCTCCCATTTCTGCTGCTCACACCGCCGCGCCCTCTGTGACCTCCTAGGCCCTGGGATTCGTGGGTGGGCCCAGCGTATCCCTGCATCTCCTGTCGGAAAATAGAGACTGTTTCCTTCTGTGTGTGGACATACAGAGACTTGTGCTTTCCTCCTGGAGAGGGCTAGAAAACCTGCCTGAAACTCCTCAGTATTCTTTTAAGAAATATCAGTTTATTAAAGCTTCTCGTTCCTCAGCTCTGCGGGTCTTTCGCCTGAAAATATCGTGCCACGCTTCCTCCACGACGGTGGTTTCCTCGTGCTCAGGGTAAGGGTTCAGGATGTCATTTCCACGTCTGCTCCTCGTAGGCAGGCCGTTCATGATCTTGCTGCCCGGGCATCATCGTAACCTTTTCGAAAGCAGCAGAGCTTGTTTCAGGGGAGAGGTGAAGTCCATTAAAGACAACAGCTTCTCGCAGAGTCGGAGCTGGACTACAGTTTGGCTCAGACGGTCTTCTCATTGGTTTGGGGTTTTGGTCCATTGAAGGAAAGCTCTGATTACATCTTACAGCAGGCCCCTAGGCAAAAAATGTGCTTTATCTGCACAATGACGGTGGTTCCCTTTCCTTTGACCATGTCCCTGAAAGACACTGTACGCTAGGGAGCAGATGCTTCCTCTGGGGCGCCCCATCCTCCCACCTGCATCAGAGCACTTTGTACATCACAGAACTGCGAGGGAGGACGCTCGGGTGCCCTGTCTGATGTTCACGTATCCACTTCAGTACCTTCAGCAACAGCCTTGGATTTTGCAAACCCCAGGGTGGTCTCTGTATTAAGCACTTACAGACTCCAGATCCCAAAGTGAGGTGACGCCCCCAGAAATCCCTGCCCCATGCAGGGAAGGCCAGGTCTTTTGACTTTTTTTTTTTTTTTTTTTTTGGTCTTTTGACTTTAAAAGCTAGTTGAGGGATCCCTGGGTGGTGCAGCGGTTTGGCGCCTGCCTTTGGCCCAGGGCGCGATCCTGGAGACCCGGGATCGAATCCCACGTTGGGCTCCCGGTGCATGGAGCCTGCTTCTCCCTCTGCCTATGTCTCTGCCTCTCTCTCTCTCTCTGTGACTATCATAAAAAAAAAAAAAAAAAGCTAGTTGAGGAATAAGAAGGGAAACCATAGCCCGCGAATGTCGCAGGGCCCATTAGAAGGAAAGTAGGCTTGCTAGTGTCTGTGATTTGTTATCTGAAATAGTCTTAGAATGAGCCCCCCTCAATAAATGAGGGGAGAGGAGGTAAATAACTTGGATTTTTAAAACCATATACCTGTGAGCCTGGGGTTTGAGAAGGGCACACTGAAATGTTCTTTGCATGCATCCATATCACTAAAAATAATTTAAAAAGATTTTTTAAAATTTATTTATGATAGTCACACACACAGAGAGAGAGAGAGGCAGAGACACAGGCAGAGGGAGAAGCAGGCTCCACGCACTGGGAGCCCGATGTGGGATTCGATCCCGGGTCTCCAGGATCGTGCCCTGGGCCAAAGGCAGGCACCAAACCGCTGCACCACCCAGGGATCCCACTAAAAATAATTATATTGAAAAGTCACGCCCAGCCTTGGGAAAACATCATCCAAAAGTAAAGCAGACTTCCTTTGCCCTTTCATCTTTTGGGAGAGGGATTTGTCTACTGGAAGACCAGTCCAAGAGGACGGACCACTCTTAAGATGCCACTCTGTCAGTGTTTGAAGATTTCAAGACAAACTGAGAGTTTCCTGGTCAAACAAAAGAGTCCACGTGCTTTGTGGGCAAAACCATTGTACAAGGCAAGTCTTTTCCTTGATGAAAATGTAAGTTCCTTACTAAACTCCGATCTCCTCGAGGGTGGGCGCCGTAAACCCGTTTGCGTTGGTGTCCCTGATGCCGGCTCGGTGCGATCTACAGCCAAGCGATCAGCCAAGGACAGGGAGGAGGAGAAGGGAAAAGAAAGAACATGAAAGGAGGGGAGTGGAGGCAGGGAGAGGGAAGGGGAGGAAATTTCAGGCAGGTGCAGAGACGGAATGCAGCAGAAGGGAAGCCCTTCAGACAGGGGCGACCATGGCCAAGGGGGATTGTTTGCCCTTTCTCCCTCCAGTGTGTTTCTTCCTTCTTTGGGGTGATTTTTCTTGTCCTCCCAACACATTTTAGGGGGCCCCATCTGCTTTTCATAGCTTCCAAGCATACATTTTTACTGTAGTGAAAGCAGCAACGGGGGGTACCAGGCGGGGTCTCCTGACTCGTCCCTGCCTGACTGCGCCACCTCGCTGTCACGACACGGCTGGAGGGGAAGGTGGGCATCTTCGTGTCATGTAATCTCTCAGAGAATGAGGTACATGAGAGCTGGATAAATGTCTGTAAAGAAATTAAAGCTTTTCGGATGAAAAAAAAAAGGAGTCAAGTAAAGGTGAAGTTTTCTTAGAGACGATGCCCTCGATGCTCTTGACTGACAACAGGGTCTTTTGTGGGGATGCAAGTGACTTTTGAACTACTAACATTTGCAGGATGCTCACTTAAAACATTCTTAAGGCCTCCATTAAAAACAAATGCATTTCTTTGACTTTTATGTTTTAAAAAAAGCCTCAGTTTTAAGACTGTAATTGAGGATTAATTACACTGCCCTTTTCCATAGATCTCAAAATACCGTGCAGTTTTCCACATTTAGAGAAAGAATCTCAGTATTTGATTTTTTTTTAAAGATTTTATTTATTTATTCATGAGAGACACAGAGAGAGAGGCAGGGACACAGGCAGAGGGAGAAGCAGGCTCCATGCAGGGATCCCAACGCGGGACTCGATCTCGGGAACCTGGGATCATGCCCTGGGCCTAAGGCAGATGCTCCACCGCGGAGCCACCCAGGCGTCCCTCAGTATTTGATTTGAGTGGGTTTTCCTAGACCTTCTCTGATACTTCTGGTACAACCATCAGTGTATGACATTTATCAGTCAGGACTACCTCTTAGGAGTGACACTTCCTCGTGTGGCTTCAGAGAATAATAGATTGATTATTTTTAGGTGCTGACTCTATACCACGGGGTTATGATTGTGAGTGAAATGAAAATAGCGCACATGTCGTGTTCTGAATGTACCTTCTTCACACCCACTGTCACTGTGGGTTTCCACTCATGGCGCGAGGCACTGTCAACCTCCAAAAGCCCAAGCTAAAACCCAGACTGGACCTGGGAGCCACCAGGGACCCCTCTTCCTTTGCAAATCCCACAGTCCTGCCAGTTATCAGTCTTGCAGATCCCGTCTCCTTGCACCTCCAGCCCCCTACCCCCCGCCGTCCCTGGGGCACTGGGAGTTCACGCTCTCAGCAACTTTGGCCTGCAGGCCTGCTGAGATCCTTTATGGCATCTCCCCATCGCGACACTGATGCATCTGTCTCCCCAGTGTATCATGGTTTATACTTGATGAAATGGAATCCAGGCACTATTTGTCTAACATTTTATACCTTATGAAGGTACGTTTTAGATATGGATGGACGGAACAATTTTTAAAAATTGAATTTATTAACGGCACAAAAGCAATTTTCTCACCAATTATAGGAACGCGTTTGCTTTTGTTCAACCTCTTCAAAAAAGTTTTGCGGGTGAACTTTTTTATTTAGTTTTATTTAACCTATGTGGAGAAAAGGAGACAAATCATTATATTTCCAGCTTGATGAATTTTTGCAAAGTGGACCTTGGCGTGTGACCCTGTAATTTAAATTAGACCCAGGAAATTGAACATTATCAGTCTCCAGAAGCTTCCCTGTCCCCTCCCCTAGGCCACATAGTGCCCTTCTCCTCTGCCAAGGACGTCCCCTCTGCCAAGGACGACCGCCTGCCTGACCTCGGCCACCACAGGCCGTTTCCTGGCTTTGCACTTTACGTGGTAGTCAAATAGCGCATCCTCCCTGCGTCCGGCCTCCTTTGCTCACTGCAAAGTTCCTGAGATCTGCTCACGTTGTGATGCTATGTGTTTTCATTCTCAGCGCTGAAACATCTGACTACTTTTGACGACATCATCCTATCAATAGGTCACATCTCAGAGCACGACATACAACCTAGGTAAGGCTTTCTTTATTGTTATAAAGTAATATTTCAAGTATTATGGACGCCTTGAAGCATTTTGGCCAGCGTCTCCTCCGATCTTTGCCTCCAAGGGGGTTGAGGGAGACTCTGGGCTAGGAGGAGAGGACTGAGCTGTGCCATTTCCTTGTGCTTGAATTGTTCGTATCATCTACAATCTGATGTCTCTGCAGGAATCTTTTAAAACCCGTGTGTTAAAAACAACAACAACAACAACAAAAAAAAACCCGTGTGTTAAAAAAATAAAATAAAAAATAAATAATAAATAATAAAATAAATAAATAAATAAATAAATAAATAAATAAATAAATAAAACCCGTGTGCTCATTTTGCCAGGGCTAGTTTAGCTGAAATTAGGTAACATAAGCCATAAATCCACTTGACTGCGCACACGGTGGGTACAAAGCGTCTGAGACGAGAAGCGCCCTGCCAGGAACCCTCTCCGCTTTGACTAGGGTAAGTAACACACGGGCCTCTGGCACATGGGAAAAGTGAAGGTCTTCACATTAATTCATGTATTAATTGCTAGTAAAACTTAATTTTTTAGATGACAAATATAATGAATACCTATCAACAAGTTCCGATACTCCCTTTCCTACCGTAGTGGGTCAGCTTGCCGCCCTCCCGAACATCCTCCCACTTTGGAAACCGCTGATGGAATAAATGGCTTCAGGAGCACCCGCCCAGCTCCGTGCTCACCTCCTACCTCACTGATCTACCCTCCAAATAGCTGCTACGTCATGTTTTTTGAATGCATATCTAAGTAAGGCATTTCCATGCTTGAGACCACACTCGCCGCCCCCCTCCCTTCATTAGCTCTGCAAATTGCCTCCAGCCTACACGGCCAAGCTGTTCATCCCGCCCTCCGGACTGAGCCGTCCCCTCTGCCCACCTTCTCCGGGCTGTCCCCTGGTCATGCTGAACTGCTTGTTGTTGTCCTATCATGAGCCACGCTGACGCGGGCCTGCGTAACTTTGGCTGGTTTGGCGTCCTTGCCCAGAAGGCATCTTGCCACTTGTATGCAGGACTAATGCTCTTCCATTTTTGCAACTTCTCCTAAGCATCGCCTTTTCCACGGACTTTCTCTTGTCCAGCAGTGGGATTTTTGCAGCCATCCTCTGCAACAGGGCTCTGCCCTCCACTCCTGCCCCAGCCTCTGGTGCCGGCACCTTCCCAAAAGGAACCCTCTCAGCAGACAGTGATGGTCTACAAATGACCAAATTCATCAGACTTGTATAAAAAAAAAAGTTACTGGTTCTCAAACTTCAGAGTGTAGCACAATCATCTGGAAGGATTTGAAAGCACAGATGGTTGGGCCTTACTCCTAGAGTTTCTAATTCAGTCGCTTGCGCTACACAGAAAACATATTCTAGAAACTTCCGTCATAGCTCCCTTACTGTAATGTTGGCAGTAGTGGAGCAACCTGGCTGAGGTGTGGGTGCAGTGGTGCTGTGGGAAGATTCTACACCGTATTTCAGACTAGATGCTAAATAAGGTTTCTCTGCAGCAGCGCTATTGATATTTGGAGCCAAGTAATTCTTTGTTGTGGGGGCTGTTCTCTGTCCCGTGCCTTCAGGATATCTAGCACCATCCTCGGCCTCTATCCACTCGCTGCCCTCGTCCCCTCTCCGACTTCTCCCCACAAGCCCCCACCCCAGGCTGTGACAACCCCAAATTCCTTCAGACATTGCCAACTGTCCAGGTGGGGGAAAAAATCACTCCTAGTTGAGAAACACTGTGCTAGATTCATCGCTTCTTAGCTGTGTGATTTTGGGCTAATTAGGAAATCTCTGTATTTTGGTGTTATCCGTCCAATGGGTATAATGACCCATCTTGAAAGGCCGCCACGTAGCTTATATAAGCTACTGTGCCTCGCTGACCCAGGCTCGGTTGGCTTTGCCCTGAAACTCAGTATTCTCCTGGCTTCTAAACCCTAGACAATTACGATGCTTCATTTTCCTTTTTCTCCTTTTCCTTGACGTCCGTTGCCTTCAGCCCGCTAATCCTCATGTTCTCTCCAAGGATCGTTTTTAATGATTCCCGTGGTTATTTTTGGGTAAGTGACTATAAAATCTAAATCTCTAGGCCCCATCTCTTTCAAGATCCAATTGTGTGTCAGCAATGGCCTGTTGGATATTTGGACTTTGATATTTTCTTGCTGATACCTCAAATTCAACATGTGTAAAATGATTCATTCTATTCCTTTTTTCTTTCTGATTTCCTACTTAAATGAAAGGCATCATTACTTTTTTTATTTTTAAGATTTATTTATTTATTTATTTACTTATTTGAGAGAGAGCACCTGTATGAGTAGGGGGGAGGGCAGCGGGAAAGGGACAAGCAGACTCCCCACTGAGCCTGGAGCCCACCTTGGGGCTCGATCCCAGAACCCTAAGATCATGACCTGAGCAGAAGTCAGACACTCAATTGACTTGAGCCACCCAGGTGCCCCAAGGTTTTGACTTGAAAAACAAAACTGCATATTAAAATCAATAAGTATTTTAATTAAATATCTGCAAAACCTGACATGCTATCAACTAATCTAATGCAAGTCAACTTTTAGACAAGTAGGTATAGATTATATTTAATGTGGGATTTGGGTTCACTTGGATATGTTTGATAGAAGATGGGTTTGGGTCGCCAAATTCAGTGCCTCGGCCCTAGGGACTTAGGAGAGTCTTGAACAGTCCTTCTGGAGAAGTTGGTGGTTCAGGTTGTAATGGGAAATGTTCTCATTTTAAATGTTGGCGACTGATTTAATTTGAATTTTTTAAAAAGTATATAGGCATTTGTGACGCTATGGGTAGACCTTGAAGGTGCCACGCTAAGGGAGAGAAATCCGAGAGGGGACGGTAAATACTGTATGACCTCACTTCTATGTAGAAGCTCAAAAAAGCTGAACTCATAAAAACAGAATAGAATGGCGATTGCCAAGGGCTAGGGGTCGGGGAATTGGGGAGATTTCGGTCAAAGGGTACAAACCTGCAACTAGAAGATGAGTAAGGTCCGGAGAGCTGACGCACAGTGTAGTGATGGTCGTCCACACTATCATAGACTTCAGCGTCGCTAAGAGCCTAGGTCATACGTGTTCTCACCACAAAAAAGGAGTGATAGTTATGTGACGTGCTAGAGATGTTAACTACCACTGCTACGGTGGTAATCACACCGCAGTAGGTAAAGGTGCCAAATCACTTTGGACCGTCTTAAACCTACACAATATTATGTGCCAATTATATCTCAATTAAAAAAAAATAGTACAGTACGTAAGCTAAATAGAACCTGCTGTGGGCCAGGCTGGGCCCTTGGGCTACCAGGGGATGAATTTGGTTTGATTGGCTTGGATTAGTGAAACCGTCTTAACTGATTTTTCGACCCTCATTCTTTTGGCCCATCTTGCTCACCGATCTCCCTTCGAACTTTCTAAGTCATCAATCCATTTATCTGCAGATTAAGCACAAATCGCTAGCCCTGACTTTCAAAAAAGCTACATCATTTTGCTCTTAATTATCTTTCCAACTTTATTTCTCATTGCACCTGCTACAGGAATTCTGCACTGTATTCAGATTGGACGAGCCAGGTGAGTTACAACCCTTAGGTTTTTGCTGACACATTTTCCTTACCCTCGATGTCTGGGTTGCTCTTCTCCATTTATTTAATTCTTCCAGGACTTTCTAACTTGCTTCATGTCTGCATTCTCTGTAAATTCTTCCCTGACCTTTCCAAACCAGTGTTACCTCATTCTGTGGCATTTGTTGTCCTTAGCAGTCCCGTGGTAGGTAGTTTACGCCACTTTGTTATTTTAATTCATGTTCCTGTGCCTTTTGGTTTTTGTCTCCTCAGTCAATGTTGGTGATGTGGATCAATCTGGAGTAGTCTATGCTGCTTCAAAGTCTAGAAAATTAAAAAGTTAACGCATCCATCAAAGAGCCCACTCTCATAAGGAGTAACTTATGTCCTTGAATAATATCATACGGTGACACCAAAATGGAGAGTCCGTACGTAAAAAAGGTCATGAATCCAGCTGCTTGAGACTATTCCTAAAACCAATGGGATTTTGGACCAAACTGGCCAGATGTTCTGCTCAGAATTAAAAAAAAAATTTTTTTTTAAAGTGAAAGTCGACAAAGAAATAGAAGGCATTTATTTTTGTTCACAAGCTTCTGTGTACGTACTTTTGGCTGCTTGTGCCTTCTCGAGAAGGCAGCACAGATGAAATATAGCCCCAACGTACCAAGCTTTGTGTTGGGTTGAATTTTCATTACTCAGTGACGGTTTTACTTAGTGTCCTATTGGCTATTACACCCTATAATAGGATGGTCCTTAGTCTCATGCTGTCCCTCACATTGTAATGGGCTTTAAGGCACGTTGTAATCTATTATTTATATTTAATAAAAAACGGATCCTCCATACATGACGGGGTCACATGTCAGGTACTGCCATCCAGACCTTCCAAGCATGGGAGGTTACAGAATCTTTTTATCTGGCATCTGAGGGTTGACGTTGAGCGCTGGCAGTGTCCCCACCAGCGGGCCGCTGACTTTGCCCTTCATGCCCTGAGCTCGGAGTGTGAAATGCTCTCACGCTCCTTGTGGCAATCCAATTATGATGTCGGCCTTCCCTTTTTGTCTTCCTCAGCTCTGCTATCTTCAAACGGCATCTCGTGTTACCTCCGCCAGTGAGGGTGGTGAGGGTGGCCGTATTTTCCTGCAACCAGGTTAGTTCCCCTCCACGAAGGGAGGCTTTGTCCGTCAGTATTCCCAATTGGTTTCTAAAAATAAAGCCTAATACTTTCTCTAGGACAGAAGTTAAACCAGCCAGACAATGATCGTCTGGACCTGGGGCATCCCTGGATCTTTAGGATTGTCACTTGATTTCAATTCCTCGAGAATCTCTCCTGAATCTTGACTGATAGGACTCCAGTTAATCACCTTGATGTTCCAATGTTGTGCTGTAAGTTTGGCCAATCAGGACTTTTTAAAACGAGTCAACGCGAATGTGGACCAGGCGACCAGTGAGTGTTGATGCTTCAGTCTTGTTCATTCTTTTGTTTTATGAGCAAATGAGCCTTGCGAGGAACACAAAGACGGTTTCGACTGCCTGCTCGCAGAAGCTGATGTACTTCTGATCCCCTAAAGAGCAGTTTGAAGTAAAATCAGGGACAAAACATTGAAAGTAGCTAGCTTGTTTATTTCTTTCGTTGTGAGTTAAACATTTTTTCCCCTTTTTCTTTCTCATCCTTGGCCTAATGGTCCATTTCCAAACTGGAGTTAAGTAGCTGTGTGCTCACTCTCATCTTCCACCCATCTGCTCTTTGTCTGCTTGGGGCAAGTTTTCTAAAAACAATTCCATTTTGTCAGTTTCCACCTCATTTAAATACATTCAAAAAGCTGTGAATTACTGCCCCGAACAGTCTTCCAAACTTTCAAATTAATCTGCCGTTTAAAAACCCTTTCTTCTTCATTTTAACTTTTGCAACTTTTCTTTATCCAAGGATCCTTGAAGTTGCTGAAAACAACTCCAGTAGAGTGCGGCGCTCTACCTCTGACACCTGCCTTCTTTTCGGTCTTGTCCATTTTTAAAAGAAATTTAATTTCTTGTTTCTTGCCTCAGCTGCAAGTTTTTCCAATGTTACTCTAACCAGTTTGCTTAAGGTGGTAATTTGTTCTAATATTCTATTTTTATGGCATATAAAAATAAAGTAAAAAAATATGAGCTTGGGGCAGCAAGTATCCTGATTAATGGAGAACTCTCACCGATTCTCTTTTACCAAAATGGATGCAATCTTCAGGCATATAAATATTTTTCATGCCAAAGATGTGTGAGGTGTGGGTCCAAAAACAGAGTACCCTTCTGATAAAAAGAAGAGCCTCTGCATAAACCATAGAATACACTGATGCAAACGGCATTGAGGGGTTCTCTGGTTGGCTCAGTCGGTGGACCTTGGGACTCGATCTCAGGGCCTTATGAGTTTTGGGCCCTACATTGGGTGCCTAGAGCTTACTTAAGAAAAAAAAAAGGCATCGAGGAAACTGTGTACTTAGAACTGCGCTAGGCACCGCGGAGGTACGATTTACGGCACATTAGCATGCTAGCTGGAGGATAAGACTCTGATGTGGACGCTTAGATGACAATATAAGACAATAGGTCAAGAGAAGTGACAAGGTACTATTATTGGCAAGAGCAGGTTGTGAGTGTCATTGGGTGAGAAGGGTCAGAGACGTCTCCACGGAAGAGCCAACACTAGAGCAGAGTTTTGTGTGATGGGAGGATCCAGACAAAGGGCAAGGAAGAGGGCATCTTGGATGGGGACGGTAGTGGGACCGAGGCTAGCGGGCAAGAAGCAGAAGATGTGGCGGGTCCTAATGAGCACCAGCGTCAATGAGGAATGGGCTCTCACTTTGGAGAGGCATTTGGGGCCAAATTATGGAGGGCCTCGATGGAGAACCTAAGGAGTCTGGAGCTTGTCTTTAGACCAGTAAAATGCTATTAGAGAAATTATTATTATTATTTTTTTTAGAAATTATTAATCTCCCTCTATTTCAGTCTACTATAAAGTTAGGAGAAGAATACTTCCTACTGCGGAGGATTATTGTGGGAAATAATTGAATTCATGATTTAAAATTATTTTGTTCCTAGGGGCTCCTATTGCAACTTCGCAGTGATGTTGCTTATTACAAAGGAAACACCGTCAGATTCTGTTTTCACGAGAAAAAATAACTCCGACTCCCCAAAATCACAACCGTAGCAAATGTTGTGAATCGGTTGAAAACAGTGGCCGAAATGTTATCGGACACTCCTCTTTAGGTTCACCGTGTAAGACGTCGACTTGATTAAAAAAGAATTCGTTCTGTGAGCTGGAATTAATTTAGGGAAGAGAAAGGAAAAGAGAGGAGAGCCTGAGGTGATTCCCACTGTTTCTGGAAAGACTTCTTGCCAGGAAACCGGGGCTGCCCTCCTCCTCTGGTGGACTGCCACACCGGCCAAGCTCGGCCTCACTCGCCCATCCTATCCAGCTTACCGGCACTCTCTGAGACCAAACTGACTCCGCGCCAGTGACCTTACACACACACCCGTGCTCACAAACCCAGTGAATTCAGTGGACCCCGGCGTCTGTGGAGCACCGTCGGCTCTCTTAAAGAATAAAACACTTTATTCATTTTTTAAAAAGATTATTTATTTGAGAGAGAGAGAGAGAGAGAACGAGCAGGGGGGAGGAATAGAGGGGCAGGGAGAAGCAGGCTCCCCGCTGAGCAGGGACCCCGACGCGGGGCTCGATCCCCGGACCCTGAGATCATGACCTGAGCTGAGGGCAGACGCCTAACTGACTGAGCCACCCGGGCGCCCCAAGAATAAGACGCTGTAAAATCAAATGTTTGCAACCGGAGTGACGGTGTCGTATAATAGAATACACGGATTTGGCGGGTGGAGGCCACATCACCATGGTTCGGCTGTGTGACCCCAAGAAAGTTTTTCGACCTTTCTAGAGATCCTCTTATTCATCAGTGAAATAGTAACTACTTCAGAAGATCACAGTGAGGATCGATGAAAGCGCGCATCTCAAATAACAATGTTGGCACCCGGCACACAGTAAGTGATAAGGAGCGGCGTGCGGCAGGTGGCCCCGACCAGCTCTCAGGAGCTGACTGATAAATCATTAGAAATTTCGAGAGCTGGTTGTTAAACACAGGCATTATTGACTTAAAACTAAATAAGCTCTATTAAAAACAACTGTATACTCCAAACATATCACTTCCTAGTCATTTTATTATATTTTGTTCTATCTCCACTCTGAGGCTACTCACATCTGTAGCTGTAGGATGGAAATGCCAGTTAACAGTGTCCCATCGCACATTTCTTCCCAACTCCGCGTTCAAGGACTACTTGGTGGTAACTTGAAGTCTTTTTTTTTTTTTTTTTTTAAGATTTTATTTATTCATGAGAGACACAGAGAGAGGCGGAGACATAGGCAGAGGGAGAAGCAGTCTTCCTGTGGGAAGCCTGATGCCGGACCCAATCCCAGGACTCCGGGATCACGACCTGGTCCAAAGGCAGATGCTCAACCACTGAGCCACCCAGGCGTCCCTACTCAAAGTCTTGGTACCACAGATACTGGCAAAAGCCACAGATCAGGGCTTCGCATCCCCTCCTCCACCCTTCTCCAGAGAGCTGGTTGTTAAACATTTCCCAACACACCACTGGTGACAAAATCCCATTAGTTTTCTTCCTTTTAAGGTACGTCAAGCGTCTGGCAGAGTGCATGCCTGGTGCACAGAATGTGCTGGTAAAGTAGAAGTCTTCGTGGGCTGTTTTTTTTTTTTTTTTTTTAAAGACTTATTTATTTATTAGAGAGCGAGCGAGAGCGAGAGAGCGCACGTGCATACACGGGCACGAGTGGGGCAGGTGCAGAGGGAGAGAAGCTTCAAGGAGACTCCACGGGTGCCGAGCCCAGCCCGGGACTCTGTCCCACCACCCATGAGCTCACAACCTGAGCCAGAGCCAAAGTCGGACTCGGAACCGAACGAGCTGCCGAGGCTCCCGAGTCCTCAGTGCTCTTGACCACGCTGATTAGATGGAGACGTGGAAGGAATCGGAGACTTCGTCTCATCAAGTCCCGAGGCCACCGGGCCGGGGCCCTTAGGAGCCCAGTGCGACCTCTGGGGCTCACCTGAGTCCCGCTGAGGCCTCGTGGGCTCTGTGCTGGGCTCCCGGTCGGGCTCACTCACCCCGGGCCTCCCTGTCCTCGGCGGACACGTGGCAGCACTGCCCGGGGGTCCGTCTCGGGTCCCTGAGCCCCTACAGTCGGGCCACCACCCTGTCCCTGCAGGGCCAGCCACCCCCCGGAGCAGAGCCTTGCGGCCTGCCGCCCAGCCCCCCGGCCGGGTCTCCGGATTCCCCTGGCACCTGCCTCACTGGCCCGGGGCCTGCCGTCACCCCCTCCCGGACTCACCTCCGGGGCCGCACATGCCGGGGCCCAGGCTCGAGCCCTTGTCCAGCTACTGATGCCCACGGTCCGCCTCCCGCCTCCGCCCGGGGCCTGTGGGCAAGCCCGCCTCTGGCTCGCGCATCCTGGCGGCCTTCTCTGTCTTTCCGTGGTTGGTGGAGGCGGCGAAGATCCTGGGGCAAAATCTGAAAAAGGTAAAACTACGAAGGGAAACTAGTTGTGTCGCCCATTAGCGCGGGCCGAGGGGCCTGTACAGGGAGAGACGTGGGTGCTGAGTCCTCGGAGAAGCGGCGGCCGGCACCGGGCCACCGACCATTCGAGGCCAAGCTGCGATGCCCTGGGACCCCCTCCAATGCGGAGGCCCCGCAGACTTTTCCACTGAGACCAGGCGCAGGTGTGTTTCTACCCGACTTCCCAAGGCCACAGGGTCCGTGTGTCCTGTAGACGAACAGGGGGCAGTACACCCAGGCCCGCGGATCCCATCTGGCGGCCGCCGGCTGTTTCGTAGGTGAAGTCTACCTGCACGGTCCCCAGTCCCGGCTCGTCCCCTTGTTGTCCCCTTGTTGTCTCGGGCTGCTTTGGGGACTGGGCGAGCAGCTGCCACCGAGGCGGCGTGGGCCACAAAGCCTACAGAACTCACTATCCACCCGTTGGGGAAAAAGTGCTGATGCCGGAGCCGGCACTGAGGAGGGGGTGAGCTCCTGAGGCCTTTCTGCAACGACTCTAAGCCTGATGGGTCAACGGGACAGGGACGGGTAAGGGCGACAGCTGCGGACCCGTGTCACTCGCTCACGCACGCGGGAGCCCGAGCCCAGGGCCCCTTCTGAGCCCCTGGAGCGGCCTGGAGCGACCTGGCCTGGCCTCCGTGGGGTCCCCGCGGCCTGGGGCCTCGGAGGCCGGCGCGTCCCTGGCGGGGATGCAGGTGCGCGACCCCGCGTCACCCCGAGGGCCTCCCCGGGCTCGGCTCACGGCCGCCGCCTGCCCCGGGGGGTGCCCCGCCCCGACCCGCCCCGCCGCCCTCCTGCCTGCGGAGCGCACGCTGGGGGCGGCCCCTGGGGCTCAGGCTCGGCTGGGCTCGGGGCTGGCTCAGCGCCTGCGCGGTGCGCCCGGGTCCCCCCGCCTGGTGCCCCCCGCGACCCTCCGCGGCCTCCGGGGAAACGCGGCAGGACGGGCTCCGCGGACCGGGAGGCGGGGCGGGGCTGGGCGGGGGGCGCCGGGCCCCCCCACCCCTTCCCCCAGCCTCTGACCGCGGGGCGGGGGCGCGACTGTGGCACCTGCCGAGGGGCCTTGGGAGACACCTGCGAGGGACCCGGCTGCGCCCGCCGGCATCGGGGCTGGGTGGGGCGGGGGGCGAGGCCAGGCAGCTTTCTCGGCGATGGTTAGGCTCCGCAAGAACACACGCGCACACACGTGCACACACATGCACCCCGCACCGCCCCACACGCGCACACATGCACACACGCACAGTGCACATGCATGCACCCATGCACACCACACATGCACACACGTGCACACGCATGCACCCCGCACCCTCCCACACGCACACACATGCACACACACGCACACACACGCGCGCACACATGCACACCCACACACGTGCACATGCATGCACCCATGCACACCACACATGCACACACGTGCACACACACGCGCGCACACATGCACACCCACACACGTGCACATGCATGCACCCATGCACACCACCCATGTACACACATGCACCCACACGTGCACACACATGCACCCCCGCACCCTCCCACACGCGCACACATGCACATACGCACGCACACATGCACACCCACACACGTGCACACACTCATACACATGCAGACCCACACATACACGCACACACATGCATACACACACGCACACCCACTCACTTCTGCACCCACACATGTACACACCCCCACACGCGCACCCATGCACATACACACATGCACACACAACGCACATACGCACACACATGCACACCAACGTGCACACATGCATGCACACACGTGCACACCCACATGCACAACCACACGTGTGCACACACATGCACACCCACACACATGCATGCACACATGCTCACACATGTACACACGCGCACACCCACACACGCACACAAGAATCAGAACCAGAAGCAACTTATTTTAACGGGCTTTCACATTCCCCCCTCCCGCCCCACCTAGAAAGAGCTTTTTGTTATTTCATGGTTTTCTGCTGAAAGATGTCACGGGTGGGAAACTCTCCAGCAGCTCCCCGGGTGTCAGAAACGTTCAAAGAGGAGGGCGAGCATGCTCTGAAAGCTGAATTAAAATCCTTCCCTCCTCCGAATGCCCTTCCCAGCCTCGGGTCTGGGCTTTTCAGTTGGGCTTTTGAAGTTCTGTTATCTTTCGAGCTTAATTCCTCTCGGAGTGTGACCACCTCACTAGAGAAATTACGTTTTTCAAAGGGAATATGGAAACCGGAGCATTTCCGCAGGACTGCGGGTTAGCCTTCCCGCACTTGCCCCGGTTAGCATCTGCTCCGTGCCGGGCGCGTTCCCGAGCTGGCCTGGGAGCCCACGCTCTTGCTTCCCAGACAGATGGACGAGGCCGGGCGATGCGGGTAGGCTAGAGGGCTCCGCTCCAGCCCACCGTCCCGTTGGAAGGGGTAGGTCCCGATGCATGGGGCTCTCGCTTCTCAGAGTCACGGGGCCTACCCCCGTTTTCTGAGGTTTGGGTGTACGAGAGGCATGAAGTATGTCAAATCATGATGTGTGCCGGAGTTTTTAGGGACCGGCCTCTCATCTCGTTTGGAGGCAATGGCCCTTGTCTGGCTTTGACCTCTTTGCCAGCGTGAGGCTGGGAGCCAGTGGCCCTTCTTGTTCCTCGTGATGCTCGTGAGGAGCCCTCCCCTGAACGCGTGTATCTAGGAGCACCCGTGTTTGGTGGTCCCTGAGTGGCCGTGGGCATCAGAAGCTACTTTTCAGCAAACAATGGTCCTTTGGTGTTCTCGACATTATTTAAATACATTTTTTCATTCACAACTTTTAAAAAAAATCATTTGTTATGGCGTAAAGCATGTCTCGGGCCTGCATGGGATGGGAGGCCTAGATGACGTAATCCTTGTCCTAAGTTGCTTATTGACCCCGGAGAAGCGTCCAGCAAAGTGGCTGTGGCACCGCGAGACGGCCGTACCTGACAGGTGCGCCGTGGTGCTGGCCTGTCCCTGCGGAGCTGACGCTCTGGAGGACTCCGGGGCGGGGGGCGGGGCGGTTGAGAGCACGTCACTCAGGCTGGGGCCCATGTAGGGCACGAGCCAACCAAAGAGACGGAAAAATAATTGATATTATGTGAATATTTTCTAAGTTATTTCTCCAAATGTTTCAGAGACAGTGTCAGAAGGACAACTTGAAAAGATTCAAGTGACTTATTTGGAAGATGATCCCCTAATGACCAATACTTTGGCCAATTTAATGGACTGTTCAAAATAAGGGTTTGTGGGGCTAATTCAGCTGGTTGGTCTGTGTGTGTAAACACCCAATGGGTGTCCGGTCCCTTTGCAGCCTTTCTCATGAGGGGGCTCGGGGCGACAAGCCGGGCACCAGGGCAATTATGCTTCTGACCACTCACCTCAAACCCTCTTGTTTTTCGTGATGTTGGAGTCTGGAGTCTTCAGCATAGAATTCCCAGAGACGTTGGAGGGTCCCAGAGGGGGTTATCAATTCCGTGATCTCAGAGCTGGAGGCGTGGGCCTGTGTACCTACTAATTTCCCACTAGTTTTGCATTAGCGCCTCAGACCCCACAGGTACGGGTAATAATGCCAGGTAAGCATGTTGTTCTTAAACTTATCTTTAAATTTAATTGTGCTTTCAGAGAAACGTGCTACAGTTCCAAGGTGGAAGCCTCAGGGTGGCGATCAAGCCGAAGTAATGCAGTAGTGCCACGGGGATGGGCCACTTACAGAACCGCCGAGAATCACACTCATGCACACACGCGCCCACGCACACGCACACAGTGGTGGCACGTGTACTACCTCCCGTGTGAGCGCCTCCCGTGCCCTTGAATCAGCAACACATACGTCTTTTTACCATTAAAACTCCTTATCCCAGATGTAGCGTCACTCCGATTAGGTAAATTGTATTCTTGTATCAAAGCCTGTTTGCTTCCAGGTCAGTTGATGCGCTTTTGAAATATTAATTTATTGAGTTTTTCTTTTCTTCACGTCTGTTCACTTTGGCTGGCTGGACTGACTGTGACCCCTTCGGAATGTCATTCTTAAAAGGCCGCTGTGCCGATGCGATAGGTGATCGCTAACCAAAGAATGGTTTTGATTAGCCCCGTAACGAACCGTGATCATTAGCTCCTTTCAACAGGTTTACAAGTACAAATATGCCCATACATATTACAGGTGTACTAAATGTGTGTACATTTTAATTTTAATGCTAATTCATACTTTTATACAGACCCGATACACGTTACTATTCAAGGTTAAGTACAAGAGGGTTGAAATGCAGCCAATAAAGCAAGATTAGAAAGAGATTAGAAACAAATTTTAATTAGAAAATCACCACCTCAAATCCTTGTAGGAAGTAGGCGGACGTAAATAATAAAGAGAACCATTTAGAGACTTCTTGACAAGCAGGCCCGGGCTGCAACTCGGGGGGGCTGCATTCTGGTCACACCTCCGACGCTGCCTTTTTCTAGTGACCTTTAGTAATTGTTTGTTGGATCTCCCAGAAGCTGGAAACATACTAGGTGATCAATAAATGCCTCTGAATTTCATTGATCCCAGGAGAAAGAATCTCAGGTCTTTGTTATCCTCACAGGACAGTTTCTCAGGCCATTTGGAGGAGGCCCTGGGACCTATTCGAAAAAGACCAAATCTCTTGGCTCCGATCTTTGGAGACTTCACTTCTTCTGGGTGGAGGCTAGATTCTATGGACGTGTAAAAATGACCGGAAACATCTCTTTTTAGTGTAAAAACCTTTAAAGATATTGAAAACTGTCACACAATCTCTACCTTGTCATAAGCTTATCTGCAAGTTACCATTAAACTGTGTTTTTGTGTTTTTATTTTTATTTTTTTTAATTTTTTATTTTACCCTTTGAACTTCGGTGGAAGTGTCCCAGGAGAAATGAGACTTGCCCTGGTTTCTGTCCCTGGGGCTGGTCTCCTCCAGGGCGACCCTGCCTGGCTTCGCCTCTAGGGATGTCAAGGGCCCAGCGGTCCTCAGGCCTTCTGCCCGCGGCCCGTGCAGGTGCGGTCACTGCCCAGGCCCGCCAGCCTGGGGGTGGAGGCCTGGACGGTGGCCCTCGGGGGCCTGCGGTTCCCTTCACCCCTGGTGGCTGTTTCCTGCGGCCGCTGTCCCAAGTGACCGCCAAGTTAGAGGCCCCAAATGACACAAAGTTCTTCCCACATGCCCGCAGGCCTAGAAATCCAGCGCAGGCCTCGCTGGGCTGCGGTGCAGGTGCCGGGGCCTCCCGGGGATGCATCCTGCCGTGGGGTCAGCTCGGCCGCCGTGGCCCCGACCCACCGGGAACCTCGGGGGTAGCGTGCTTCTAACCACGAGGGGCCATAGAAGGAACTGGGAAAGGCGCCCCTGGGAGTGCACGTGCGCGTGCCTGCCACGTGTGCAGGGAGGCTCCCTCCACCAGAGCCTTCCCAAATGCTCCTCCTTCGGCCTAAATTTCATCCTGGGCCTCTCTACAAGGGAAAGGTTTGCTATGAAAATTGATAAACAGATGCCAGGGGGCCTCAGGAACCTGCTTAGGAGAACAGACTGTTTTGAAAATTCTTGAGTAACACCAATTTGGGAAAAAAATTGGGCCAATTAAGAGGCTCTTATTTAGTAAAGTGGATGCAACGAGATATTTTCCAGTATATGGTCAGGATCGTTCTGCACGTTATCCATTTGGGAATACGTTGTGGTGAATTTGCTTGAAGGTAGTCTATATTTTCACCTGGTTAGCCCGAATTGCTAAGGTTTTGCTGTATTTAGCCTTTTTTAGGGGGAATGTTTTCGGCAGGTTTTTTTTTTTTTTTTTTTTTTTTTTTGCTTACGCTGGAGACCGTTCTCCTGAGTGGAGAACGGCTGCTGAGTGCGCCAAAAGAGTACAAAAGACTTCAGCAGGAAGACACTGCTCATATGATCATTTGAAATTTCTCCATTTCTGGAAAATTCTCAAATTAGGCTTATGAAGGCAATCCAATTTAGCTAACTGCTAATTGGAGAAAGCAAAAGCTTATTGGCAGGGCTGGCACTTGGACTTCCCTTGTCTTTGGCAGCCACCTTCCCTTGGCAGCAGCACAACGCCTCTCAGGGCTCCTCACACGGCCTTGTAGGCCCGGCAGGGCCCTTCAACCAGGTGGGGCCTCCAAACAGTGCCATCGGGAGGCTGTCAGCCCTAGTAGCAAGTAGTGACTGTTCCCACTGGTCCCTCAGCATGGGAGGTGCCAACTCCAAGATCAGATGTGACTCTGATGGCTCACATGCCTTTGCTCTATCATATGTGAGGAAGGACCCTCACGTCCTAGATGTTTCCTATAGGACAGTGTGAAGGGAGTAGGAAAAGTGAGCACCTTCATCAAATGAGGGCTTCTGTGGGGGTGATTTCAGGGGAGTAGGTGATGGACTTGGACTTGGAACTGGCATGTGTATCTATGGGTTTGTAGTCTGTCTGTCTGTCTCTCTCTCTCTGATCCCCTGGGACTCTGGTTCCTGTTCGAATACGTATAATTGGAATTTTTTGGCTTCCAAAATGGTGTCATTTCAGTTTGGGTCCCGCAGAAACATCACCCTTGCTTAAAGTTTTTTTTTTTCTCTTTGCAGTCAGGGCTGTTTCACAAAGCCGTATGGTGCCACCAAGCCTCCAGGAGGAATGCAGAGATTTCATGATGTAAAAAGGAATAACTTATTCAAGAGAGCCCTGGTGGAGCTAACGTAATGAGCTGAGGATTTCTCTAGAGATGTGCTGCCTCTTTGATGACAACAGGAAACATTTTTCTAAACAAGGAGGTTGAAAACCTCCAGTGGAAGCATGCTATTAAGTTATAGGGTTTTTACTTCTCTCTGGGCTGCTCAGTCAGCAGTGGCTGTGGCTGGTTTTATTTCGGTGAAATGAAACCTGCCCCCAACACGTCCTCCTAAGCCAGGCCTTCTGCTTTAGGTCCCTGTGGGGGAGGCCCTGGGGTCTAAAACAATCCTCAAACTTATTCAGGAAGCAGAACTATTGGCAATCAGTTGTTTTTTTTTTTTTTTTTTCTGAGTGTGGTGAAGAAATAAATGCTGGCTTATTGAGCTCAAAATAACCAACTGGAAAAGTCAGTATGAGTCAAATAGAGTCTCTGAATAAACTCTGATAATACACACTGTTGGTAGCAGCAGCAAAATTTAAGACACAGTCTGGAATATAAGCTCATCACTGATAAACTTCACTATTTTAAAAACATGTCTCGATTTGTCTCGGAAAAGACTGCCGTCTCTCAATTTTATTGGGGGGGGGTACTCAGGCTGAGGTTTTGAGACATCAGGGTCCCAACGTGGGGGGTAATTTTTACAGTCACTGGTGTAAAACTGTATGAGCTGCCACCGCTCTCGAAAGACTTACAATAGAATCCGTGACAGCGGGTGATCGTGCCCTGGAAGGTGGCGTATTCAGAGTCCAGGCTGAGGGCTAGTGGAGAGCAGAGGCCCGAGGAAGTCTAACGCGGCTCGGCTCCTTGGGTTCGATTTCACCCGTGGCTTAGAGGGCCTGGCGTTGAGACCCGCGACCCCTCCCCAGGTCCCGGCGGGGCGAGCTGCTGCGTCGCCTATTCCGTGCTGGGGGATCGGCAGAGATGGTCACTAAGGCTGCGGCCTGAGAAGCAATATATACCGACACCAGAGGGGAAAGGGCTATTTATTTAGCAAAGTTCACCATCAAATCACTGGACAGGAGAAACAACTCATGGAGAGAACCAACACTTAGCACAAGCAAGAGGGGGAATCCGCTGTACTCGGCTGGGACTTCTCTGGGCACCCTCAGTGTGACGCTGAGCAAAACTCCCTCAGACGTCTTCTAACTGGATCAGCAGCCACGACTGCGAAAAATCCATCTTTTTGTTGTTGTTGTTGACACCTCTCTCCGCGGCTTTCTGAATTATATTTAAGAGCGCGATACAGTGTATCTGATGTTAGCAAGCACCCAATTTAGCATTAATTTCTCTGGATGGAAACACGAGCCATATGTTTATGTCAGTAATAGCAGCACTATGCATTTGATCATTTCTGAGCAGACTGACTTATTTTTTTTTTTTTCCATCTCAAAGAGGGAGTTCTGAGAGTTTGTATTCATTTTTGTAGCATCAGCAGCTTTCAGTACAGAGGCCACACAAGTTCCCTAATCTGATTTTATTTAATTTCTCGACTGGTCTGACTCTGATTAGAGGTTCAAATAAAATCGTGATTCTTCTAGGCCTTGATTATGGGAAAATATTTCTCTCTCCTGGCACAGCAGCCATCGCAAGTAAGTTAATTGTTACGCAGTTGTCGCAGAGTAAGCTAGTGTTCTTTGAAGTGGCTCTATTACTAGATTTCCAGATGGTTGAGATTTTTTTTTTTTTTTTTGTAATATACTCAACCTCACTTCATAAAAACATTTTCACAAGGGTACAGAAATCCAACGGAGACGCGCATCTTTCCAGGCGCGCTCTTATGCGCATAAACAGCTTCGGTTTGGGGAGCCAGCAAGGGGGGGGGGGCGTGTAAAACAAAGTGAGTAAAAAAAAAAAAAAAGGTTGCACATAGAGTAATTTTAATCCATTCCGTTTTTAAATACCACAATAAATTTAATTTTCACAATAAATTAAATAGCCATATTCAGTTTACAAAATAGAATTACTTAGTGTGAAACCAGTATTTACAACAATATACACTATGTACATGACGTTTCTCTTTGTTGACACAGAACATGGACGTAAAAGGACCTCGACTTTCAGATGTGTGGCTGACATGCTACAAGTGACACCATGGTCTGTACGAGAAAACAATAGTGCAAAATCACCACAGGAACTTTGGGACAATGTCAGTTCTATGAGACGAGACAGTCTTTTAAATGATAAGAAAATAGCGTTTTCTGTTTTCGCGGCACCAGTTCAGTCTCTGGATTACAGAGCCGGCTTTCCCTTGGAAGAGAATGCGCGACTGAATCCTCTACTTCCCGAAGCTTCACAGCCATCCGTACCGTCTTCACGCATAATCTTTTGGCTTAACTCTATGAAAATAGCGGGCACAAATTCTGACTCCAAGGAAGACTAACTCTTTGAGAACAGCTGACGCCACTGTCCCCCCCAAGACCACCACCTTTTCTTTCTGTATATAGCTCCAAAGATGCAACTACTCAGACAGCAAATCATTTTTTCTTTTTTTTTTTTTTTGTGGATTTTCAATAGAAAAAGAATCCATCTTCTATTTGGTCGCCCACGGTGTATGTACAAGTGCACGTGGAAAAATGACTTGGATAGTTGTGTCTAAGAAAAGTGCATGTTATAAGCTAGAGGGAGACCTTGTGTGCCTCCACCAGCCACAACACACAGTGTTATGGGGCTTGTCCTGTTAGGGCCAGTTCAATGTCCTCCCAGTGATCTGGTAAAATTTTTGATTGAAAGGGTGAAAAAATTTGCGCAATTTGGTAATGACAGAGGGGTCCACCTCCGGATGAATGCGCCCCTTGCTGCCCGCCAGGCACTTATTAAAGATAATGTTAAATCGCAAGCAGTAAAACCCTCTGGTAGCATTGAAATATAAGTTGTATTGACTTATCCTCGGGGGAAGATTTAAGAACTTCTCCACGAGCTGAAGTTCTGGCAGAGGTTCCGTGATGAGGCGATCTCCGTCGACAATGTGGAACTGCTCAATGGGAAAGTATTTTAACCACCTTTCCAGATGTTTGGTGTAGATGCTGGTTCTTACCGCCTTGTACTTGGTGTTCACTTCACAGGTATTAGGGTCTATTGCCAGCTTCTCAAACTTGTAGTAAGTTTTGTTCTTCCTCTCCTTCCCCTCTAGCACCTGAGTGTAATCAGAAATAGCTCTTGTGGTTGGCTCCCTGACAATGATCAACAACTTGATGGATGAGTTCATTTTGTAAATCCTCTCCGGAACCTCCTCCGTGATAAAATACGCGGGGCTCTTTTCGATTGTGATTTGCTGTGGGTAGGAAAAGGGCATCTTTTTCCTGTACCACTCGATGCCCTTGGCATAATTCTCGTCATTGTCAAAAAAGTGGATTTCTTGAGAGGCTTTGACCACAGCGGGATGGAGGTTCAGCATCTCAAGCAGAGCCCTGGTGCCTCCTTTCCTCACCCCAATGATAATGGCCTTGGGCAGCTGCTGGACCAGGTCATGGAGGCGAACCTGGTCCTTGGAAGTATTGCCCTTCCGGAACTCGTGCAGCAGGCCACGCTTGAACTGCAGGGCGCGGAGAGGGAACTCGGCCTGACTTCGCGCTCCGAATCGGCCTTCGATGGGGCAAATGGGTTGTAGCCTGAAAGCAACAGAGAGAGGCCTTTAGAAGCTCGTGGCAGCTGACTTGTCATTTTTCTGCTTCCCTAGTTGGAGCAAGACTTTAAATGCATAAATAAAACCACTGGTTCCCAGCCTGCTGCCATCCGTAATGAACATATGTTTGGGAAATTTTATTTTAAGCAACCCTGTATTAAATGGAGCACACATAATTGATGGGATTATTTTTATTAGTGCTCCTTAAAAATTTTTATTCACCAAGCACTTAATTGACTACAGCGTGTACTTATGTTCGCAGCACAGGACAGACAAGTGACACCAGCCATACTAATAGCCTTTTAACAGCTCACCAGTTAACTTCATTTAGAAATCGTGAAAGGCAGAAGAAGATCATCTTGCGCTGCGAGGCCGAAGGCTGGCGGGGAGGCCATGTCTTCTGGGTTTCGTGTGGTACTGTTTTCTTGCAGCTTAGCAGCACTCCTGTGGGTCTCAGAAATCTCTGAGACCTACTCTGAATAGAGGTCCCAGTCTCCGCCTGTGCCTAGTTGGATCACTAACCTGCAAACATCCAATCTTGGCGCTTGCTGAGCTTTTCATTCTATGAGAATTTCTGCCGCTGGCCTTGGGGACAGCTAGGCAAATACTATATTTCCTCTGCCTCTCTCTCTCTCTCCTCTCTCTTTCTATCTAAAGGGGTCGAGATTATGTTTTTACTTCGCTGAATGTAGGAACAAAGCCAATGCCATCAGCAAGCGCTGTCTATCACCTCCCACTCTTGGGACCAGAAATCAACCAGACCTCGGCAGAGCCAGAAGCTTCGGGTCCTCAGCGCCAAGCCCGTGGAAATCAGGGACTCCGGCGTAGGAAGGAAGGAATGCAATGGACGGAGCCAGAAAGGAGGATCTGTACTGCAGCACTGCCCTAAGTAATGAACCACCACCAGCGCTTTTGTCAGAGAGAAAGGCGTGGTAATGATCATAATGACATCAGACTAGAGTTGCTGCTCGATTTGGCATGGCCAACGTCTATGGGTGGCAAATGCAGTTTCCTTTTGGGTAATAGTCTGGAACCTAACTGAAATTCATTATCACTTCCCTAAGTTTCTCTGAAAAGGCATTTTAGCCTTCTTGCTGAAGGGTGTAGCATCAGTCAAAATGGCTGTTAAGCCAATCCTCCAACTGAAGCTTCTAGCGATCCTAATTACTTGGAGTCTCCGAGGCAATGAGGCTGTCTCGTGCTTTTCCCAAGAGAACCTACTGTACCATTCTCATCTCCTGTAATGTATACAACTAAACGGAGAAGGGGAAAACTTTGTCACACCAAGACTGTTCTGCAGAACTAAGGGAGAAGAGTATGGCCTGTTTGAACATCTATCGTGGTGCTTGTGGAAAACGATATTCATATATTCTCGTTCATGGTGTTTGTTTCTTGTTATTTCATAGACAACTCATGCTCATTGTGGAAACCATGAAAATATGGAATAGTGTAAAAATAATGAGGTTTACATTTAATATTTTAGAAAAACTTGAATTTTGTTTTTATAAATTTGTTAACAAGATTAATACTGCTAGAGTTCTAAATGGAAAGCTACATCCAAACTCGTTCTGTGAGGCCAGCATCACCTTAATTCCAAAACCAGACAAAGATCCCACCAAAAAGGAGAATTATAGACCAATATCCCTGATGAACACAGATGCAAAAATCCTCAACAAGATACTAGCCAATAGGATCCAACACTTCATTAAGAGGATTATTCACCATGACCAAGTGGGATTTATCCTCGGGATGCAAGGCTGGTTCAACACTCGTAAAGCAATCAGTGTGATAGATCATATCAACAAGAGGAAAAACAAGAACCATATGATCCTCTCAACAGATGCAGAGAAAGCATTTGGCAAAATACAGCATCCATTCCTGATCAAAACTCTTCAGAGTGTAGGGATAGAGGGAACATTCCTCAGCATCTTAAAAGCCATCTATGAAAAGCCCACAGCAAATATCATTCTCAATGGGGAAGCACTGGGAGCCTTTCCCCGAAGATCAGGAACACAACAGGAATGTCCACTCTCACCACTGCCACTCAACATAGTACTGGAAGTCCTAGCCTCAGCAATCAGGCAACAAAAAGACATTAAAGGCATTCGAATTGGCAAAGAAGTCAAACTCTCCCTCTTCACAGATGACATGGTACTGTACACAGAAAGACTCCACCCCAAGATTGCTAGAACTCATACAGCAATTCGGCCGTGTGGCAGGGTACAAAATCAATGCCCAGAAATCTGTGGCATTTCTATATGCTAACAATAGAACTGAAGAAAGAAAAAATTTTTAAAAAGATTTTATTTATTTATTTATGAGAGATACAGAGAGAGAGAGAGAGAGAAATGCAGAGATGCAGGAGGAGGGAGAAGCAGGCTCCATGCAGGGAGCCCAATGCGGGACTCGATCCCTGGTCTCCAGGATCACGCCCTGGGCCGAAGGCAGGCACTAAACTGCTGAGCCACCCAGGGATCCCCTTAAGAAAGAGAAATTAAGGAGTCAATCCCATTTACAATTGCACTCAAAAGCATAAGATACTTAGGAATAAACCTAACCAAAGAGGTAAAGGGTCTATACCCTAAAAACTACAGAACACTTCTGAAAGAAATTGAGGAAGACACAGAGAGATGGAAAAATATTCCATGCTCATGGATTGGAAGAATTAATATTGTGAAAATGACTATGCTACCCAGGGCAATTTACACATTTAATGCAATCCCTATCACAATACCATGGACTTTCTTCAGAGAGTTGGAATGAATCATCTTAAGATTTGTGTGGAATCAGAAAAGACCCCGAATAGCCAGGGGAATTTTAAAAAAAGAAAACCACAGCTGGGGGCATCACAATGCCAGATTCCAGGCTGTACTACAAAGCTGTGGTCATCAAGACAGTGTGGTACTGGCATCAAAACAGACACACAGATCAATGGAACAGAATAGAGAATCCAGAAGTGGACCCTCAACTCTCTGGTTAACTAATATTTGACAAAGCAGGAAAGACTATCCACTGATAAAAGGACAGTCTCTTCAATAAATGGTGCTGGGAAAATTGGACAGCCACGTGCAGAAGAATGAAACTGGACCGCTCTCTTGCACCATACACAAACATAAACTCAAAATGGATGAAAGATCTAAATGTGAGGCAAGAATCCATCAAAATCCTAGAGGAGAACACAGGCAACACCCTTTTTGAACTTGGCCACAGCAACTCCTTGCAAGATACATCCATGAAGGCAAAGGAAACAAAAGCAAAAAATGAACTATTGGGACTTCATCAAGATAAAAAGCTTCTGCACAGCAAAGGAAACAGTCAACAAAACTACAAGACAACCTACAGAATGGGAGAGGATATTTGCAAATGACCCATCAGATAAAGAGCTAGCTTCCAAGATCTGTAAAGAACCTATTAAACTCAATAGCAAAGAAACAAACAATCCAATCATGAAATGGGCAAAAGGCATGAACAGAAATCTCACGGAGGAAGACACAGACATGCTCAACAAGCACATGAGGAAATGCTCCGCGTCACGGGCCATCAGGGAAATACAAATCAAAACCACAATGAGATCCCACCTCACACCAGTGAGAATGGGGAAAATTAACAAGGCAGGAAACCACAAATGTTGGAGAGGATGCGGAGAAAGGGGGACCCTCCTGCACTGTTGGTGGGAATGTGACCTGGTGCAGCCACTCTGGGAAACTGTGTGGAGGTTCCTCAAAGAGTTAGAAATAGACCTGCCCTACGACCCAGCAATTGCACTGCTGGGGATTTACCCCAAAGATACAGATGCAGTGAAACGCTGGGACACCTGCACTCCGATGTTTCTAGCAGCAATGTCCACAATAGCCCAACTGTGGGAGGAGCCTCGGTGTCCATCGACAGATGAATGGATAAAGAAGCTGTGGTTTATGTATACACTGGAATATTCCTCAGCCATTAGAAACGACAAATACCCACCATTTGCTTTGACGTGGATGGAACTGGAAGGTATTATGCTGAGTGAAGTAAGTCAATCGGAGGACAAACATATATGGTCTCATTCATTTGGGGAATATAAAAAATAGTGAAAGGTAATAAAGGGGAAAGGAGAGAAAATGAGTGGGAAATATCAGAGAGGGAGACAGACCATGAGAGACTCCTAACTCTAAGAAACGAACAAGGGGTAGTGGAAGGGGAGGAGGGCGGGGAGTGGGGGTGACTGGGTGATGGGCACTGAGGGGGGCACTTGGTGGGATGAGCGCTGGGTGTTATGCTATATGTTGGCAAATTGAACTCCAATAAAAAATATATATACAAAAAAAAAAAAGAAGCTACAGAAGTAGCAACACATACATTAGTCAAAGATATTTTCAATTGTGACATTGATTGGAATATCACAAATCCATCTTTTAGCTCTTTTTGGGTTCTGGTCGAGAACTAAGCCCTGATTCCCTACAGCATCCACTGAATGGAATGGAGAGACTTCTCTCCTGTGCATCTAGATGCGAGTGCCATCCTTGGGAGAACTGAGGAAGTAGTCAGCCAAATCCTTTTCTGTAAGGACTTGATTCTCTTGCACAGTTCTGGCCGAGAAAGGCTGAAACAGACCGTCTCGGGGCCGTTCCTTCTTTTCCTTGCTTCCACTTTCTACTTTCCACCGTGGGAGCGCATACCCTATGGAACAATTGCCTTTTTGACTTCCTAACTCATGAGAGGAGAAAATATATTATTTCCATTTCCTGAAGAGTAAATTCTGGGCATGGGCCTCAGACATGGGAAAAAAAACATGGAATCTTAGGACTGGAAGGGACAGTAGAAGGAACTGGGCTCAGTCTCCCACCCAGAGAGCAGGGTCCTCAGTGACTAAAGGATAGGCCTGAGTGTGTGTCAACGTCAGACATAATTTTGTTCATCAAACTCTCAAATGAGAGGTTTTAGGAAAGAAAGCCCAAAAGCTATCCCATTAGAGACTGGACACCGAAAAAATGAAAAGGATCCTCGACTGAATGGCTACTGTGTTAAGGATCATTGGATCAATCGCTCAGTTAAAAGCAAACGACTGGAAGCTAATGAAAGGTATTGGGAAGAACTTGACACAAAAGTTCCATTAGGGACACAGGACAGTGGTGCCCACCTCAAAGCTTTTCACGAATAACTAAGTACCACTCTAGGGAAACTACCTGAAGTCAGTGATAAGCTCTGGATTAGGCCATTTCCCAGAGTTAGCAACCAGTGAGCGCGAAGTTGACTTCAGAATTTCGGATTGAAAAGCATCCGAGGGGTTCCCTTGACCGGTCAAAACGGACACTGGCTGAAGGAAAATGAAAACCGCTGCCATAGGATTTGTTAAATAACCCAGTGAAAAGATCTCTATATTAGAACACTGAACGGAAGATACTTTCATTTTAAGCGTGGCTGCGTTTTCACGGAGAATGGGAACGGAATTCATAGAGAACACACTTCAGTCTTTCCCACGTGAGGATTCATTTTAAAGGGCAAAGAAGGGGGCTTCCCATTGCAGAGATGAACTTCACTGTCTTTTCCAACCACCCCAAATGTGGGACGGTCCAGAGATACGCAAGGTGCAGCCAGCTGGTGTTTGCCGGGCCTGCCCCAAGCTGGTACCTCGCCACCGTGCGCCTATTGAGAGCCCGGGGTGGCTCCGTAAATTCCCCCTCCCTGGATTTTCGGTTGTTTTCTGGGCAATTCCTCTGAGCGACGGCCTCCTCAGCTTGGTGCTACTCTCAGCTCCTGGAAACCAGACCTGATTAACACGGTTAAAACTCCCCCGGCCTGCAGCCTTCCTTCCAGGGCACTGGGTTCCCAACTTGAGGAGCTCCTTCACAGGCTCACACGGAATCCTCACTCTCACGGCAGCACGTTAATTGCTCACTCATAAATTCCAACAATGAAGGGAAATAAATACAACATCACTACTTTGCCCCGGCTAGGAGGCAACAGCCAGGCGCACGCAGACCACACGGAGCTCCAGTAAATGACATTTGTACCGTAGATGGCTTTGTCCCTTCTCTGAAAACAAACGTCAACGCACACAGAATACCAATGGATCCCGACGAACGCCTTGGTTTGAGCAACCAGGATCTCTTTCTCTTAAAGGCTCAATAAATCAAAATCAATACGGCAGAAAACCATGTTTCTTGGCAATTTTGAGAGAGGAAAATAAATGGGTAGGTCTAAGATGATGTCCTAAGGAAGTTTAAATCGAGAGACCCCTGAAGTCACACGGGCTTGGGTGTAATTACCTACCTCCGTGTTTAAGTACCTACCTATCCAAGCTCCCAACTCTGGCGACTAGATACAGGAGACTCCCAACGGCAAGGCTTCCCAGCACCAGGAGCTTCTGTCTCAGCCACGCCTGCTGTTTGAATAGCATGGCCCTCCATCAACCTTCAGGACTCCTGCGGCCTGAGAGACAGGGATAGGAGGCACCCATCAGCAGTCATGTCTCAGAGGCTCCGGGACTAGTCACAGAGCCACGGACGGGGGGTACGGGTGATCAAGTGATGCTTCGTGAGGAAGAGACCCCATGTGGACCTCGACAATGTGGAGGGTGTGACAGGTATTTGCCAAAGCTTGCCTTCCTCTCCCTGACCCATGTTATAACATCAAAGACTAAACCAGGGGAAGCTCCCAACTAGATGGAACCTGTTGGACAATTGTCAAAGTGAATTAAGATGCACACATACATGTATATAAAGAGAGAGAGAGAGAGAACACGCACACATATTTGTTATTATTAGTCATTCAAAGGACACTGATAAAATGAGCAACTGGGTAACCTGAGGTGTGCCAGTGGGGCAGGCAGTAAGCTGAAGGTCCTGCTCCGGAACAACACGACAAACGTAGAAATTCCGGTTCAGCGAGTGATCCTCTGGGGCACTGCAGTGACATATGTTACTTGCATGTTTTTTGGTTTTGTTTAGTTCTAATTGCGAAGGGAGGAAAGATCAAAGGCTGGTTCTTTACCTTCCGAGGTTATCAGCGGTAACTATCAGGCCCTCAGATGTTGGAGGCCAGTGGCTCAAGGTGACCCGATGCTGCCCTTCACCTCCTCTGCCCGGTGCCGTAACTGGACGGTGGGACTCTGGAGACATGCTGGGACAGGCTCCCCTGCTGTGGGGACCCCCCCTTGGCTCTCGATGGATTTAAACAGATTTGCCGATACGGGTCTCACTCTCCTGTCATGACGGAAGCTTACCTGGAAGCTCTGGACTCTTATTCATGAAATAAGGCTGGCGGAGGAATGTAAGGCTCTATTAGTGCCGTTATTAAATTTTTGGGAAAAAAAAATGCAAGCTCCGATTCAGCCTTCCTTATTAAAAATAAATCCAATCGCCCTTTCAAGATAAGATTGTTTGTTTCTTATTGAGACTCAAAGTAGTAACCCAAGAAGAGGGACTGCAGCAGTGGGTCATGGGTAGAAGTTATTTTCTTGCAATGGTATTTCCATGTTTGCTAGGTGGCAAGGGGTACACTAGGGTGGACTGATGGGTCTATTCATTCATTCATCGAGATTAGGAGCCCCAAGAACATTCCCAGCTATTCTACTGGGTTTATGGAGGATTCCAGATAACACCCTGAGTGAGTTTTAGCTCTTGAACAAGTAATAATGCGAGACGAAATCGCAAAACGACCAGAGGATGCAACCTAATTCATGTTAATGTAGAAATAAATATCGAGGAAAGAAAATAAAAAAATAAAAAAATAAAAAAAAAAAGAAAGAAAGAAACGTCAGAGATGTGGGCTTCTTAGATTGCGGGGGCCTCTCCCTCCCCATCTGTAAAATGGGGACGATCTCTGACGTCCCCACTCCGGCCCCCACGCCGAGAACGGGGTGAGCTTTGTACCAGTAACGTCGCGGCACAAAGGTGCATTGCTGGGGGCCTGGCGTGGCTGAGGCTCCTCTGCGCCTCGGGCGGCTGAGTTCGCGGGAACCCAGAGCGAGGCAGAGGGCGCCGAGCCTACGAGAGCCCCGACGGGCAGCCGCCCCGGGAGCGGCCAGCGGTGGCGCCTTGCCTGGCCCCCGGTGGCCCTCCTGCTTCCCACCGGCCGCGGGCTCTGCCCACCGCCCCAGCTGCGGAGCCCGCTGCCGAGGGGGGCACGGCCGCCTCCCCGGGGAAGGCCACCCGGCTGCCCGCCCCGGCCGTCTCCCTCCACCTCCGGGGGCCGGGTCTCCAGTGGCCAAAGTCTCCAAGTGCTGGGTCTCTGGGGGTCAGGGTCTCCGAGGTGCCAGGTCTGTTGGGGTCAGGGTCTCCAGGGGCCAGGTCTCCCGAGTCCCGGGTCTCCAGGGATCAGGGTCTCTGGGGGTCACAGTCTCTGAGGTGCAGGGTCTCTGGAGGTCATGGTCTCCGGGGGATCTCCTGGGTGCTAGGTCTTTGAGGGGCCAGGTCTCCGGGGATCAAGGTTTCTGGGGTCAGGATCTCCGAGGTGCTGTGTCTCCAAGGGGCCGGGTCTCTGGGCACTGCATCTCTGGGGGGGTCAGGGTTTCCGGGGGCCAGGTCTGCGGGGGTCAAGGTCTCCCAAGTGCCGGGTCTCCAAGGGTCATGGTCTCCGGAGGTCACGGTCTCCAGGGGTCAAGGTCTCCCGGGTGCCGGGTCTTTGAGGGGCCGGGTCTCCGGGGATCAAGGTCTCCAGGGGCTGGTTCTTAGGGTCAGGGTCTCCAAGGTGCTGGGTCTCCGGGGGGCCAGGTTAGAGGCAGCGCCTGCCCCGCTATGGCAGCAGTGTAGCTCCGGGCCACGGCTGAGCGTGCTCCTGGCTCACAGGTCCCAGGAAGCCAGCCGAGGGGAGAGCCCCGATCCTGTGTGCCTTGCTGGACGGGCCGGGTCCCCTACGGTGAGCGCGCACCCACCGCCCTCAGAGATCCCAGGCCAACGAGCCAGAATTAACCTTGCACCATTGCTGTTGTGGTGGTTTTGTTCTCACAGTGGAATCAATGACATACACACCTTAATCACAGTCATTGTCTATTTTTTTTTTTTAAGTGAAAATCCCAGATTTTCTTTTCTTTTCTTTCTTTCTTTCTTTCTTTCTTTCTTTCTTTCTTTCTTTCTTTCTTTCTTTCTTTCTTCTTTCTTTCTGTATCTATTTATTCATGAGAGACACAGAGAGAGGCAGAGACCCAGGCAGAGGGAGAAGCAGGTTCCCTGCGGGGAGCCCGATGCGGACTCGATCCCGGGACTCTAGGATCACACGCCACGCTGAAGGCAGACGCCCAACCGCTGAGCCACCCGGGCGGCCCCATTGTCTACTTTTTATGTTTCTCTTGAGTCACCAATTTTGTCAAACTCCTCCTTAATTTCTTCCTGCCTCAACACTTCCTGTTGAGGCACTTCCTACCCCCCTCATCTCTTACCATCTGGGGACGTGCTCCTATGGCCTGTGTGTCCTGAGTTTCCTTCCTCTGTCCCCAGTTGATTTTCATCTATTCGCTGGATCAAGTCCAATCTCTTCCGGGCGCCTGGGTGGCTCAGCAGTTGAGCATCTGCCTTCGTTCAGCTCAGGGCCTGGTCCCAGGGGGTCCCCGCGGGGAGCCTGCTTCTCCCTCTGCCTGTGTCTCTGCCTCTCTCTCTCCCTGTGTCTCTCATGAATAAATAAATACAATCTTAAAAAAAAAAAAAGTCCAATCTCTTCTTGAAAGCACAGGCCCTTCGGTCCGAGGGCCCAGCCCAGACAGCCAGCCTCCCTCCTTCCTTTTTGAAACTCCCCAACTCCAGCCTGTGTCCCCCCAGGTCAGCCTCATTCCTGCTTTTTAGACCTGTCCACTCTCGTCTCTCTGCTTCCGTCAGCGTCCTCACTGGCCAGCACGGCTCTCGCACTTTTCCTTCTTCAGGATTCCCAGGTCCTGTTAGTGTCTCCCTGGAGAGGGCGATCGTGGCTGATGGGCAGTTTGGGCGGGAAATCCCAGTGCACTGCCATTCGGGGGTGGGAGGGGCTCCACCCTGGGGAGACGCTTGCACGCAGGGGGAAATGACCGGAGCTGGGAAGGCTGTGGAGGGATGGGCCCAAGACCCAGGGGAATGTCACAACCAAGTTTTCGAGCCTTCAACGGCGACGCACAGATGCACACGTCATCTGGGAAATGGTGGATCACGACACCTTACTGCACACGAGGCCGAGGCTCTGTCTACAGCCACTGAGGATCTCTCCTGGTCAAAAGCTCCACTGCCCCCCCCCCCCATGGCCCTTTATGGCCAGTCCGGTTGTCACCATGAGGGTTTTGCCCTGTGGGACGAACGGCTGCAGCCAGTCCAGCTCATGTCTGAGATACCTTGAATCGCCCACTGGGGCTTCTCCAAATGCCTGCCTGCCCTGCCTCCCCTCCGGACGGCAGGCCCGCTGCACCTCCAAAGCACCCCCGTGTCTACTAGGAGGCCGAGGAGAACTAGAGCTTTTATTCGAGGGCTCAGCTACTGTGAACGGAGCATCCGTGGTGAAGTGCAGAGAGCCCTGGGTTAGGAGTCCGAGACCCTGATTAACATCCTGGTTTACTTTTAGAATGGAAGCTCGCTGAATTTTGGCATCCTCATCTGCACAGTGAGGCTCACAATGCTTATCTCACGGCGTTCTTATGACGTGAGCCTTGGGTAAGACGATGCGAGATAAAACTGTGAATATATGGGCACTTTGCAAAAATGGGGCATGACAGAGCTCGGGAGGCTGATATGTTTGTTCTCACAATGCACTTTAAGGAGGGAGAGAGTGAAATAAATGCAGTTCTCATTAATAATATAATTAGACTGCAAAAAATGTAAGCCCCCCCTCTTTTTTTTATACATAAATAACTTTTAATGGAAACGACTGTTACCTACGAGAACGCTAACGCTGGAATTCCCTCTTCAAAGCAAGACGGCAAAGGGCGGCAAAGCAAAGAAACACCAAAGACAAGGACGAGAAGTCAACGCTTACTTTGTTAGGCTGAAATCTCTTGGGATTTGTCAGAAATGAGGAAGCCAGGCCAGTGATTGCTAATAAGTGTCTCTAGGGTGCAGGAAGCGAAATCTCATCCTGTTCTGAGGTTAGTCTCTGACAGGACATCCTAAGAGGCAGGGTCCTCGCAGCCCCCCAGGATGGCCTGCCCAGGGGACACCAAAGGCGCTCGGCTGCTGTAACCCTGAAGGTGCCCCTCAGTCTCTATCATCCGAGGACCCTGCCAGGCGGGGTCTTAGGAGCGGGGGAGTCATTGCTCTTGCTCGGAGCGTATCCGCCGGAGAGAAGCCTCACCATCCGAGGTTCACTGAACATGGTATTAAACTGGGGAGAAGGTCAACTGCTCCTCCAACCCCCAAGTTCCTTCCCCTTAGCTCTACCGGCTTTAATGGCTATTTTAAAAATTTTTCATCACATCAATCATACTGGTAATAGGCAATTTATATAAAGTTAAGTTTTTTTTTTTTTTTGAAGCTTATTATTTCTTTTTACGCCTTATCAAAAAAAGGTTAGAGACCAAACCGTGACACTTGAGCCCCCCTTCATTTCCGGTTTTTAAGCTCTCAGCGTTTTGCATCTGGTGTGCCAAGAACAGCACAATTACAGTTTCTCCAGATTCCTAAAGCTTTAATAGGCCCGGTATCTTAGCCCAACAGAGCAGAGTATCTAAATAACAGAGTCCGCGGCCAGAAACAACACATCGTGCAGACATCTGGCTGTTTCTTGAGAGCGGCACCAAGCAAAGAGAGAAGTGATTCCCAAGCTGAAGCAAAGAAATAAGGGAACTCAAAAATAATCATAATAAAGCCATGTCTAAGTGCTGCTCCAAAGCCTGTAGACATGGTTACCGCAAGCCCCTGGTAGCAGTAAAGACAGTAACAGAGACAAGAGCAGCAGAGTTCATTAGAGACGGCAGGACTTGCAGAGCAGAATTATTCCAAGGAAATCATTAAGGGTCTGCTGCGTGATAGCTCATTTAGCGGCAGCCTTATGGAGTGGACAGGAACCACATTTATTGAGCAATCCGCTCTCTGTTCCTTTCTTTCACATTTATTATCTCATGTTGTTATGCAAGGGAGCTGTGAAGTGTTCTCTTTGATTTCCTCTGATGGGAATCAAAGAGCAGAGAGATGAGCAGGTTATTTACCCGAGGGCGTGGGCGTGTAGCTGATAACTGCGGAAGGAGAATTTAAATTCAGACTTATCTGACCCCAAAGAACGTGGCCCCTTGATTGCAATGCCACTCGTAGAGCTCCCCTGGGACACCCTTAACTAATACTTGTTTGTTGATTGATGAGAGCGGACGCAACCGGTTAACGCCACCCAAATTACCTGCCATTGAACCTTGTGGTAGAAGATGGGAAGGTGAGAAAAAGTAAAAGAGGAACAGAGATTCCATGGAGGGGCAAGCGACAGGGGCATTTTGGATGATTTGAACCTGATAAAATCAAGGGAAAATATTAATAAGTGATGACGATGATGACGAAAATGAAAGGTGCTGTTCTTACGGAAAAATTATGTTTTTAGTATGTTACAAAGTGGTTTTCATACCGTTTCTCTTACTTTTGCTTCTTCCGTTGTTTTGGTTGCTATGTTACAACATTTTTTTAATTCACATATAGTCCTTTCAGGTTTTTTTTTTTTTTCTTGCATTGATGGAGAGGTCATTTGTGACATATCAACCAATCCTTGGTTGATTGCTTATTCCTTTTAGCTTATTTATTTATTTATTTATTTCCTGTATAGTTAACATCTAGTGTTACATTAGTTGAAGCGTATAACATAGTGATTCAACAATTCCACATATTTCTCGGTGCTCATCAGGATACGTGTACTCTTAATCCCCGTCACCTATTTCATGCATTTTTCCCCCCTCCTCCACCTCTCCTCTGGTAACCACCAGTCTGTTCTCTCTATTTAAGAATCTATTTTTTTGGATGTCTCTTCGTCTCTTTGTTTTCTTAAGTTCTATGTATGAGTGAAATCATCTGGTATTTGTCTTTCTCTGAATGATGGTTTTCACTTAGCATTATACTTATGAGGTCCATTCACATTATTGCAAATGACAAGATTTCATTCATTTTATGATTAAATAATATTCCACTGTGTATATACACACACACACACACACACGTACACCCACCCCACTTCTTCTTTATTCACTCATCTATGGATAGACACTTGGGTTGCTTCCAACTACATCCTAGCTATTGTAAATCATGCTGCAATAAACATAGGGGTGCATATAACTTTTCAAATTACTGATTTCATTTTCTTTGGGTAAATACTCTGTAGGGGAATTACTGGATCACATGGTAATTCTATTTTTTTATTTTTTTTTTGAGGAACCTCCATAAAGATTTTGCACGGTGAAGGAAACCATCAATGAAACAAAAATACAACCCATTAAATGGGAGAAGATATTTGCACATGATATATCCAATAAGGGGTTAATGCCCCAAATATATAAAGAACTTACAGAAGTCAACGCCCAATAATCCAATTAAAAAATGGGCAGAATGCATGAACAGACATTTTTCCAAAGATGACATCTGGATGGCCAGCAGACACATGAAAAGTTGCTCAACATCACTCATCATCAGGGAAATGCAAGTCAAAAGCACCATGAAATATCATCTCACACCTGTCAGGATGACTAAAATCAAAGCCACAAGAAACAATAGGTGTTGGCGGGGATTTGAAGAAGAAGGAATCCTAATGCACTATTGGTGGGAACGCAACCTGATGCAGTCGCTGCGGAAAATGGTATGGAGGTTCCTTTCCTTATCATTTCTAATTAAGACCAACCAGAGTCTTTGGAACCCCATCTGTCCTCCCCATAATTCCAGAACTGACTTACTTTTTGATAAGTTTTATAGTCGACTATCAAAATAACATTGCTTTTTACTGCTGTTTGATTCAGACTCTTCTGTGCTCATCTCTGTAAGACCTTGATTAAGTCTGTTGGTGACCTCTCGTGATCACCCCATCCCTTTCCCACCTTTCTCAGCTCTTCCCCTCTCTATCTCAGTGAGCAGCACCCCCTCTGCCCACGGGGTTGCCCACACTGAAAACCCTGGGGTTCCTTCTGGGCTCCAATCAGCCAGTGAAATTCTACCTCCAAGATACTACAAGAATCAACCTACTTCTCTGCATGGTCATTTGTGAGTGCCTTGCTTCAAGCCATGTTCTCTTTTCCTTAGAGTATTATGGGCTCCTCACTGGTCTCCTCACCATTACTTTTTTTTCCTGCCTCAAATTATTCTCCATAGTGATGCAAGAGTGGTCTTTCTTTTTTTTAAAAGATTTTATTTATTTTTATTTATTTATGAGAGAGAGAGAGAGAGAGAGAGAGAGAGAGAGAGAAGCAGAGGGAGAAGCAGACTCCATGCAAGGAGCCCGATGTGGGATCCAATCCCGGGAGCCTGATGTGGAATCCAATCCCGGGACCCCAGAATCATACCCTGGCCCAAAGGCTGGCGCTAAACCACTGAGCCACCCAGGGATCCCCTTTCTTTTAAGATTGTATTTATTTATTCATGAGAGACACAGAGAGAGAGGCAGAGACACAGGCAGAGGGAGAGGCAGGCTCCCTGGGGGGAGCCCGATGTGGGACTCGATCCTGGGACCCCAGAATCATGACCTGAGCCGAAGGCAGACGCTCAATCATGAAGCCACCCAGGCGTCCTGCTAGAGTGGTCTTTCCAAACAGAAATTTGATCATGTTGCCTTCAGACTTAATGCACTTTAGTGTGTCCCTATCATCCACATGGTTTCAAAAGACCCCAAGCTCCTTTTCACTGCAGCTCCACACAACCCCCAACGCCTGTATCTACAAACTTCAGCACACAAAACAACTTACATTTCCTTACTTATCCTGTCTCGTATTTTACTTTTCTTTTCTCAGTTCCTTTAAAGAAATAAGAATTGGAAAAGTGCTCTCTACATAACATCAGTAGCGTCCTGTGAGGGCCCATCCATTGGAGTGCTCGAGCTGGGTCGTACTTGGCAAGCCAGTTGTTAATGCCATGGTTAAGAATTACCTTATAGAAATTCACGATTAAATAAATTAAAACAAAGGCAATAAATATTTAAAACCTCATTATTTCCTAATTATCTTACTACATCTTCCTATTTATCTATGCCTTGGGATGAAGTCTATTGTGTCTGTACAGAGAGGATACTACTGTGCATCTCTAAGTCCACATTCAGTGAATTCATGGTGGAATTGGACGTCAAAACTGGAGGGAGAAGGGATTTAATTACTAGGAATCATCGCTGTCCCCACGAGCTGGTTGTTAAGGATTTCCCAGCACTCTGCTGGTCATGCTCCAATCATTTCTCCCGTGTACATTCATCAAGTTGTTCCTGAGTGCCCACCATGTGTGCAGCATGTAACCAGGCGCAGTTGGGGACAGAGTGAGCCCCCCTCTCAGGTTCCCCTTCTCTTTTAGCCTCCTCCACTGCCCCTGCCTTCTGTAGGGGTCTGTTTTCATTTCTGAGGCCCCTGTAGCTCTTTTCTGTTCTCATTTTCCTAGGTATTTCTCCCCAGCTTCCGGTGCCTCCTTTCAGTTCCTCCCCGCACCAAGCCCCTGCCTATGTTCTCTAAATACCAGGGCTTAAAAAGAAAGAATGCAGTGCTATTATCCATCGTAACGTTGATGGTGAAAGAACAGTACAGCAAAAGGTATTAAAAAAATCTTATAAAGGTTGAGCAAATCCATAAAATAATCTACAATTAGTTTGTATGCAAAATAATACCAAAAGCTGTCCATTCTTGGCAGGCTAACATTTTCTTAAATTGCAGTATTAGTCACATGCTTTAAAAATTTCCTCTTTTTATTACCAGGGGCACCGCTTTCCTTTGCCACTCGGATCTTTCTTTCAAGGGCAGAGGGGCTCCACCAAATTCTGACACTAAGATAACCCCCTATGTCCCTGGTCCTCCACGGATGTTTACTGGCCTACCACGCGCTAGCCACTGCAGACACCACGGAGAATATGAAGAACCAAAGACACACGCATCATGTCTGTTGCCGTCTTCTAGTATTCAAGGCCAGGTTCTTAATAAAAGTGTAAGAAAACTGCATCTTCTCTTACGCAAGAGCCCAGATCCGCTTGGAGGGCAGAGAACAAAGACTTCCCACAAGCTCAGGGTCTGCTGGACCTCCCAGACTCGTCTCTTGGCCCTAAGATCCACTTTCCCCATGGAAGGTCCCTGCCTGCTATCCAAGTAGCTACAGGCAAACCAACTCTCTAAAAGGTACTATTCTTCCTCTAACAAGACTCTTTTCAAAGCCCTTTGCCGAGTGAAGACTTCGCTGAGCATGTTTAGACCAGACTTTGCCAAGTTAAGTGCTTGTGACCAAACAGGACTAGCATCGTGGGTATGTGACCCGCGCGTTTGTATGGGGCTCTGTACTCAGAAGGATCCCATGCTTGGTTTAATGCTTTCTTGTCACGGTCTTCAAATTCTCTGTAATTTCTGAACAAGAGGCCCCACATTTTCATTCTGCACTGGGCTGTACAAATCATGTGCACAGTCCTGCAGTGAGACCTTCCGCCTTCCGGGAAGGCCTTCCACTTGTATGTTGGCTGTAACTCTTCATAGTCAGCGGCACCTCCTCCTCTTTCCAGACGCTTGGCCTCAAGAGGTGGACATTGTCTTAAGACCCGTCACACAAGAACACAGCCTTTCACGTCTTCTTAGAGAGCTGGGAATTCCGCTCCCCTTCATTCCTTCCACTTCTGTGGCCTTCCCTGAGGCTCATATCTTCCCTGGATCCCCAATACTAAAAATGGCATCAGCCTTCAGGACGCAGTTTTACCGTCCTACAGCCAACGACATCTACAGGAGAGCAAGTGCCACACAAGGATGATGTTGACACACACAAGCACACACAACAGCATGGGGGTTTCATTACAATAATTTAGTGGGCAGAAATCCTGTGGGAGGAAGAAGTGTCATCATCCCTGTCACACAGATGGGAAAACAGACCTAAGGACTATAGGCATCTGCTCCTTCCGTGGCCTGAAAACTATCTCCCCACCCCCTCCACTCTTCAAGGCAAAAAACCGAGGGAGTTTAAGTTACTCACCTGCTATGTGACTGTGGGTAAGTCTCTTAACCTCCCAGATTTTTTTTTTTTTTTAACCCAAGAAAGAAAGGGTGTTGAAGGGATGTGTTCAGCAGGGCCTTCTGGGGCTAATGTTCTCTTACTCTAAGGGATGCCCCCAGATGAGCACCACATGAGCTTTCCTACAATGACAGATTCGTGGATAAGGAAGTAAGGACAACTGCAGCGGGGGGGAAATTAGTGCCTGAGGTAAATCTCAATTTTTCTTGTTATCCCCCAGGGTTGAACAGTTTGACCCCTTTCAAGACGGCTCCATCCCATTATACTGCTTATTCCTGTGAAAAACAATCCTCTCATTCTCAGACATGAAATTTCTTTGAAAAGATACCGACACTTAAGGAAGATTCTACTGATTAGCTTTCAATTTGCCCAGCTGCCAGAGAACCCGCAGGAATCACATTTTGAAAAAAAAATTAGCCAAGGGCAGCAGAGGAAAATGGTCATAAAGAACTCGCTTTTCTTCTATTACAATGATCAAATAAGAGAACTGTAATGAGAAAGCAACCAATGAAGAGGGGCGCAGGAACAAGGGCACGGAAAGCAGTGTTCTGCGTGTGTCAAGTCGAATGTGGAGCCAGGGTGTAGACTGAGGGAAATGGACACCATTTGTTAGCAGATTAAGCAGAAAATGCATCAGTCAGGATGCTCATAATTGCTCTATCAAACAGCTACGGAAGCTATTTAGCTCTTTGTTTCTTCAGTTAACCATGAAGGGTCAATGTTAGAAATGAAAAGGAAAAAAGCTGATGAATTATACAGAACTGTGGAGTTGATTACTGCGCTGAGCTTTAGTGCTTATCCTCCTGGGAAATCCTGCAGGAGCGGCGCTGAGCAAATTCCACATTTTCAAATGGGTTCTCCGCTGCCTCCCTCCACTCAGCTTTTGGTATCACGCACACATAACTGATCCCGCACAGCTACCACGACTGTGTTAGCTTGGCCGGTCCTCTGGGCCTCCCCCTGCAGGAAGACACTCCCTTCGCATTCGTACCCTCGGAACTTAGAAGAAGCCGGTCCTTTCTGCTTCTGTTCAGGGGTCTCATTGAGTAGATCGACGTCCTAAGGAAAGAGACGGGAACCGAACTGTGTTTCGGCACAGAGTTCCGATTACTCTTACTCTCCAGGACCTCGTGGCTAGATGTAGCTAACGTTTACGGAAGAAGGGTGCCGTTCCCAGGGGGAACCTCGAGCTTCTCTTCACTCCATTGAGCAGTTGTCGGGGTTCCGTAAATCGTCCTGCTGGTGAGTTTAGAAGGAGAGTCTTTCCTTCTCTGATCCTCTGTGTATCTAGGAAAGTGCGAGCTGGAGAGGAAACAAGAATCCAGGTATTTAAGTTCACCTGTCGCGGCCCAGGGAGGTCATTCCAGTAATTCAGGCGCAGGCTGTACAAAAGGTCAAGTTACCTGGATAAGCTCTTCCCTCCACCCTTGCACAGCGAACGTCAACTTTATTGTGAAATGCTGCTTGTCACACGCGGTAAAATCAAGTGTGATAGTCACTACCAGACAGAAAGTCAATTTTCACGTCTTATTTCCTCTCTCACAAATGTTTTGTTTTTGGTGAGGATCAAAGAAACGGCGTCTTTTAACACCATATATAAGTGAAAAGCATGGTGGTATTTTTATCACTGATTTTTTTTTATTTGATTGCAGTTCTCATTATCCTTTCTCCGCAGTGACTTTCTCCTTTTAATCTTAGTAAGACTAAGCTATATATTTCTCTTACAATGACTGAAAATGATGCCGATTTAACATTAACCATTTTAAGTGAAGAATCAAACCATTAGTAGACTATACATAAATATGAACGCACATGTTTAAGTTACCAAGTTGGATTGAGAAAATTCAATCTGTTTAATGTAAAATTTATGGGAATTTGAATGGGTACTCCTGAATCCTTTACAGACAGACTTCTTATTTTCCACTTAATCATCACAAAAGCACAATTCAGAATACCAATATCTATTTGTGTGGCATTTTTATAGCTTTTCAAGTTCTAGTTCAAACATTATTTTACTGGATTTTCACAACAAACACACGAGGGTCACAATACCTACATTATTCTCCATTTACTGTTAGATAAGAAAGCCAATGCCTGGCGTAGGGATGGTACTCATGTCCACCTGGCTGATGATGGGCAGAGTTCAAAATAAAATACAGCTGTAGTGACTTTATATTTGTGCTGGGAAAACTCATCCTCTTTCCATGAAGATGTGGCATTAGTTTTACTATAAGGATCTAATGTTCACTCATTAGTGCACATCTAATCCTTGGATGCTCTGTGTTTTGAAAGACTGATAAAATACTTTTTGTTAAGGTATGAGACTTGGAAAAGAGGAAAGAGATATTATGTAATTTCGACTGAATAATATGCTTTCTGTGTCTTTCTGGCTGGATCATCCGTTCCTCTTGGAAAAATATTCCAGTAGGATAAGGATTGTGACAGATTCACCAGGAAGAGCAAAAGAGGAAATAAACCAGTTAATCGAATAATTCCCAAGTATAATGATCATTATGCCAATTGTGAATTTAGAACATGAACTCCAATCACCTTCTCCCAACTCATATGTATACTTTTGGTCGGGATTTCCATTCCAGCTTGATTCCTCAACCCCTTGTAATTTACACAGTATTTTTGTTATTACTGTTTTGCACAATTATTTTTGGTTTAGATTTATCCATATTTAGTATTGTCATCAGACACTATTCTTTTTGTCATCAGCTTTATTTTTTTTAAATGCATTATTTTCGTTATCAGCTTTATTGACGTATAATTCACATACCATGAAATCCACCCATTTAAAAGTATAAATTCAGTGGATTTTAGTATACTTAGAGTTGCATGGTTACACTACAATCAATTTTAGAACATTTCCCCCACCCTGAAAGGAAACACTACTCTTGAGTAGCCCCCTTCCCCACCTCTCCCCCTAGTCCTAGGCAACCACTGATCCACTTTTTTAAAAAAAGACTATATTTATTTATTTACGAGACACACACACACACACAAACACACACACACACACACACACAGAGGCAGAGACACAGGCAGAGGGAGAAGCAGGCTCCACACCGGGAGCCTCGATGTGGGACTCGATCCTGGGACTCCAGGATTATGCCCTGGGCCGAAGGCAGGCACTAAACCACTGAGCCACCCAGGGACCCCCTCACTTTTTACCTTAGACTGACCATCTTGCATTTCATTTTCCTTTTGCCAGAGGTACGATTTCTTCCCATTCAGCAGACAAAAGTTGGGGCATATATATCATACCGAATGCAGAAATATTTTCCTCCATTTTTTCTTTCCAAAGGGAAAAACAGGTAGTCCTCCTTTCTTTCGTTTATCTGTTTATTCCATTAGGATGATCTCATTCCTGAAGGATTTGTTAGCTGTTGAACTAGTAGTGAGCTGAAACTTATTTTAAAATAATAGAGTGCTAAAATGGGCTCTTCCAAAATCAGCCTTTTTTGAACAACGGGTTTTAAGATGCTTAGTGTTCCTTAAGGCCTTTCAGGCTAGTAATTACCTCCAGAACATAAAGAAAATAGGGGCCGGTGAAGCAGGCAGCACGAGGAAGCAAACAACTTTACTGGGACCGGGGAATGCGCTGAGATGTCATGATAAAGCTCTCGTTCATCGAGTGGTGTTAAAGGGAAACAAAATTGGACACTTGCTAATGGTGGTAAAGACAGATTTTTTCCAGTACTACTACTGCACCAGGGGAGAGATTTCAGTATAGAGCTGAGCTCACCTCTGGGGGACAAAGATGACTGAGAGTTTTAAATAAAAAAGGGAGAATGAGGGAGTGGGCAGGGAACGGAGGGAGGCTCTAGTAGGGTTGGGAAAGTAAAAAAATTAGAGTGGGAGGAGGGGGTTGGTCACTGTGATTAAACCATCTGGGTTTGTTAATTGGTCCTCAACTGGAGGAAAAACAATCTTTTTATATCTTCAGAACAGGAAGCAGTTTTTATAAATTGGAGCAAGGCACCCAACAAATTAGGCCCTTACTCTCCCCCAGGACTCGGAGGCGTGAGAGCTCCCTCCCTGGAGAGGTTTGCATTCATGGGCCTATGTCAGGTTTTGGCTGGAATAAACAGTAAATTCCTTTGACAGCACTGAGAACAGGCAGGCATTTTAAGGAGGGCTGGGTGATCCCCGGGATATGTCCTTATGTGGCCTGAAGCCATGCTTGTCTGTGCGAGTGTGTGTGTGTGTGTGTGTGTGTGTGTGTGTGTGTGTGTGGCGGGGTGGTGGGGTGACGGGGGAGGGTGGACAAAATTGTGCTGAGTGTCTGCAATGCTTATCGACTAAGGTTGAGGCCTCACTGAGAAGAGGGTCCAAAGGAACCTGACTGGAGTTGTCACGGGAGAGAGTCCTCGGCAGCGCCTTCCATGTGGGAGGTCACAGGTCCTGCATGAGCTCTTGTTTGAAAACTGTTTTTTTTTTTTTTTTCCTTGACCAGCAAATCAAAAGGTCTCAATTTGTCTCAGAGAATCATGATGAGCAATAGTGACAGATATTACTTATTGGCCACTTAGTGTAGCCACTTACACTAAGTCAATATGTGAAGTATGAAGTACTTAGCATACATGAGTACTTAGCACTCCTTTTCATGGCTCTGGGAGGTTGGTCACTGTCATAACCATTTAAAGAAACTTGCCCAAGTGGCAGAGTCAAGGATCTTATTATTTCTAAGGCTGGGCTCTTAACAGTTATGTTGAGTTTGAGCCTGACTTACCATCTTAGCTTGAATTCTCCCCCTACTAACTGGACACTTTTATTATTGTTATTGTTTAATACAATAAACATTTGGATCATTACCTTTTATTTGAGACAGAATTTGCCTTTAGGAAAAGCAATTTAGGTGAAAATTCACTGACCCCGTGTTGAAATATAAACGTCTTTTCTCACATTCATTTTTATAAGGAAGCCTGGGTATAGACTTCAAGGAAGTGGTTATTTTCTCGAAGCACATTCTATTAAATATATTATACCAACTGTCTTGCAGTTTCCACTGGTGCCCATTCAAAGTTGATAATCAAGCTGTTGGTTCTTTCAAAGAAATGCCTCTTTTCACTCCACTTTTAAGATCTTCTCCTTCACTTTGGTGACCTGTGGTTTTTTTCTAGGTCCTCGTGTAGAAGAAACCTTTTATTTACCCTATTTGGGATTCACTAGGTTTTCTGGTTCTCAGGATTCATATGTTTTAGTAAATTTGGAAAAAATAGGAATCATCAGCTTATTGAGTTTTCTTTTTTCTGTTACTTCTACTGCCTTCTAAAACTGATGAAATTTATGTTAAAACTTCTCATTCTATTCTCTATAACCCTTAACCTATGTTTTCTATTTTCTACTTGTCTTGACCTAATCTTAGTTCATTTCTTTTTTTTTTAAAGATTTTTTAAAAAGATTTTATTTATTTATTTATCAGAGAGAGAGAGAGAGAGAGAGAGAGAGAAAGGCAGAGACACAGGCAGAGGGAGAAGCAGGCTCCATGCAGGGAGCACGTTGTGGGACCCGATCCCAGGACTCCAGGATCACACCCTGGGCCGAAGGCAGGCGGTGAACCGCTGAGCCGCCCAGGGATCCCTTTTTAAGATTTTTTATTTGTTAATCTAGAGAGGGGGAAGGGGCAGAGGTAGCGAGAGAATCTCAAGTAGACTCCCCCCATGAGCACGGAGCCTGATGCAGGGCTCCATGTCACAACCCTAAGATCATGACCTGAGCCAAAATCAAGAATCGCTTAGCTGATTTAACCACCCAGGGGCCCCTCTAGTTCATTTCTTAAGATTTATCTTCCGGTTCACTATCTTTACTATATCTAATCTTTTGGATAGTACATTCATTGCATTTTAAATTTCAATGATTATATATTATTTTCTAGAATCTAATATTGTTCAAATAGGGTTGGTCATTTTTTATGGTCTCAAGGTCCCTGGTCATATTTCCAAGCTTTTGGTAAATTTCATTAAATATAGCTATTTTATACTCAGTGTCAAAAATCTCATTATCTGAGACCTTTGGGCTTGTTGTTTTACTCACAATGTCTTATTTCCTTGTTTGTTCTGTAATTCTCTCTGGGTTGTTCATTTTTCAAGGAGCTTTATTTTTTGGTATTCTTTGAAGCCTGGGTTGAGGTTGAATTTTCCAAAGGAGTTACAAATTTGCTGCTGTCAATTGCCTGGGGGTGCGGTCCTCTGGGATCAAGGTTGAGGTTTGTTTTTTTTTGTTTTTTTTTTTTTTTTTTTTTTTGACCATACATGTAGGATGAATTAGAACTCCACCCTCAAGAGAGAACAAATTTGTGATTATGAATCTTCAGGGAATTTTGTCCTTTTATTCTGTGTCTACATTGATTTCTTTATAGAATTAGGTTTTATTTCTAATTCATTCTTAACAATGACAGTATAATCCTCTAGAATACTATTTTTATGAGTGTCTCTGTTTAGATTCTTTGCACTGACCAGGTCCTGTGCTTTTTTTCTCACAGCTGAGCTGGTAAAATCATCAAAGTGGACGCTAAAGGATTTTAGAATTTGGCAGAAATTCTCAGAGTAATCCTCATTTTGGAACTTACTTGCCAATCATGTTTCCTGATTTTATCTCATGTTGGGCCTCTGTTGATTCCTTACTTTCAAGCAGCCTTATAGATATATATTTATAGAGATTGACATACAGTTTAGTCATTTCACCATACATTTTAGTTATTTCAGTAGCAAGTGTGACACAGACTATCTGACCACTCTGCCAGAAATGAAGGTGTCTTTTATTTTATTCCGTTTCCCAAAAACTCACACAAATTTCTTGCTCACCTACTTAATCACTTAGCCGGGAGAAGATCTCTCCCTTTATAGACATTCAAAGGAATGTTATCTCTTTGTTTCATCTTGTAAAGTGGCCAACAATTTATTTCAATTTACAAAGAAAAGAAAATGAATCCATTTGATATGTGGTCTGACAACATGGCAAAGGGCACTGTAGGCAGGGAAGGATTTCTCATGTCTCCCACGACCTTTGCCCCTGATGTTATTGCTCTGATCCTATTACAGAGCAAAGGGATTCTGTGGATTGTAATTAAGGTTGCTAATCAGTTGATCTCAAGGTAAGGAAATCATCTAGGTGAGCCTAATCTAATCAGAGGAACTCTTGAAAAGCAGGAAGTTCTCTTCAGCTGGCAGCTCAGCGTCAAGCAAGACAAGAATTCATTATGCTGTTTCGAGCTCCGAGGTGCAAGGACCTGGAGAGCAGCCTCCGATCTGGAGCAACCTCTGGCCAGTAGCCAGGAAGGACAGGTGACCTCATTCCTACAACCACAAGGATCTGGATGCTGCCAACTGCGACAATGAACTTGCACACAGATTCCTCCCTGCAGTCTCCAGATAAGAGCCTGGTCAAGCTGATGGCTTGATTTCAGCCTAGGAGACTCTCCACAGACACTCCAGTTGAACCCACTGGCACTTCTTCTTCTTCTTCTTCTTTTTTTTTAAGATTTATTTACTTTTAATTTAGAGAGAGAAGAGTGTGTGCCAAGTGTGGAGGGGAGAGGCAGAGAGAGAGGGAGAGAGAGAATCCCCAGGTAGACTCCTGCTGATGGTGGAGCCCAACATGGGAATTGATCCCACAACCCTGAGGTCATGACCCGAGTCAAAATCAAGTCAGATGCCCAACTGACTGAGCTACCCAGGCCCCCCTACAACCTGCACATCTGACCTCTGGGACTGTGAGCTAATAAATGGCTGCTGGTTTATGTCACTGTGTTTGTAGTCACTTGTTATGACTAGTAGAGGCATATTTCTCCATCATCTGTAGCTTTGAGGGGCAAAAAAAAGTAGTGGTGATTTTTCCCTGGAGCTCTCTCCTCACAGCGTACTGAGCACCAAATAGCAAAAGCTCAGCTTCAAGAGATCTATAGGAAGTGCCCTAACAACGCTAGCTCTTGTGCTCAAACTTTGAACGGAGACGGTAATGCAATTGTGTTCGCTATTGGCAAGAAAAGGTCAATTTAGTGAAATGTCGAACAGTTTTCAGTGAAAAGGCAGATCCTTACATCTGACACCAAGTCAGTACCCTGAGTTGCAACGTGCAAGCTACTGTCTTCATATTACTCCCTTAGACACTGAGCCCTCTGTGTCTTTTTCTCAAGCAAAATCCACGTTCCCCAACACCCCTGTGGGCTCTGAAGTGGCTTCCCTCCCAGACGATGCTCCAGGTCTCTGCAGCACACAGTGGAACATTGTGCATTTAACCAAATGTTGACCTTCCCTGCCCTCAACTTCCCTTTCACCTTTCCTGCTTCATTTCTTACGCTGTGCCCACACAGGCCCTGACTTGGACGAGTATTCATTGTTTCCAAGACCTGCCAGATACCTTCCTAATTTTCCTCATCGCTCTTCCTTCCCTCTTCTGTTTCTACTTGCAGAAACTGTATTTATCTTTCCATATTCAGCTCAGATGTCACTTCCCCCAAGAATCTCTTCTAGATTCTTCCAAGCAGATTTATATATTCCCTCTTTTGTGTTCCCAAAGCTTTTGCTCTTTGTTGTGCAAATGTCCACTTTTCCTATGTTATTGCTAAATTACTAATTTTAGGAACTGTCCATATATATATATACACCTCCAAAGCTGGTACAGTTCATTAACAGATGTCTGAGCCACACCATAAATCTGAGGCTGGGTCTAGTGAGGTAAGCAAGATAATCAGGTGATGCAAAAAAAACATATCTGTTTTTCTTTGTATGAATTGGCTTGTTGCTCATTACTGTATTCTTCAGTTGGATTGTGTAGACTTGACATTTCTCTCAAACTCGTGTAATCTGCGAGTTGACCACCGCAGTCCATCTCCAACACTTCAAACCCAGATAACGTTAACAGGATCATCTCCCCATCTTGTGTCTACTTCTACATACTAAAACTTTATTCAGCTGCCAAAAAATTGCTTGAACTGAACCACTCTCCATCTCAAAACCCAGCAGTGTCTCCCTGTAGCCTGAAGCTGCACTGCACAGTGTGGCAGTTACTAGTCAATGGCCATAAAGACAACATGAGATGTGATGAAAGTATTAAATGCCCATGGGTTTCAAAGGCATAGTATGAACAGAATACAAACTATCACATTAATAATGTTTTGCATTGTTTATGTGTTAAGATATTTTGCTTGCCCTGGGTGAAAGGAAACGTATTGCTAAAACTAATTTCCCCTGTTCATTTTATCTTTGTTAATGAGGCCACTAAAGTTTAAAGATTATATAGATGGCTTGCGATATACCCTTTTAGTCAGTGCTAGCCAAGGGCATAAAGTTCAGCACCTGAGCTTGGCACTGGGATTCACATGTAGCCTCAATTTCCTCTAAGAACCTCATCTCTTATGTCTCACACATGAAACGTCCATCAAGACCAGTGTTTTTTCAGAAACCCTGTCCTTATTTTCTTCTGCTCATACTATTTCCTTCTTATCTTTCCTTTTGATTATAAAAATACTATTTGTCCTTCCAGGCTCATGTTAGCTCCACTGCCTATAAGAAACCTTCTCCCGGGGTCCCCTGGGTGGCTCAGCCGGTTAAGCATCTGCCCTCGGCTCAGGTCATGATCCCGGGGTCCTAGGGATCAAGCCCTGCATTTGGCTCCCTGCTTAGCAAGGAGTCTGCTTCTCCTTCTCCTTCTGCTGCTCCTCCTCCTTTGCTTACTCTCTCTCTCTGTTAAATGTATGTATAAACATGTGTATGTGTTATGCTATAAATATACATACTTATAAATATTTCCTAATTTAATGGAAAGGGAAAGGATCACCATGAAGACTCTGAGTCTTGGGAGAAGAATAAAGAACAAAATCCACAGGGAGGAAAACAAAGACTCAGAACATCAGCACTGGAAGAGACTGTAGAGAGCACTACGTCCGTTTCCGTCGTCTCACAGATGAAGGAGCGCCAGCTGGAGAAGTGGAGTGATGGGGCTGGATGAAAGCCACGTGCGAGGTAGACCGCTGGGTCTCCTGTGCTTGGTGCGGGACCTGACCCTTGGAAGTCAATGAACAGTAGGCCAGCGAATGAATGAATAATGCAAGGTAAGCACACTTGGTGAAGTGCAACTAGACTATCCACTGCCTGGTTCAGCGTAGCGAGATTTCCCCTCTAGCACACAGAGGGGAGAAGGCAAGTTGGGAAGCAATGGCGAGGTATGTTCAAAACATTCGTCTTAGTCAACCATTAGATGAATCGTTTAACGGTTTGTCTGACAAGAGCATCTAAGCATATGTGGATTTATAAGAGTAAATGCTATCTGTCCTTCCATTCACTTCCAAGTGGGTGGTGCTTATCTTGCTCCTCCTCATCTGTGCAGAAGAAAGTTTGTGCACTTGGTACCCACGCATCTTGGAATTGCTTTCAGCAATTTCCACAAGAGCAATGATGGATTTTCATTGATTTCCCTGATTCTTTCTTGTCCTGGTCCCTATTGTGCATTTGTTTGTTGCCTGGTGTTTCATGGAGCACTCCTCTCACATATATCCTAAAATTCTCAAAGCGAACTCACTAGGTATTGTTAGTACCATCACTTTGACATGCGGAGCTAAGAGAAGTTAACTTAAGCCAGTCAAACATCATACAGCTAAGATGTGATGAGGCTATATGTGTCTTCTGTATTGTTTCCCAATATTCTCAATGCACCCCCTACTATTTTCCGAGTTACTTATGAATGAGAACACCTATGGCTGGGGCAGGAGGTTATTGTTTGAGGCATGAACAGAGGGAAGAAATTGGTCAACCTCATGACCTTAGCTTGCTTCACCAGTTAATTTCTTATTCTTCATAATTGTTTGTTTATTTACTTATTCAGGCGGGGGGTGGAGGGGAGAGAATCTTCAGCGGGTTCCATGCCCAGCACAGAGCTTGACGCAGGGGCCCGTCTCACAACCCTGAGATCATGACCTGAGCTGAAACCAAGAGTTGGACTCTTAGCCAACTGAGCCACCCAGGTGCCCCCAGAATATTCTCTTTAAAACACAACTTTCAGGGTTTAGTATGCGTGCAGAGAAAATAACCTTTCTCTTAATAACTTCATCTAACATAACAATAACCAGAATAACTGCTAAATTGGCTCCCTGACACTTTATATTGGGGGTCCGCTTGCTCTATTTCTGAAACTCCAGTGATGGGGAGAGAGTTGGTGACATTTTTTTGGGAGCCTGTACTTGTGGAATTCCCCCTTCTGCTAAAGATTAGGAGACTTGTGAAAGCTTGAAGCTTTTGAAATGTGAGGCTTAGGCTTTAATGATTTTTCTTTTTTCAAAAAAAGAAGGTGAAATGAATGTAAGCTATGCTTTTAAAGAGAATAGATAAGTAGGACAAAAGTAATCAATAGATCTTAGTTGAGGTTGTTTTTACACAGGAGATCTGTGCGTCTTGCACATTTTCAATCTGTGTAAGGCAATTTGCTTGTTGTTGTTTAGATGTGATTGACACAATCTGACAATCTGGCTTATTAGTCTAGTTTGTAAGTAATTGTATGTAAAATGCCAACGACATTTTTCCCACCTAGATCTCAGCCAGGAGACTTATTCTAAAGCAGTAGACCAATGACCCAAGGGTTCTCCCTCCTTTCTGCCCTCCTTCTCTCCTCCCTTTTCTTCCTTTCCAGGCTCATCATGAACTTACTCACGAAAAACAGTTTAGAATATCACATATTATGGGAATGTTTGGTACCCATGCATCTTACCAAGGGTAGGCTATGTTCTACCATTTTGTTTGGGGAGCGGGAGTAAACGTCTCCTATCCCCTTGGGGGTGCAGCCCTGCTCCTCCCACCCCCCCCTTCCCTTTTGGGTCTGATGGACAGACTGAAAAAAGTGCCAACGAAATACAGTGACACAGCTCCAAAACACGCGGGCTTGTGCTATGAAACCCTCGGTGTCTCTTAATAGGAAGAAACTAGCCAACGTACAAGAAGTAAATGACAAGTCATCTTGCTAACTGGCCTGGACATGATGAACATCGCTGCAGCTGAAAGTCAGCAGTAAACCTGGAGTTCTGTTGAGTCATAATCTGCTATTTCCCTAATGCCCACATGTCTGGCTATTTCAAGAGTGTTTGTGGCAAATTTTTGTTAAAAATGCTAATACTGAGTTATTTAGGGGAAACAAGTCACAGATACTTTCCGTGTGGGAGAAAGTAAGCATTGCTTTCATTTCAGGGCGCCTAATTGTAACACCACTTTCTATTTTAGTCCTTATTTATTTTCCAATCCTTCAGGGATTGGGTAGTATTTAACAATGAAATAAGCAGTGCTCCAATGTCTAATTAAGATTTTCTTGTCGGATTAATAAGTCATGTCTCATTAGCCCCCCTGTACTAGAGGTGCTAATCTTCACCTTGGCATTCTAATCTTGAAATAAGTTTGTGGATCAAGTATTGAGGTATTGAAGGCAGTTGAACAAACAGTTTGATTAAAGCCACCAAGTCTTCAGATGCCAGTCTCGTAGTATTGATTCAAAGGCATCTCTTTATATAAACGCGTCGATATGTCTTTTCAAACGTACTAAGCAATGGTCTAGATTGACCACTGGGGGAGGCCCCCATCTTGGCCCTCCCCAGCAAAGAAAGTAAAAAAACGTCTTTGCATATTCCAGAACGGCCTCTGTTTCTATGATGGATTTTTCTTTTCTCCCCCCCCCCCTCCCCGCACGCTGGGGCAAAAGCAAAGAAGCCAGAGCGCGGCATCCCTAGAGAGCTCTTGTCAGTGTTCTGGTGGATCTGTGCAGGTTATGCCATGCGTGTCCTCGTTCCGAGAGGAGTGGGCTCACTGACACGGCAACCCGGCAGACGGCAAAACAATTTACTTGCTAACTCTTACTCGGTTAAAAACATCCTACAGTTTTCTCTTCATTTTTTTAGAACTATAGTGACTGTACAGGCAAAGAAGTAGGTAGTGAAGAAGAAATCAAAAGCCAAGTGTCGTCTCTTTGATCCTCAATCGCATCTTTGTAAAATTAGAGAGTCGGGCTAGACCATCTCATAGGTCCTTCCGTTTTTAAGATATAATCCATGCCCTGGTGATATACTCCATGCCTCCTTCCAGGAAACCAAGCCTTTATTTTTGTTAGCGAATCACACATAGTACATCACACATAGTGGGTGCTCAATAAATAGTTGTTGAAAGAATGCATGAAGTGGGCCTTGAAATGCTCTGTAATAGCAACTGCTGTCTGAGTCTTTCTAACGAGCTTAGCAGTGGGAAGCCTCTCCGCAAGGAATTCATAATATCATTGGGGAAATTAGCTTAAATAATTGAAACTTAGCGAACCCACAGAGCATTCTGTGACAAATGGCACAATGCGTAAGGCTGACTGAATGCATCGCGAGAGAAGGTTCTGGATCACTTGAAGAAGGTCCTGCGGATCTCAGAGACGATTTTGTAGCCATTTCGGTTTTGGCAGATGGCAAATAAAAATAAATGATAAAAATCAATATGTATACACTTGTGAGATGTCAGATATTTCATACGTATGTACATTTAATATATAATGTATATATTTAATCCTTCTAAAAACCCTAAGATTGGTATGTTCATCCACATTTTGCTGATAAATGAACTAACGCTTGAGTAAGCTCAATAACTAGCCCAAGGTCGCACAGCTAACAAATGACAGAAGAAGAATTTGAACTGGGGATGCCCGGGTGGCTCAGCGGTTTAGTGCCTGCCTTCGGCCCAGGGCGTGATCCTGGAGACCAGGGATTGAGTCCCACATCAGGCTCCCTGCAGGGAGCCTGCTTCTCCCTCTGCCTGTGTCTCTGCCCCCACCCCTGTGTCTCTCATGAATAAATAAATAAATAAAACCTTCAAAAAAAAAAAAGAAGAAGAATTTGAACCCAGGACTGATAGAAAGACCATGATCCTCCATGTGCACCCAGCTGCCTGGGCGGGAAGTACACGGGGTCATGGAGATCCTGGGTCACTGCATTTCTTACCAAGCGGTTGCCTGCCTTATCAAGCAGATGACTATGCATCTGCCTACCCTCTTTGCTTACCCCATCCCTCCAGAGCCCGAAAAAATCCTTGCACACGACCTCTTTTGTCCTCTGGGATTTTGTTTTCTTGGATATTTCTTGTCTGCCCGGGGACCCACGACTTGCTTCCAATCACAAGAATATGGTGATGATGATGGGTTATCACCCTTGTGGTCTTGTTACTTGACATGAGACTGTCTTGCTCTCAGACTTGCTCTAAGCGACTGTCGCTGGCTTTGGAGGAGGAACCATGAACCCTCAGCTGCAAGAAACCGGATGCCGGCAACAATCACGTGGGCAGGAAAGCTCACACGTCTCTAAGTGAGCCTCCAGAGGAGAACCACGCTCTGCTGGCACCTTGATCGAAGCCCGTAGGACCGGAGCGCCCAGCTAAGCCATGCTCAGGCTCCTTACCCAAAGGAAGGATGGGATAATAAATGTGTGTTGTTTTGAGCTGCCAAGTAGGAGGCACACCCTACAAGATGGGTACAGGTCCTTTTGCTCCTTCTCTCTTATTGGCTCTGCAAACCAGTGAGGAGTGCTCCCATCTTCCCAGTCCCCTGCTGGAGGCCGAGGACTCCTGGCCTTCTCTCCATCGTTTATGCCCAACATCTAACATCTGACCGTTAGGCACAATCCGTGATCCAACTCTTCCTCGGGTCTTCTCCGGGCTTCACACCTTCCAAAGTAGTGCATTCTAGACTGTGTGTGTCTTGGGGCTGGAGGCGATGAGACGGTCACTTGAGCTCACTCTCCGAGAGAGAACCGAGGCAGTGGTATTGCCAAGAGCAAGGGGTGAACAACCAAAGATAAAACCGACGGGTTGTCGCGCTGAGCAGGGAGGTGCCAGGGCCTTTGCTCAGATCCCAGTTAATGCCACTGTTGCCTGGGGCATCAGAAGCCCAGAAGTGACCTCGCTTCATTGCAGAGGCGCGTTCACAACTCATTCTACCAACTTTCATCATTTCCGGCCTGGACCAAATATTCACTCTTAGATCTTACTGCTCCTTAAATTTATCCTCCTCTATCCTCCTAGACTCCGTTCCTAAAACAAACCTGATTATCTCACAACATTCTCCTCTGTGTTCAGGATAAATTCCAACCCCGTAGTGCAGCCCCTAACCCTCCCATAGTCTGGCCGGGCCTGCTGCATCTCTGGATACGCCTCCTGTGACCCCACCACCTCTCCCTCAGGGTTTCGATGACATTGGCCATTTATAGCGTAGTTCCCAGTGCAGAGGCATGCTGTTGTCACCTCCAGATCCCCGCGGCAGTTGTCCTCACTCTGAGGAATGCTCTCCACAAAGTTCTGAGACTGACTTCACCCCACCGTCTAAGATTCTGTGGAAACAGTATGACCTCCAGGAGGCCTTCAGTTGCCTGTCGAGGAGGATCGGGCTGGAAGAGAGGCCTTGGGGGGTGTGGTTAGAAAGGCGTCAGAACTATTGCAAAGTATTCATTTGCTCCAAGGGGACATCACTCTCCAGCTCATCATTCAGTCTTCATGATGATACTAATGTTAGAAAGCTCTAAGGATGCTGTCCGGCTGGCCCGGTGACCATGCAGTCTAGGTGTCATTGTGTGTCCCTCTGTCTTCAGCTAGACGGAAGTATAACGAAGATCCGCCTCGGAACCACGATGACATTAAAACACGCATCTATTCGGGGGGATGTATGTTTTTATCATGTGATATAGGAATTTTATTTCCCATGAAAATGTTTTTTCATGTGGAATCTCTAACTGGCTTCTGAGATGACTGGAAAGGTCACACAAGACGAGAAAAAAAATGAGAAGGGGTTTTAGCAGTTGTGCATTTGAGTAACAGGAGATGAGAATTATTATGATTGCATTTTTGATGCCAGGGGTGTGCGCAACGTATGTGGGACGTGAAACGAAGTCCACTGGGGTTTAAAAACTGGGGGTGGGGGTCGGGGGGTGGGAAGTCAGCAAAACATGTTTAGGTACCAGCACTGGTCTAAGTAGTTAGTGAAGAAAAAAAACTAACTTTATTCTTTAGTTTGTAAATTTACCAGGAACACAGGTGCCACTAGGGGGCCCCCTAATATCCTAAAATTGTTGGGAGGCCCGACTAACGCAGCAGGGGCAATAGAATAATGAATAAAAATGCTCTGTAATTTAAAGGATATTCCTCACTAACATTAGCATTTGCATGTTTGCATAAAGCCTGAAAGTGGAACTTTATTATTTTAAGGTTTGCTAGCGTTAAAAATGTATTTATGGTAAATAATTTAGCGATGCAAATGTAAATGTGCACCTGATAGGGAAAGGCATGATGTGCTTGGCTGAACTCAATTTCTTTGGTGTAATAAAAGGGAGAAAAATAGAACTTCATCTAGCTACCTGATTACTTTTCATCCTGAGGATTACATAATAAAAAGATTAAAATTTTTACCACCTGAATTAGCCTACCAATTAATAGATCACTATTCATTGATTTAAAATAAATATCTCTCTATGCAGATGCATAGGGAACTGGATATTAGATTGTTGAACTCTATTTAACAGGATACGCAGAACAGAAATTTTAAATTACAAATACTGATATATTACCAATAAGAGGAATCTATGAAAGGCTTGATCTTACGTAGATGTATTTAAGATAAAAGTTCACCTTTCTTATTAGGATATATTTGATTTATTGTTCTAGGGCATGTAAAATGCAAAAATCATTTAAGAACTTTTTTCCCAGTCATATTAAATCATATTTATGACACAAAGTGTTACTACTAGAAAAGGAAATACTGGATATTTAACATCCTATGATATATCGTGATTCATGCTTGTTTCCACAGATTGTCAGATGCGTTCAAATCATGAGCACTGCGTTATGTATTTCTTGTTCGTTCCCATTCTTGTCAAATATTGCGGCATGAATATCTGAAAATTCCACGCAGAACTGTATTTGGAGTATATTTTGTGCCTCGGAAAATATGGACTCTTTGCCCTACAGCCACACCACCCTGAAAGTGCCCCACCTCGCCTGGAAAATACGTACCCTTCAAATCCAAGTAATCAGAAATATTTTGGGGGTGGTAGTTGTGGGGGATGCGAAAGGGAAGGGGAGCGTCCTTAGCTTTCCTTCCTTAACTATTTTCTTTGTATCAGAGTTTACTCCATATTCTCATTCTTTTCTGTTTCCCCTCTCGGATCCTTATTTCCCCACTCAAAATTCAAATACAGATTTTAAAAACTAACCGTATCCTTAGAGGGGTGGAAAAAAAGAGCAGTGACAAAATTTTGTGGGCTGGAAAATAATTCATGCTTATTTTTAGGTTTAATGTTTACTTTGAATGTTTTAGTAGGCTCTTCACTCAGAAACAAATCTGAATTAGCATGTGTTCGTACGTAATTCCCACCCTTTCCATTTTTTTTTTCTATTTCTTTTCTACAAACAAAAACAAATGCGTGACTTATGTATAGACATTTACTCATCTGCCCCTTTTGGCAGTACTTGAAAAAAAGCAGACAGTCTGTGAACGGAAACATTCATGATAAAGTTACGATCTTTTGCTTGATCTGGAAGTTTCTGACTGTGAGAGTCTTTTTGCTAATTTTTTTTTTCTTTGAAACTTAAAACTTGATCAACCAAGTGGAAACCTCCAGTTTGGTAACCAAAGTCAAAATCAGAAGATCTAATAGTTTGTTAAATGCAACACTTCCAGACAATCTTATTTGAACATACTGGGTGGTCATTAATTCTGGAAACAGGCAAACCTATAATAAACGATTTACTGATATTATACAGATAGCAAATTAATATTATCTTATGTTTCCAGACTTCATAGCCACTCTCAAATCATTTTACCTCATTGTCTCAAGTATATATATATTTGAAAATAATATTTATATGCCTGAGCAAGAGAGGAAGGCCACTTGGAATTACTTGGTGAAGGTTTGTATTAAGCAGCTGTATAAACCACAAGGAAGGAGACACATTTTTCATTCTGAATAACATTTTTTGAGTGGATTTGAGCTTATCCTAGAATGAATGTGCAAAGCTTGGGTATGTATACAGCTTTTTTATTTCAATGTGCAAAGTGGCTAGGTAATTCAACATCGCAGGGGTGGCTAGCTCAGCTTGCATTTAAACACACACACATATTTAAATAAATATCTGCATACATGCACCTGTGTGTCCGTAGATGTATGGATGTGTGTATATTTGCAGAGTTTCTTCCTCGAGTGGCTATGAAGTGATGCATTGCTGGCAGCACCATGACCAATAATGCATGTGTCTGTCTTTACTGAGCTTCCTGTGCTGGCAGAGACACTTAATAAACATATATCCTAAGTTAAATGACAGTACAAGTCAGGACTAGGGATGGCAGGAGGCGAAACAATCAAGAGCTGGCCTTGAACCATCGCGGGCTAAGGTCCCGGGTCTGCACTGCTTTTCCCAGCTGCAGGGGGTGCTGCTCTTGCAGCCTCTTCGGGGGAAACTCTGGAGGATCAGTCACGAGCCTCAGTTGGTTAAGCTACAGGTCCAGCAGGCCACCTGTTTCAAGAGCTGCAGATTAATTCCAACTGTTTTAAGACAGTGGCCTAAACAGAAAAGCCCCATCTACTCAGATCGCCCGTTACCTGCACGGTAATGAACTGTCTTCTGCAAATTTTCCCTACACATTCCTGAATTTTAATGCAGGACAATCGGGTATATAGAATGATCTCATCATCGTGATCCTCCTTCCTTAAGGTCTACTTCAGATTATTGTTTTTCCTGTCGTCTCAAAGGCAAAGTATATAGAGCATAAAATCTAGGATATTTCAAAGGTCAGTGAGTAATCAACAGAAGTTAATCAATTTGCAATGTGGAGTTTTTATCACAGGTCTGTGCCTAAGGCCAGTGAATCAAACTAAGTGGCTTTAGCTCTTTAAGCTTCCTTGGAGGGAATGGCCTTTCCCTTATCAGTTTATTAGGGTTTTCTCTAATCTCAATAGTTGATTCCAAATAATCCACATATATTGGCCGACGATGACCCCTCTCCCCTTCCATACTAATTTTCCATTTTAATTGCCCAATATTAGAGTCCATGCCTTCCCCCAGCTGGATCATGACGTGCAGCCTTAGCGAGGCAGCTGAAACCCCCACAGATCTGACCCAAAGCGGCATGATTATTAGGACTCTTGGCCTTTTCTTATATTGTTCATCAATATTTACAAGCACCGTGGCCTATGGATAAAGCACGGCTCGGGAAGTTATTCCAACGGGCTGAGGGGTGGGGGGAGTGGGCAGTGGGAGGTGGCTAGTTAAGGCTCCAACTTCATGGTTCGTACCCTAACACAGTTCACTTCCTACCCTATTTTATGGTTAACTTCACATAGAATTAAAAAATAAATAAACCTATCCTCCTGAAATGATTTCTTTTGGGACACCCGGGGTAAGAATCCCTCGCTTCAGCACACGTGTGTGTTACGGGCCAACTGGTAGGTAGGTGTGCATGGATCCCCACACCTTCCCACTCACACATCCCTCTTAAACTTTATATTCTTTCTTATTTTAGCCCTGGGTATAGGGACTCTAGGCCTTTTTTTTTTTTTTTTTCCCCAAGCAGAGATTGCAGACGATAGACTAGCATCCTACCCTACCTCAGTTAAAGAGGAAAATTTGATGTCTGGACATGTGTAGTCTTGTGGAAAGGAACCTTATTTCACTCATAGACAAGAGCAGTAGTATGGCTAGCAGTATTTCCCCAGAGATCGTCTGATTTAAAAAAAAATCGATATCAACTCTTGACACATTTTCATTTACATCAGTGCATGGCTTTCAGTTGGGGCACAAATCAATAGGCAGCTTTTAACACTGCCCAACTATTTCTTCCTACTGGGCTGCAGGCAGGCCATTTGCTGTTAACATACCACGTTTCTCGGGGAGGAAGTTTAACTGGTTTTCCCGGGACTAAATCACAACAGCCTAAACTGTAGCATTAATCACATGACATCTTCTTCGTCACCACTTACCGCCAATTGACTTTTTACTTAGTGGAAGTGTTTGAAGGAGGCGACAGTTGTTCTAAGGGGGTCAAGAGTCAATGGGAAGAAGAAATATTCGCTTCCAACACATAGATGGCACACGGCTCCTGGGGCTGCCACCCGCCACACGGTCCTTCCCAAAGCTGTAGGTAGGGCCTCGGACGCAAGGTGGGAGTAGGATTTGTTTAAGATTAAAATGCTCCCGAAGAGTCTTAGCATTTGGGTTGAAAGACAATTAACCTGTGCCTTTCTATAGACTAGAAGTCAGGCCCGGGGTCACGAGCAATTGGCAAAGTGTTTTTCTCTGACTTTTGAAAGTGAATTCTCTCTCTCTCTCTCTCTCTTTTTGAGCCAGCATGAAAATTCAGTTGGGTTTGATGCCATGTGAGATTGGCAGTCTCCGCAGTTTGGCAGTCTCGATTAAATGTGATATCTACTTCATTACTGCAGCGACTCGGATTTCTAAATAATGAATCAAATTCTTACATTATTCAGAAGCCACGAAGAAAGAGGTTATTAAGCCGAATACGCAGAGACTCACAAGGGCTTACGGTATATTTATCCAGGGCAATTCCAAAGCACGAAAACGACGTGTTCAAGAAAACATATGAAAAGGTAACCTCCGCGATCACACTGCACTATTTTTATGTTATCCCCAAATAACAATGGTATCCTTTTAGAGCAGCGCTCCCCTGAGACCCTGGTCTCCTCACGCACTCCCTGAAAAAGGAGTATGTCGCAAAACCAGTTTGAGGATCGATACACCCCATCTTAGTGGTTTATAGGGCCTGGTGGTATATCCAAGGCTCCAAAAAGACCTTCGGCAAAAGAGACTCTATTTCCCGTAGCATCTCCTCCACCGCCTAACCATCCTGGTATGTGGTATGGAACTCCTGGCTCAGAAACGGTCGCACGTGACCCCTCTACCCGGGGACGTCGGGCATTTCCCTTGGAGCTGGTTCTGGAACCTCTACACTGGTGCTGAACTGGGAGCAGATCTGTAGACGTGCAGGACCTGCCACGTTTGTCTCTTCACCCTGACCCTCCAGAGCATGACGACAACTGGTGTTCCCAGCACTTTGGACATGGCAGGGAAACGGGCCCTGTGCGTCTTCGGTGCCTAGGAAACACCTTGCAGTGAAGGGCGAGGGTGCAGACCTGGGGAATTTGCAAGGTGGTAATAAATCTTGAAGATAGGGGGATTTGCAAGGGGGTAATAAATCTTGGCTCGGTGGTGGAGCGTCTGCCTTCGGCTCAGGGTGTGACCCCAGGGTCCCGGGATCGAGTCCCACATCGGGCTCCCTGCAGGGAGCCTGCCTCTCCCTCTGCCTGTGTCTCTGCCTCTCTCTCTGTGTCGCTCATGGATAAATAAATACAATCTTTAAAAACAACAACAAAACCCCCCGAAGAAACAAAAAACCCCTTGATGATAATAATTATACCCCAGGAAGGAGGTGGGAAGCACTCCGGCCCGAATGGATTTACATGGTCTTGGTTTCCCCTTTCACAACACTCAGTGCATTGAATGCTTGAGCCAAACAGTCACACAGTATAACCCTACTTCAAATTCTATCATTACGATTACATTGTAAGGCCAGCAGGTGGAACTACAGCTAGGACTGTGTGAAGAAATGCAAAATCTGGCTTTCCAAGCGTGCATTTCAGAAAAGCCCAGCCTTCTGGACTGCAGGGTGTGACTCTGTGCCCTTCCTCGGGCGGACAGAAGTAGCTCGACCAAGACAGAATTTTAAAGACCCAAGTAAGTTTTCTTGGGACTCTATGCTTCTGATGACTTAGTTATCATAAATACATCTCAAAATAAAATTCCGACTCACTATACGTTAAAAACCAATACCCCACACTTTTTAGGAGGAGAGTGATTATATTTGAAAAAGCATCAAAAAACAATTGCCAGGACCCTTGATAGCTTCCATGTTGTACTTTGTTCGAACAGTTTTAACTTCTTGCCTGAATTTTGAAGCCTTCTTCTCTAGCAATGTTAATGAAAGCATACTATAGAGAACTTAATATGTTTTAATAAGTTTGCATTTCTTTTAATATGTATTACAACTATATAAGGAGCACACCAACCTCTGAAAACTAATGAATGTTACCTATAGGGTGAGACTTCCGTAAGCACAAAAAAAAAAAAAAAATTAAAAAGTGACCTGTTTTATGGGAAACATATATGTAAATAATAGTATAGGTGGTAGGAGGATTAAAAAAGCTCATGAAAATGGGTTGCAAATGGTGTTTGCGTCTGAGAACTGCGATCGCACAGCCCTAGCTGGCTTCGGAGAGCAGTTAGCAAGTCCTTACTGCTTGACTGACTGTATTCTTAGCATCTTACCCAGTGTCCTCATTTCCAAAGCACTCCTACACCGTGTATCCCCTTTGATATTTAAAACAATCCTGAGGGATCCCTGGGTGGCGCAGCGGTTTGGTGCCTGCCTTTGGCCCGGGGCGCGATCCTGGAGACCCGGGATCGAATCCCACGTTGGGCTCCCAGCATGGAGCCTGCTTCTCCCTCTGCCTGTGTCTCTGCCTCTCTGTCTCTCTCTGTGTGACTATCATGAATAAATAAATAAAATATTAAAAAAAAAATAAAAAAAATAAAAATAAAACAATCCTGAGATCCAAAGGAGAGAAGCATTTGACTCGCATCTTAAAACTGCTTAAACCACAGAGATTTGTATGAATTCTAAGAACCCCGTGACAAGCTAGCGACAAGGCTGGGATCGTACTCACTTCCTCTGGTACCGGGTCTGGGTGGTGTATTCGTAGAAAGTGCCAACAGCTGAGGACCTGCGTGCATTCAGGTTTCCAGACACGTGGGCTCCCCTGCCCCTTCCCGCTGTTGACTAGGGGCAGCTTGGATTTACAGCCTGGGAGCTTCGCATCCGCACTCATCACCTCCTCGGAGCATCAGCAACCGTGTCCATCAGTGGGGCCGGGTCTGTCGGTCCAGGTCCCCTGCTGCCATTTTACGTTGCGTTTTCTCCAACTTGTTCAGTTTGGGGTTTTTCCAGGACTGGTCCTAGTTCCCTAGACTCCCCTGAACCACGCAGGACCCTGCACTTCACCTGCTCTCGAAAGCCACGCTCGGCACCACTTGAACGGGGCGGACTCTGTCCTGACACGGCTTGATGCTGTTCAGCTCTCGATGAGACCTCAGCTAGGCAGGCCGTGGTCTTGAAAAGTTGGTGCAGCTTCGCCCACAGCTGGACCTGGCTTCTTTACCCTTCCTTAGAAAGTTTTGCAGGATGAGGATGTGGGACCAAATGCGAAGGGAACAGGAGAACGCTTCTGGCCCAAGTTCCCCAAGGATGTACCCGAGCCACAACACGGGACATTTCTGTGGCTTTGAATATCCTCCTCCTCGATTCAGGCTTCATGAAAACCTCAGTTTTTGGTTCCCTTTATCCATTCACTTAAAACTCAAGATTTTGCAGCCAGTGCTGGTGCTCTGCGACACCTCTCACGCCCCACCCCCTCAGTTCCTTCAGAGCACTTTCAAAGCTCCGAAAACCTCCCGGAAAAAGCCTAGAAAGTTTATGTTTTGGACCTGGTGATTTTTTTTTTTTAATTTTTTATGGGCTCCCAGTGAAGGGTGAACCACTCTCACAGCTGTTAACAGTGACTACGTAATACTGAGGTGATTTTAAGGTTAAGGGGATAACTGTGAACGAGAAGTTTTGCTTTGTCGAGGGAAAGACGTGTTAGGTCAAAGAAGGCTGCAACCCAACAGCTATGGATAGCTTTAGGAGAGTTGAAAAAGCCACACAATCCCTCAACAGTCTTCCTAAATCTTAAGCCAAAGACATTTTAGGACAATTTTAACTAAAGCATGTGTTAGCCGGTGTGCTGCTTCAGGAGGCCGCGTGGCGGGGGCTGTCGCTTGGTACTGCGAGCTAGGACTCCGGCGTCCACGAGGGGCTGGCCAGCGGCCCACCTGTCCCGTCCTACACACGGGGCAGCCTAGTTTACTATCCTACCGGATGGAAGTTTCTGTTTGTGGCGTCTTTGCTACTGTGATATACTACTGATCACACCTTTCATTCACCACCAGTTTCCCCTGGGCGAGAAATACCATTGTCAGCTTCCAAGTAATTTTCCAGAGTTAAATTTGGTGAAGAGTGTGGACTCCTTAGTCTCCTGACCACTACGGTCTCCACTTGTCCTTCGGATGGAACGCAGATGGACGCTGCTAGAACTAGCCGGTCGGGTTTTACATTCCCAACAGCTCAGGCGGTTTCCATGTCAACTAATGTTTCCGTGTGATCGCGCACACGTCTCCTCCCGCATTTGGACACATCTCATGTTACACAACTCGAGTATTTTGAGAAGACAGTCTACTCTGTCTTACGAAACTACCTGGGTGAGATCAAATTAACAGTGCACACGAGAGACGGATGCGCGCAATGGGTTGGGCCCGTGTTCCTGTATAAATGGACTTGACTCCTCGTGGCATGAGCAAGATTCACATTGATTAACCAGTAAGCTGTAAGGTTGTTTTCGATCTGAACTGAACGAATCAATTTTATTTAACGCTCTAAGTTTTCTTGACTTTGGGGTGTTTAGGGTAAGTAGATATTATATTGCCTGTGGGAAAACACTACACTTGTAATTAAGCTAGGGAGGTAATTTCATGAAAAGGAGAAAATAGGGCAAAGTTTTAAAGATAATGGGATTTCCAGAAAGGCAAAAATTCTCCTTACTTGAATGAAATAAATCACACTATCATCCCTCATATGACTAATCTTGCAGTAGCCATCTCCCTGTTAGAACAGACCTACCGAATGAAATGCTAAAATACCATCATTTAGGAGAGGGATAACAAATTAAGAAATACTATTAACAGAAGAACCCTGTGTGGAGTTGGCATTTCCCAGAAGTTCCTTGAATCGAATAAACAAAGACTTGCAAAAAAGACACTCATCCTTTTCCGTTCGTAGTATGTTCTATTTGTATTTCTCCATGAACAACAGCACAGTCAAAGCTATATGTACAGGGGCCATAGATCCATATTCTAAACACATTACCTAGAACTACCTCTTTTATCCAGTATAAAAAATATTGTCCTGATATGAGACAACTACGGCTAAAATGACTGCCCAGGAGCGGCGCCCAAATAGTAAGGGAGATTGCTTAGGATGAAATTGAAAGTCTCCCCTTGACAAAACTTCCTTGCTACTTTAGAGTTGAAGCTTATACCTGAATAAGGTTGAGGCTGATGCAAGAATTCACTTGTTCCTGATAATTATGATATGCCAGGTGCGTTGTGAAAGTTGGAAATGAAGATAAGGTTCTGAGAAAATATACAATCATCTATTCTTAGAAAATAATGCAGAAAAGCTACTTGAACATTACTTCTGTTGTGGAAAACTTACAAGATACCAATTTTATAAGGTTTGTTATGTATTTTTACCAAATCTTAGTTTCTGTTACTGGTGCTAAAATTAGAAGACGAGCAGATGGCATATTAAAAATAATTCCATTAACTACATCTCAGAAATTGCGCAAAAAGACTCGTGTTAGAAATCATATTGAGAAGTAATTGGCAGCAAACATAAATTATAGTCTTCCCCAATGCCCAAATTACTGACTAAAATTGAGTAAGGAATTAAAAAGAAAACACCATATTTTTCTGGCTGTTTTCTTTTTTTCCTTCTTGTGAGTTTCAATTTCTGCCTTTTTGGGAAGAAAAATAGCAAAATATTAAAAAAAAATCATGACCAAGTGGGGTTTATCCTAAGAATGCAAGACTGTTAACATGTGAAAATCAAATAATGTGATTCACCATAGTAAGAGACTAAAAAAGAAAAACCATATGTTTGCCTCAATAGATACTATAAGAGCATGTGACAAAATCCAATGTCCATTCCTGATGAAAGCTCCCAGTAAATGAGGAACTGAAGGAACTTTCTCAAACTGATAAAGCTCATCTATGAAAAAACATCATATTTAATGATGAAAGATTTAATGCTTTCCCCCTAAAATCAAGAACAGGACAAGGATGTTTCCCTTCACCTTTCCTGCTCATCATTGTTTGGGAAGTTCTAGCGATGATAATAAAGCAAGAAAAAGAAAAGATAGACTGAAAAGGCAAAGGTAAAATTGTCACTATTTGTAGACTACATGATGATGGAGATGATGTAATCTATACAAATGCTATCAGAATAAGTGAATTTACTAAGGCTTACGAATATAAATTCAATATACAAAAATCCATTCTATTTCTATAGACTAGCAGTGATCGTTGTGAATTCAATGCCACTGCAATACCATGCACATACGGGGTATTTGGGAAATAAATGTGATAAAAGATACACAAACCTGTAGACCAAAAATCATAAAATGTTGCTGAGGGAGATTAAAGAAGACCCCGTAGTAAATGGGGTCATGGGTCTTGCTCATGGGTTGGAAAACCCAATATTACCAAGCTGCCAATTCTGAAATTGATTTATAAATTCAACATAATCCCAATCAAAACCTCAGTATGCTTTTTTTTTGGTGGGGGGGAAGGGGTAGAAATTTCCAAGAGGATTCTAAAATTCATATAGAAATTCACTGGCTTGCAATGATCCAAGCAAATTTGACAAATTAGAACAAAGCTAGAGGACTAGCACCACCTGATTTCAAAACTTATTATAAAGCTGTATTAATAAACTATGTATAATTCTATATATAGTGTGGCGCTGGGATACAGATGGGCATACAGATCAATGGAAGAGAGCAAGCCCACAAGTACACTCACATGTATATGGACGACTGCTTTTTGATGAAGGTACAAGGCAATTTAGTGGAGAAATGATCATCTTCTCAATAAGCCGTGCGGGGACAACTGGGTATCCATATGCAAAGAACTGGGATCCATATCTTGCACCATATATACATACCAACTCAGAACAGATCAGAGACCTCATGTGTGACCTAAAATCATAAAATTCGTAGACAAAAACACAGGAGGAAATCTTCGGGTTCCATCTATATGAAATTCGAGAAAATGAATCTATAGTGACAAAGAGCACATCAGTGTTTTCCTGGGTGAGAGGAGTAGCAGAAAGGGGATAGTTAGGAGGTTATATAAATACACAGGTGTAGCTATAGAGGAAGGTGGGTGGATGACAGACAGATGGACAGAGAAATGACCGATGATCAATCGACAGATACATAGGTAGATGGTCCAGGTCCAACCAGGAGACAGAAGTAAGACGGCACGTCAAACAGAGAAAAGTCTAATACTCAGAGTTAAGTCCACCAGGAGACTGGAGTAGCCGGGGGTGCCTGGTAAGAGGCGAAGCCCCGGGGCCGCCCCCCTCCTGCCAAGGTTGAGGTAGAGACCTTCCCCGAGAGGGTGCAGAGAGGGTGCGGCGGTGGCTCCCGGGCTCACTAAGCAGGCGGCTGTGTGCAGCCCTGTGCAACGGGACCCGGATCCATCCTCTGGGGTGCAGGGGCTTCCCGGAGGCCCTCAACCAGGAAGGAGCCCACGGGAGCATGGGGCGAAGCTTCTGCCCCCCGGGCCGCTGGCTGCTCGCTCTGCAGACGTGGCCCAATCCAGTAGCAAACCCCTTCCCTCCTGCGGTAGCTCCCCAGCACCCCCCACGGACAAAGCTAAACGAGGTGCCAGCTGCCAAACTGGCCCCGGTCCATTTTCACGGAGCAGACAAAAAAAAGATGCATTTGGAGCGGTGAGGCAATAAATCAATAATAGCACAAAGGGATTACAAAGAATCACGAGGAAATCTTTTTTTTTTTTCTTTGCACGGGGTGTGTGTGTGTGTGTGTGATAGGTTTGTTACCTTGATTGGGGTGACGGTTCCACAGGTACAGACGTATGTCAGAACTAATCAAATTGCACGTTACGCCATGAGCAATTTACTGTATGTCGATTATGGATCAATAAAGCTAATATGCAGCGTTGTTCTACTGCTCCCCCAGTAGAAGTGACCTTCGCATTTATTAGAAGCTTAAGTGGAAGGTGTCTGTGTGCATTTATTCTTTTTTTACACAAGGAAGACAAAGCTGCTGACGGTGAAGGGCCCCCTGCTTCATGAGGAGGGGAATCCTCCAGAGGCCCTACCTGTAGATCCATCTGACTTGAGTCCGGGGGATTGAGAAAATTCACCCCACTTGCCTGTCCGGGGGGCCAGGGATGAAACAAATCTCCTTTGCATGAATTCAGGGCTGGCCTCACCTGAGACTTGGTTCCCACAGGCACCTACCGGCTGCCCCCCATCCCTCCCCGCTCAGGTCTTGCTTCCTGGTGTGGCCGGATACCCCTGGATCCTGGAGGCCCCTCTCTCCTGGGGGACGGCGTCCACGGCTGCTGCTCATTCAAAGATTTAGACCACACACTGAGGTACAGCTGTGCTTGCTGCCTTTGCAGACTGGGAAAGTACTGCGTGCCTTCCCCTCACTCCCTGTGTCCCAAAAGTCAGGCAACAATCCTGCATTAATTTAATTTAATTTAATTTAGTGACCGCTATATGCGCGTGCTGTGTTAACGATGAGGGCTAAAACAAGGAACAATCCGGACATAGTCTTTGCCCCGATGGAGTGTACGTAGAGTGGGAATCGTAGAAAGGAGAAGCAGAAACTCTCTCGACATGCCATGCCATTCCTCAAGCTAGGATTATTGTGAGCCTCTCAAGGGCAGGGACTCAGAAGCGGTGCATTATAGAGACCGTGCTTCCATATACACCACCTACCTGCAGAACACTCACCTTTTTGGACGACCTTTTGCTACATGAGCGCTTACTGAGGAGTTGGGCTGTTTTTCCCCTTAGTCTACTCTACATTAATCTGTCTAAAGGCATTAAAATTGTTTATGAAATATAGGACTGTGACCCTGACACTGCACCCACTGCCGTCCCTACATGACCCATAAGCGAGCGGCTGGGGTGGGTTAGGGCACCATGGGGAGTTGAGGCATGCTTCAGTTACTCCCTAAATCGAAAAAAAACATAAAACATGCTTTTGCGCATGACGCTGTGCCCACGGCCAGGCTGGTTCTGCAGGGACGTGGTCTGATTCGTCCTTACAGACGGGACGTTGTTAAATGTTAAAACTGGTCAACAGAGACCGTTCGACTTGAGAACAGGGTTACTAAGCCCAGGCCCAAAGCAAGTCTGAGAGGAGCGGTGTGCGGGTCTTAGGGTCAAAGAGGTCTCTGTGGAACAGCTGCGCTTTGCCAGACGTTCGGAAAATGAAGAAGGTGAAAGAAGGGGGGGTGGAGTGAGAGTGTGGGCAAATGTGCGACGTGGGATGAGACACGTGAGGCTATTAGAAGTGTCACGGAAATAATCAGATGAGTTTTTTGACACTGCAGCTTGTATTTGCACACTCCATAATGTAGTGGCATTTATTATTTTAGTGACATATTTAGCAAGACGTGGTGTCTACTTAAAACAGCAATTGGTTTCTGAATTCTCTTCAAAAGGCACAAGGTAAATCCTTATTATCTAATAATATTGTTGTGGTCGTCACATTTCACTACGTGTTGACCCCAGAACACATAACGTGCCGTTCCATTTATTCTCCAATTTCGTTCGGTAGCTTTTTCATCCAATTCAGATTCACCTCCAAATTATAGAGCGCGTGCAGACCTGGCCTCCCGGATCGGTAAGCTGTCATTTTCTTTTCTTTTCTTTTTTTTTTTTTTTTTTAATGTTTTTTATTTTACTTTTTATTTTTTTATTTTTTTTAAGCTGTCATTTTCTACTGGCCTTGGAAGAATGTATATACGGAGACCGGGAAGAAATTAATGATATTTTAATAAAGTGACACGGAAACCAGGCTCTTTGCCGGTGATTTTGTACTGGTTTCAACAGAGCAGAACTCACTGTGTGCCCTCCGGGCAGAGCACACGAGAGGGGTCTCTCCGTGAAGACGGCAATGACGAGGCCCATGAAACAGGTTTAAGTTAAAAATAGAAACATCCTTAGCAATTTAGATGCAGGAGCCCCCCTGGTCCCACGGAGGGCATCCCAAATAACCCTGCTGCACTTGAGGGGAAGCAGGCCCCCGTGATTTTCCAAGCCATGGACTAGCCCCTAAAAAGAATGACTACCCTCCTCACACAGAATGAGGGGCCTTCTGCATTGCTGTTCTGGTCCCCGCTGCCCTGAGTGACAAGCCCCTCTCTTCCTACCCCCACCCACCTGAGGCTGGACGAGAGGCTTCCCCTTGGCAGGCCCAGGGGCAGGGATGGAACGTGAAACTGGGTTTTCTAAATGGATACATGGCGCTTAATCTTTTGAGCAATAAGCACCCTGAAACCTTCCTGGCTCCTTGGGTCAACACCATGTATCTGACCTACCTGGGGGGACACCACTCGTGAGGAGTGTGTTTGGGTCCTTCACTTTCATAACTCATCAACTTTGCCATTTCCAATAAGCCCAAGTCTCTGAAACCCCATTTTAAATCTGCTGCTCTCTGGCCATCGCCTCTTGTCCTTCCAGCTTAATGATTCCAGTTCTCGCCTCCAGAAATTTCCTGATCTCATGGAGATCCATCACTAGTCTGTCACCTTGTAACCATCCATTGGAAACTATGGCTCTCTGCCTACAGATGGGATTCACTGGTTCGGCCCTATAACCATTCCTCACTCTCCTTCCTTCTCTTCATCATCCTTCATCTGGCCAAACTCCAACCAAGGTGCATGCTGTGGACTGATCTGTGCCCCCTCCTAATCCGTATGTTGAAATCCTAGCCTCCATTGCAACTGTATTTAGATGTGGGGCCTATATGGGGTAACTAAGGTTAAATGAGGGCATGAGGGTGGGGCCCTGATCCCATACCATTGGTGTTCTTATAAGCAGAGACACCAGAGAGCCCCACTCTCAACCTCCCCATGTGAAGACATAGCAAGAAGGCAGTTGTCTACCGGCCGGGCTGGCATCCCCATCTCAGACTTCCGGCTTCCAGAACTGTGAGAAAACAAATTTCTATTGTTTAAGACACCTTGTTTATGGTATTTTGTTATGGCAGCCGCAGCCGACAGACAGCGTGAGGCAGACACACAGACATCCGCAGCCTGCTCCCTGACAGCGTGCATACATCAGGACACACGGCAAAGGGGGCTCACAGTCGCAGATGTCCTGATGTTGTCAAGGGGAGGGCCTTGAGGCGGAAAGCCTATCTTGCATTACCCGGCGGGCCCAAGGTAGTCACACTGGAGGCACAAGGGGGAGACGCAGAGGGCCGGCCGCATGGGAAGGACGCAGCCACGCATCGCTGCTTCCAGGACTCAAGGGAGCAGTAAGACAAGAAATGTGCTCAGGAAGCTGGAAAAGGCAAAGACATGGGTTTTTCCTGAGGGTCCCCAGAAGACATGCAGCCCTACTGACATTTCAAATTTAGCCCAGTGAGACTCAGCTTTTGAACTCTGACCTCTGGCAATAATAGTAACTTTGTGTTGCTCAAAGGCACTGGTTTGTGGTTGGTTACGTGTGAGTTCGTGGTATGTTATAGCAGCAACAGCAAACTAATACCCGGGTGAAAACCAACAACCATCCACTTACTCAGTCCATGCCGGCGCCCAGAGCTGATCACTAGGAACACCACGCAGCCAGGCCTACCCGCCCCACTGCAGAAATGACCATGGGGCCCCGGGCGGCTCCGTCATTAAGCATTTGACTCTTGATTTCAGCCCCAGTCATGCCCTCTGGGTCAGCCCCAGGCCGGGCTCCAAGCTCAGCACAGGGTCTGCTTGAGATTCTCTCCCTCTCTCTCTGCCCCTCCCCACACTCGCATATTCTCTCTCTGAAATAAATAAATAAACCTTGAAAAAAAAGTATGACTAGATGTCAAAAGCGACCTCTTTACATTTTGAGACAATCTGATCATATGCTTCTGTAAGTTCACTTTCTCCCCAAGATGATCATTTCCTACCTTTTCTTTCTTCACCTCTCTAACTCTATCTTTCCTCACAGAAAAACAAAAAACAAAAAACAACAACAACAAAAAAACGATAGATAGTTAGGAAACAGCATCTTTCCACCATTTCCCTAATCTGCTTCCACTGCTACAGGTGCATTTTGTCTTCCACACGCTGAATGGATAAACTGTCCATGAGCCCCATCGGAAAACCAATCTCCTCCGCTGAGGCCTGGATCCCAACCCTCCTGACTTCTCAGGGGCCCCCTTAGTGGCAGTGACACTCACTAGCCCAGGCAAAACTTGTAGAAGTCTTAATTGCACAATGCCCATCACCGACCACACCTAGACGTGTAAGTAGTATCTGTGTGCCCCTCGCTCAATGACTTCTCACATCCCTACTGCGAGGGTCTAGTCTAGTTCCCCTCTACCTCTCACCTGGACGGATGCAATGACCTCCCTGTCTTCACCTCCCAAGGCACGATAGCCTTCATGATTTTTCTAAAGTAAAGACTAAATTGAATGATTTCCCCACTTAGAATCCTCAAAAGTCTCTCCACTGCACCCAATAAAATATCCAGACGCTACCCTGGGCTACAGAAATCTATGTAATTGGACACCTGTTGACTTTCCCATCTCTCCTTTTATAATTCTTCTCTTCATTTGCTCCTGTCATGCTGACCTTCTGTCTTCCTTCTTTTGCCCTCAACGAAAACAAGCTTGTTCCTACTTCAGGGCTCTTGCATTTGTTGTTCCTTCTGCTTAGAATCATCCTCGTTGGGCAGCCCAGGTGGCTCAGCGGTTTAGTGCCTGCCTTCAGCCCAGGGAGTGATCCTGGAGACCCAGGATCAAGTCCCACGTCGGGCTCCCTGCATGGAGCCTGCTTCTCCCTCTGCCTGTGTCTCTGCCTCTCTTTCTCTCTCTGTCTCTAATGAATAAATAAAATCTTAAAAAAAAAAAAAAAGAATCATCCTCCTCCACCTCACTGGAGGGCTGCCTTCTCCTCGTTGATGTCTTGATTCAAATGTTATCCCTTTTAAGAAGGCTTTACTGACCCTGGCCAAACAAACCGGAAGTTGTTCTATTACATCATGCCTAAGAAAACTCTTCATGGCATACATCGGTACCCAAACTCCCATTCATCCATTTACTCTTTTGTTCATTTATTCAATTTTTTTAATTATTCTTTTATTCTGTGTGCCCCCATCAGAATGCATGCATGGCATATAGTCTTTCAATGAAATTTTTATGACTCTTATGTTCTAAATTTTACTCCAGAGTTAACTTGGTTGAAGCAAAATTTGGGCAGGCCAAAGTCTTTTTTACATGACTGTTTTCTTAGAAGTGGTATGGACATAGCCTTCCCACCAGGCCTGGTGGCCAAAGTTGGCATCATTAGATGTCAGGCTGGGTGGCTGCAGCACCCTCTGTTGGCTTGTTTCTATGTTGATTCTATGACGAACTATTGACAGTGATAAGTATCTCAAAGGAACAGCTTATACCTCACTGAGAACACCTGTATTTTAATTTTGTCCTGCCGTTGCAGTGATGAGTGCTGGCTGTCTCTGCATTCATTGCTCGTGCACTGACTTGGCTTCTCAGATTATAATAGAATGATCTTGACGGTGGAATCAATTTATAGTTCTTTAAATCACTGAAGCAAGTATGTACTAGGTTCTCTGTGAATAGTTAGATTCATTGGTGGATTTTCAATGGAATCAGGAAATCTGTTTGCCTTATTGGGGCTTTCCTTTCCTCCACACCTCACAGCACATCCACATCCTACCTTATTCACTATACTGTTGTTTTTGAGTGTCAGCCACGAGCCTTGGCATAAGCATTCCCACTTGTGATTTACAGAAAATAATGTTACTGAAGTTTATTGGATGGTAATGATATAAACTCTTTTTTAAAAAAAGAGCACTTAAAAAAAGATTAAAAAAATTAAAAAAAAAAGATTTTATTTATTTATTCATGAGAGATACACAGAGAGAGGCAGAGACACAGGAAGGCAGAGGAAGAGGCAGGGTCCCTGTAGGGAGCCTGATGCAGGACTTGATCCCGGGGTCCTGGAATCATGCCCTGAACTGAAGGCAGAAGCTCAACTACTGACCACCTGGGTTTTCCATGATATAAGCTCTTAAGAGCTTTTCAACAAAGGCTTAGTGGTTGAAGATCCAACGATAAAGTGATCTCCCACAGAATGGGATGCAAAGGCAGGAATGCGTAAGACTTCATTATGTCGTTTGGTATCACATAAAGTCCTACATTCTCCCATTTAGAAAACTTTAAATGCCTTAAAATCTGACCACGTGCAGATTATAGGTCATTTTGTTATTATACATGTGCTTTTCTGATTGGTGCAATATTCATGCTTTGATTTCTCTTTTTCTTGACTAAATTAACCGTAGAATAATATAGAAGACAAGTGATAAATACTATCAAGGAAATGGCAAAAAGCTTTTAAAGGAAAAGCTGAAAAAAAATAAAGGAAAAGTTGAAGTTAAAAATAGAACAGATAGCTGTTTTTTTTTTTTTTTTAAATTCCACTGATCAGCTGTTTTGTCGTAACTCAGGCTCAGCCATATAGGAAAATATAGCTTTTCTGTGTTCAAATGAACATACAAACAACAAGAAAAACAGAGAGAGAGAAAGAGAAAGAGACTCAGAAATTTGGAAAACAAACTAGTGGCTGCTAGTGGAGGGGGGCGTTGATGAGGGGACCGGAGAAATAGGTGCAGGGGATTAAGAGGTACAAACTTTCAGTTACAACATAAATAAATGATCCGAAGAGAAGTACAGCATAGGGAATACAGTCAATAATATTGTAATAACTTTGTATGATGACAGATGGGGACTAGCCTCACCTGGTGAGCACTCATGATGTATATAACTGTTGAATCACTATATTGTAACCTAAAACTAACACAGGATATGTCACCTCTACTTCAATTAAAAATAAAAGGTTGTGTGGAGCCAGGGGCCATTCATTCATTCAGCAAGTCATCCTCGCTATTCCCCTTGTAAGCTTAACAAACGCAAGGACATTGTCTGCCTGGTTCGGTGCTGTTTCTCAGGATAGCCGAACTGCCTGTCCCACAGTCGAATGCATAAATGCTCTATATGAAATCGCAACTAGGACCCCCCGACAAACTATGAAGTTCAACCATCTATGTGAGGATGCATTTTCATTTTTATGCCTTCCCAAATATTTCCCTCTCCTATTAAAAATATATGAAAACGACACAGGAGTATTAGAATGATTAAAGAGTGTATTTATTTCCTTGAGTATAATATATTTAAAATCTCGATTTTCTAAGTACTTTGGAAAAGTCTCTTGCTGACACATTCAGGATGGGGAACAATGATGTTTATTGGAAGTTGGGGATGAGGCGTGTGCAGTGTGTAGAACGTGAACCTGGCCATCCTAGAACTGCTTGGCTGAATCACACTATTGTCTCAAAAAGCTTAACTACATCTTTATTAGCTGGGTCCAGTTCTGCTGTTAAGAAAGGAGTAACGTCATACATCCGTCCTATCATTATAGCAGGGAGACGACGGTAGCCCCTCATGGAAGGGGTAACCCACCGACTCTAAAACCTTATTCTTTCCCCGACACCACAATCCCTCTACAAATGCAAAAAGCACAGTGTAACTAGCTGGGATCTTTCTCCACGTTATTGCAAAAGTCCAAAGAGACGTGAAATCGAATCAGAAGTTGAACGATTTGAAGGAAGTTGTCACTCCGTTTATTTTTTGTTTGAAATTCTGTTTAGCACGGAAGCTGGCTTCTGTGATTGAAGGTGGTAAATGATAGATAGGGTTCAACAGAGCTCCACGGTGAAGGGTAAGTATTTTAGTGTGCCCATGACCTGATCCAAAGGCTATTTCTAGCAGTTTGTCATCTAGTACAGAGAAGGTGAGGGAGGTCATGTTGATATATGATCTTTTATGCTCTGAACATATCATTGCAGTCGACCTGGCCCTACAATTCTCATTAACATTGAACAGTTATTTTTGATACTAAAGAATAAAATAAAACAACGGCTTTGTTTTATCCTCAAACTCTAATATAAAGAAAAGCCAAAGCTTAAAGTTTAAATTATTTAGTTAGAGAAATCTAGAGCATTTTTATTTTTACCCATCGAAGTAAAGATAGCTTTGGCATTCCAGAAGAAAATCAAATAAGATCACATAGATGGGATTGCTGGTGGGAAGTGTCTGAATGTTAACATCATCATGATAAATATTTAGTTCTACCAGAGAATGAGATTACCTTAAAAATGTTCTAGCATCTTAGCACACATTCCAAAAGGAACAGAGTTCTCTAAAGAAAGGAAATGCCAAAGACATGGGAAGGCACTGTAGGATGAGAGAAAGAACTGTCAGCCATGGCATTAGAAAAGCTGAGTTCTAGCCTCTGACTTGCTCCAGCTCGAGGTCGATGACATTCAGCAAAGACTATATCTCTTTTCACCCAGTCGTTTCTTGCTTGGGTTTCATGAACCACCTCCTCGAATGTTTCTGGGTCAGCCAGCAGACCTGCTACCAGGTCCCTAAATCCATCTGCCCCACAGATCTTTCTAATTTTGTCAGATTCAGCAGTGACTCCAACAGCATTAAGAATAAAGTTAAAAAGTCTTAGCAGGCTACACCAGGCCTTTCAAGGTCCAACCTGTGCATACCTCTTTGGCCCATCTCCCTCCACTTCCCATGTCCTTCCCCATCCTCCTACCATGCAGAGCCACAGGCGCTGCTGCTCTTTCAATCAGAACTCCATTTCCCCTACCGTTGATCCTAGTAACTCTCACTTCATGAGATTAAGTAATGGCTTCATTCACCTTAACGGTTGACTTTTCCAAGAAAAAGTCTTGACTTCTCCTTCTGGGTTTGGGGCCATCCTTTGTTATATTAGCGCTTACTATATTATATGAATCCCTGTACTTCTCTGTTCTCCCCCTCCCTTCACCTGTTAGACTAAAACTTGTTGGCAAATGGTATTAAATAAGTGCATAATAAATGAATGAAAATCAACTCTCCTTATCGCTATTATTTTCTGGGAGTTGGGGAATGGAGTTGAATCACTGGTTGATACCACCATTACGAAATCAAGTCATCATTTTCACTGGGAATTAAAAATATCTCTCCCTCCCCAATTCTGGCTGAATGTTCCAGCAGAGAATAACTAGTGAAGTAACTACATTGATTTGATCTCAATAGAATAGTAAAATTAGTCCTGAAGAAAGGGTTAGTTCCTTTTACTTCCTAAGCAAAAGAATCTTAAATTTGGCTCCAGATGATCAGCTCCTTTCTGTTTCTTTAATCAATTCCCTCCTTGCCTACTGCTTGACGTCGGTAGGTTCCAGCTGATCATGGTTTAAAGCTGAGTGTCACCTGTCTCTGCCAGAAAACACAGAGGCAGGCTAGAATGATGGAGCAAAAGATCACTCCGTGTAGAATCAGAAAAATCTGGGAGTTTGTCATTTCTTAGTGTGGCAGCTCTGGCCACATACTGAATGCTTTAGACCTCTGTCTCCTCTTCTGTAAATTAGGCTGATGCCCACCTTACCGAGCAACAGCAAGGCTCACATACGATTTTACAGGCTGTGAATGCACTTTGCAAAGAGTTAGATGCTAAATAAATATGTCATTACTCTAACGCTAAGACCAAAGCATCAGTATTATTTATAAACCAGCTCTCCAATCCAACTTTTTCCTAGAGTTACTATACCAGGAAAAAATTGAATTTTATCTCTTTTGCCAAGTGGTTAGGATAGAAACCAGGAAAATGCCTCAAAAAAGGAGGAAGATCACATCAGCCCGTCAAGCAGCCCAAATATGATCAACAACACAGATAAATGACTCTGCCTAATTGGGAATTCAGGGACAGACGCCTCTGCCCTATAGAAACACCCCTGGCTTCAGACATTTCTCTCTCTGGCCAGACATTCTCCTCGAGAAGGGGAACTGTTGGGCATCCAGAGGACATCAAACGTCTACAGTGTCTCAGATTCTGAAAAATGCCTTTGCTATCAATTCTACGCATTGTGCCTCACAAGGACCTAGAGAAATATGTTAGTATTATCCTTGGACCAGAAAAGGAAGACAGCTAGTGTCTAAGTGACTTGCCTCATGTCGGAGAAGGAAATCGAGCTCATGCTCACATTCACAGGACCTTCTCCTGGTGGCAAGGGGGATTCCTTTGTTCCTCTGGTTATGGGTTTTCTGGATATGACCAGATTTACCAGTCTCTAAGCAGGTAATTTTAAGGTTCTGTTGAGGGCTTGATGGGACAAGTATACAATTCTCGCTGGCTCAGCCGTTCCCATATGTCACCAGAGGGAGTCACAATTTTCAGTGTCAAAATGATGTCCAGAAAGAGACTGATCTATAGTCGGGCAGGAAATACAGTGATGAAACAGGACTGCAACCGTGTTTTGTCTTAAGAGTTTGATGTCTAGTAAACTCGTGATTCTCGAAGTTTTGATGCCTTAAGGATGATAATTTTATTTATTTATTTATTTATTTATTTATTTATTTATTTATTTATTTAAAAGATTTTATTTATTTATTCATGAGAGACACAGAGAGAGAGAGAGGCAGGGAGCCTGATGTGGGACTCGATCCCAGAACTCCGGGATCATGCCCTGGGTGGAAGACAGACGCTCAACCGCTGAGCCACCCAGGCGTCCCTTAATTGTATTTAGAACAGTATTTATGCAATAAAACAATTACACGGCGTTATTACCATTGTCTACCATTATCTTGACTACCGGTTTCCATTTCTCTGTTCCAGGAAAGTTTCCACTCTAGTTAATAAGTGAACTCGAGATTTTAAAATGTGGAAGTAAATATGAGCTCCGGGGGGTGGGACAAGACTCAAAATCAGAATGAATTGGTAGAAAGTTCTACGTCTCAGGCATCGATCTCTTCACCTGCGATTTCTGGTTTTTCTTTTAGACAAGATGGTAGGAGGGCAATGCCTCATCTGCTTTTAAGACAGGCACGGTGTAGGGCTTTTTCAGGCCATTGACCTACGAGCAGAAATGACACGTGGCCTGTACAGGCGAAAGCTTTCAGAGCCTGTGTGCCCCACAGGAAGTGTCCTTCTGCCGTCGTGCCTAGTGTTGGACTATGTTCCAGATAGTAGCTGGTCTGTTTGCCTGGTACTAAACGGAGGCCAAATGGAACTGAAGAGCACCCAACCCATGGTGAGTTGCAAGGGGGAAAAAAATTAACCATTTATGTTTGTGAATTGTTTGTAATGAAAAGGCAAGATAGACGGTGATAACTGAAAAGTCCGCCTTATTCCAAAGGAACCGATACCCTATAGGGAATAAGCGATTAACAAAGCACCTGAAAAGGTTTATAATGAGGGGTACCCGCAGACCTAAAGGGAAAAGTAGAATGCAACGTGTCTGATGGAAGATAAATGAAGCAGTAGAGGAGTGAGGTCATTGGGATGCTTCAGCCAAACGTCTTCCTAACACAGATGGCGAAGCTGGCGTGATGGTCAGACCACCACGACTCCACCCATTTGATGCATGTTGTTCTGGTAAAATGGCAGGATCCGATAGATTCTGGACTCACCCGGAAAATAAAGTGATCTTTCAAGAGCAGCACTTGTGGGATCTTCCAAAGCGGAGGAGGCAGCCGGGAGAACTGTAAATTGGAATTAAGCTGGCTCAATAAGGAGCCACTTCGTGTTAGGGAAGTAGTGAAAAACACGGGAGATTACATAGCAACCCGAATAGGGAGCACTGGACAGAAAAAAAAAAAGTACTCTAGCTTGTAGAGAAGTGAATCCAAAAGATGTAGAAAAAGATACTTAGGAAACTGAAACCATCACATGTAAAAGGGATCGGAAATCCGGCAAGAGCTAGCATGTTACATTATGATAAAGTCACAAATGATCCTAGTGAGGAACCCTCAGTCGTTGAAAAATACTATATTGCTCCATTAATTTAGTCAGCAAATGTTTGCTGAAGGACTACTAGGAGTTAGAAATTGTGCTAAAATGTTGAGGGTCCAGAGGATGTGGTTCCTGCCCGCAAGGAGCGTGCAGTGTAGTCAAATAAGCAGATAAGAAACCCACAAGCCCCCAGCTAGCATTTACTAAATACTTAGTATTTGTTAGTGATTATGACACGGTCTTTATATAATTCCCGCCCCCCCTCAGGTTTACAAGCTTGCTGTGTAGGGGTTATTTGCTGAAGCTCAGAGAGACGAAATAATTCGGCCTTAGTATATTCATACCGAAATCGACGAAACTGGGACTTGAAATCCATTTTCTGTGATTTCAACATCTTGTTCTTTCAAACATACCCTGATGCCTTTCATATCTAAGATGATGTGATTTTTAAAAAAGATTTTATTTATTTCAGAGCGAGAGAGAGAGGGCGCAGGGGGAGGGGCAGATGGAGAGGGAGAGAATCTCAAGCAGACTCATGCCGAGCGCAGAGCCCGATGTGGCGCTGGATCTCAACACCCTGGAATCAGGATCTGAGCCCAAACCAAGAGTCGATGCTTAACCCACTGAGCCGTCCAGGTGCCCCCAAATTATGTGATTTTTTTTTAAAGTGTTTTTGAAATGTTAGTGTGCTGTGTGTGCGTGTGCGCATGCCTGCTGTAATGGACAGTGGAATTATTGAAGGGAAGAAAGAACAGAACAACTGCCTTTCAAAATGTGATTATATTTTGGTTTTTTTTTTTTTTCAGTTCAACTGGAAGATGGTTTTAGAAACTCCTAGGACATTAATGATTTATAAGCCGTATTCTGAGAATCTTTTTACTCAGTCACATGCAAAATGCTACGTTGCCTTTCAGCAAAGCATCTAGAAATCATACTTAATACAGAAAAAAGGCTATTCTTAGGTAAAGTAATAAAATCTTGTCTAAAGAAGACAAGCAACGATCACACTGGTTTTACAGATTTATAGCTGGAGGTTGTAATTTCTGTCTAGGAGTGATCAGTTCTTTTTCTTTGGAACTTGAATTCTAGGAATTAAAAGAGGGAAGTCTTAATACACTTTTTTTTTTTTTAGAAGTCTCAGTAATGTACACCTATAATTGGAGGGAAATTTGCCATCAGAGACTACAACTCACCGTTTAGCACACGCCAAACAGCTAAATTGATTTTAGCATTCTGTAAGAAAAATTGCACCTCTGGTGCTGAATTGCTTCCCTATGAGCACTGAGCCAAATATTAATGTATATTTGAAAGGAAACAAAAAGCATTCAAACTCTAATGGACCTCAGGCTTATAAATTGGAATTCAGTCACCTTAAATTAAGTTGGATTTCTTGAAGCAAAACTACTCTTATTATTTTTGTATTACGGCCCCGGCCAACAGTTTACATGCCCCACGACAATGTCCCACGGTCTTCGGATGTAACAGACGTGGAGACATCTATGCCGGAGGCTTCCGTGCTAGTGCTTCCTCCAGAGAACACGCGCGCGGCAGGGTGTGGGCCCATTTCTCAGGACTCGTAAAGACACACGACAGTCCACCTAGATGCCTTTCCGTAAGCCGGGGCATCAGGCACAGATTTCCTGCTTGCTATGTTTTTACAAATGTTTGCTGCTTTTCTAAGAATTTAAAAAGTAGATCCTGTTCACTGTCTATCAATTAAGAATTCTAGATGGACAAGCAAAACACGGAGTCCAGTTCCTGAACAAAAACCACTAGTAATACCTTAGCTTGTATCTTCTTAAATCTTCCTAAATTCTTTGCTTTGTAGATGAATTATATTTTCTTTTTTTAAACAAATTACATTTTCTTTTTTTTCTTTTTTTAAACAATACTAGTTTTTTAAACTTATTTTTTCATTTAATGACATGATAAAAAATTATTTAATGACATGATAAAAAATTATTTATAGATCATTCTACATAGTTACATAGTATTAGTGTATAATTATCCCATATATATATATATTTAAATCAAACCACTGGATTTGAATACTAAGGTTGTCTCCAATATTGGGTTATTATAATACCATTCCTTAAAGATATTTGCCAGGACACCTGGGGGGCTCAGCAGTTGAGCATCTGCCTTCAGCCCAGGGTGTGACCCCGGGGTCCTGGGATCGAGTCCCACATCAGGCTCCCTGCATGGCGCCAGCTTCTCCCTCTGCCTGTGTCTCAGCCCCTCTCATGAATAAATAAAATCTTAAATCTTAAAAAAAAAAAAAAAGATATTTGCCACAGTCTTTGGGAAAAAAAATGGAATGTTTTTAAAAAGTTGTTATTGTTTTAAATAATTGATATCAGTACATTTGTTTATGTTTAGCATATGTTAAAAAATAATATTTTGGAGGTGGGAATACAGTTACGGGTTACGAGTAAGAAGCAAGTGCTAGATCTTAGTCTGAGAGCTTATCCTACCATCTAACGCCCTGCAAGTCCTGTCCCAGGCCCAGCCTGAGAGCTGGATGCCAGGGCCTGCTGACTCCTCTGTCCTTATCTCCCTCTTAATGAGATGAGGGTTCCTCCCTGGTCCAGCGTAGACACCAGCCCCGTCCCCGGGGAGGAGCCTGGTTTGGGTAATGCCGACACAAAGGTCCAGCCGGGGTCTGCTGCCCTCTGCTTAGCCACCTTGCTACTGACCACGTCACATCCAAGACGTATGACGAGCTCCTGGGAGTCATGCCTTCACTGCCAGGATCCCTCAGGAATCACATAGGTGGGGTCCATGCCATCCCCTGATGCTGACCTTTGGGGTTATGCCTAAGCCTTTCCCCGTGTCACATCAACACTCTTTCCTTCACCTACCACACAACTGAGTGAGCCCCTCCCGTCTGGAAGATTGGGCCTGGGGATGCGGCTGTGAATAACACAATCGCCACCTTCACGGAGTGGGTCCGTGTTTCAGAGGTTCTGGGGAATTATGAGAAGAGAGGGAGAGAGCGAGAGACAGAGACAGGGAGAGGCCGAGAGCAAGCACATTTATCACATCCAGTTGGAAAATCTCTGGAATTCACCTTCATCTTGAGCAGGGAGGTGGATTATGTTTGGTTTGGAATGATTGCGGCTTCGGCTATTTCTGGTTATCTTTAGCCCTGTGTGCTTTAGGTCTACAGTTTTCCCTTTAAACTCGTGATAATCCTTGTTAACCTAAGCTTGGATGAAAAGAAATCGGCTAGGACATCGAAACTACACGTTAGCTAACAGATGCTACCACTATGTCACCGTCCATACAGCCAATGAGGCCTCTACCCCCTATACATCCCTCACCTTTCGAGGAGTGTGTGTTGAACGGGAACGTGCGGGGCACAGAAACAAAGAAATGGGGGTGACTCATGGGTCGTATTATCATCATTCACACAAGACTGTAGCATGTGGTCCATCAAACTCCCAATCTGCAGGTAGCTATTTTTAGAAATGGGATCATTAAGCAGGTGAAAGCAACTTTTTTTCCTATTTCAGTGTCAAGTGTCTCCAGCATTTCTTTTTAACACTGTCTAGACTCACCACTGTAAGTCGAAAGAGATCTAAGAAATATTCTCGCCTAAGACCTCCACCGTGGAAATGAGGAAAAGTCAACCAAGGTTAAATGGCTCGAGCTTCTCTCATTTCAGAGATGGAACATCCAAAGACAATTAAAAGTGTATCTGAAAAAAAAAAAAAGTGGACAGAGCAAGGTCTATACCCAAGGGGAAAATTCTTCAAAAAGTGCCAAAGAAATGAAAATAAAGATTAGTTAATAGTTGTCCAATCAAATCAAATCCAAATTCCTTAGCTTGACAGTCAAGGTCCATTTCCGGTTTCCAACTAACCGAGGTCTCCTGTCCAGCCAACTCAGGTTTTGAACACAATCAACACGTTACCACGAGCACACGGATGCCTTACGCCTCGCAGCAGGCTCATCCGCGGCCTGACCTTCTTCGCACCTGGCCCCGACCTCCAGCCCCCGTGCTCCCCGGACAAACGGGTCCTTCTTAGGCCACGGGTCCTTGGCTCGCATGTACTCCGTAGGGACACATTCACTTGCAAGTACAAAATGTCACTTTAGAAATGTGATGACTCTTTGCATACGTTGACATTTGATGTCTCCAAATGCTTCATCCCCTCCTCCCCAATTTTTTTTTTTTTTTTTTATAACTTGCTAGAATGCACCGGGGAGAAGAGAACGTGTTGCTGCGGTCGGTCTGGATTTCTTTTTCGAGCATCACACGAGGATACCAGCTGCCTCCCTTCTGCTCTTTCCACGGTCACCGTCACATCCACTCCCTGAGGTGGAGGTCGGAGCTGGCCTTCACAGCTCCCCCCCAGCCAGAGGAAGCTCCCACAGATAGCATCCTCCTCCGGCTTCCAGTCACCTGGCTTTCTGAACTCCCCAGCTTTGCTTTGTCTGATCGCTGTCCCTGCTTTTTTGTCTCGTCCTCCCCATGACAGGGTTGTCCACTGTGGACCTAAAACCTCAGATACCCGTCCTTCCTGGGGCTACCCAGGCGTCTCAGGGCTGCCATCCCTTTCCATCCCAGCTCTAAGCTGAACAGGACGGGGCCGCCTGCCTCCGGCCTGCAGGAAACCAGGAACCTGGGAATGCAGGTCACACCGAAGAGACACGTTGGGCCCGGCTGTTTCCCCGGGGGTGGAGTCAACGATTTCCTACTGTCCTTATTCTAGAAGCGCTTCAACTAACCAAAGCCCACTCCCTGGGCCCACTCACATCTGAGGCTGGAAGACTGGGTTAGGTTTTATTTTTATCTTTGCTTTTATTGTCCTGTATCAGACAGATATTTTGATTTAGGTAAATGGGCTTTGGAAAGGTTTTTGGCTTATACTTTCCTACTCCTACGGCTCAGTTGGCTGCCCAAGATCAGCCTTAAAAAAAAAAAAAGAAAAAAATCGAACGGTACCGGATGATGAGAACTCAACCCTGAGAATGGCCAAAAAAAGAACAACACAAAGGATTGAAGTTTCTCATCCTTCCTTCTTGGTACATTTGAAACCGTGTAATTGAGATGCGTCTCCTCTTTCAAAGACACAGACAAAGGAACCACATTATTAACAATCAACTCCCGATGTTCAGATTTACACTGTTTGGGATCATTTAGTGTATTTTTCTCCAGCAACATGCTTGATGGTGGTAAGGAAAATGTACGAGACCAGCAAGTAAGATGCGAGATTTCCGAGCGCGCTCCGTGGGGCGATGCTAGCCGTGTGGTGTTAGACCTGTGCCAGGGGTGGCTGCTTCTGCTAGAAATTTCTTCAGAGAGGCAGCCAAGACGCAGGTTTATTTCTCTCAGATTGGCATTGAAATCAGTCTGGGGAAAGTAAATAGGACGGGATTGATTTTCCCCTGGAAGATACGATATTCTACTGAAATATGGAAGATGGAATACGGTCAATGATTTTTTTTTTCTTTCTTAAAAAACAAAACACTACTGAAGTTGAAATATCTTTAGAAGCAATTAGTACTTTAGCTTTTCTAGCATCATCTATGAAGAGCAATCTAACACGTCCTTCTCAACTGGGAATAGTGCACCCCACTTGGAAACCACGGTTTTCGGCAGAAATTCCCTTACCCGGTGCCTACGAGGTTGGAGAGGGGCCTTCTAGGGGTCACTGGAAGTGTCTGAATGTTCTGAGAAAGTGAGCTCTAACATTTAGGGCAACATACAAAAATAGCTTTATTTTTTATTTTTATTTTTTTTTTAAATTTTATTTATTCACTCATGAGAGAGAGAGAGGCAGAGACACAGGCAGAGGGAGAAGCAGGCTCCATGCAGGGAGCCCAATGCGAGACCTGATTCCAGGACCCCGGGGTCACAGCCTGGGCCGGAGGCAGGTGCTCCACCGGTGAGCCTCCCTTCGGGCATCCAGGAGCTTCCAGGGACCCGGGATGCAAGACCACGGAGACGCGCCCTGCGGCAGGCGGGACTCGAACGTCCAGCCTCCAGCCCAGGGAGGCCCACAAACGAGCCTTCTCACTGCTCTAGCAGGAACCGTCGCTCCGTCTGCGTGAAGCGTGGCCGTGGGCACACCGATCACTACGGCCGTGAATGAAACTCCGTCGAGGGCCGTCCCCACCGACGCTACCGAAGGCTCACGTCCTGACATCTGAGGTTAAGGCCGCGATAAAACTAAAGCTGCGTGTAAAGAGTGGGGTTTTCGAGACGGACGCGACAGCCAGACAGCTCTGCACCCCCGAGAGCGGCCCAGGGCGCGCGGTCTATGCTCCCGATCGCGGGGCAGCCGGGGGGCACCGGGGCACGGTGGGCACGGGAGCGGCCGGCCCCACCTGAGGCTCTGTGCTCGCCACCTGCTGTCCCCTGCCCGCGGGCGGCTACTCACATTGAAAATATTGGCCGTGGAATCAAAGGAGACCTGCAGTTCCCAGCTGACCTGGGGACCCTACACGGGCTCGGGGGGCGGGGGCGAGCCAGCTCTCCTAGCAGACGACCCTCCCATCGGCCTGAGACGGTGTCCCGGGCCGCCCGGCATGAGCCTTCCGCAGGGAGAGAGAAACACCACGTTTAGTTATAAAAAGCATTTTACAATGAAGGAACAGCTCGACAGCACGACCGGATTTTCCAAAAGCCCTTCTAGAATCACCTCTGCGATGGCGAGCCTCTAGAAAGATCTGCCCCGGCTCGCGGGTGTGTCACAGGAAACACTGGGCGGCCGTCATCAGAGGACGGTCAAGGTTGCACGTGCAGTTCTGGAAATGGGGTGGAGGCCACTCGAATGCTCCGACTGCCGTACAAGCTGATGCAAACACCCACTACGGAGACGATCCAAAGGGAAAGCACGGGCAGCCCCGGTGGCTCAGGGTGGAGGTGGCCGCCTTGGGCCCAGGCCGTGACCCCGGGGTCCTGGGATCGAGTCCTGCGTCGGGCTCCCTGCATGGAGCCTGCTTCTCCCTCTGCCTGGGTCTCTCTCTCTCTCTCTCTCTGGGTCTCTCATGAATAAATAAATAAAATCTTTTTTTTTTTTTTAAAGGAAAAGCAGGAGGAGGTCAGTGAGATTCAAGTAGACCAGATTTGAAGAGACACCGTCTTAAATAGGGACCAAAGTAGAAAATACACGTTGTTCTTAAAATGTCGCAGAAAGTAAAGTCTGAGAAAACCAGCGACGTTCCCTATACAGTAGGGGAGGGAGTGACAAACTGTAAAGCGTCTTTTCCTGCTTTTGGCAGTAACTTTTCAAGTATAAAAATACATTAAGATACGAGCTCGTAAGAAATACAGCTTAGAAGAATTTTGTTGAGTGGAGAGAAAACGTTCTTAAAGTTCTTAGGGGACAACATAATTTTTATGTGACGATTGGAAACCGGGGGGTTGGATAATTTAACATTAAAAAAAATTTTTTTTGAATCTTTCAGGAAGCTGACGTTTGAAAGACTTTAACATCCTTGTTTAAAGTTTGCTCGGAAAAAAAAAAAAACTAAATAAAGTCTGCTCGGAAGCCTAAGAAGTCAGGAAGCTACCAAATACCTCCGTCCAATTCAGTTTCTTTTCATGTATAAAAATCCATAAATTTCACTTCTGCAAAATCGCTCTGCCATTTTTTTCCCCTCTACGTTGCTCTTTCTGACTAATCGAATTTATTACCGGCGCTCACCGTCCGCTCTGGCCTCAGTCCCGTGAATATTCGATATTCCAGTATGTGCCCTTTCTCCGACGCCAAGGGAGTGAGCGGCGGGGCTTCCACTGGGAAATTGCCTCCTCTACCATTTGGTGTGTTTTTCCCCCCCTTCGGCTTAATATTTCTGTATTTTATCTTGTAAGTACGTTGGGTCTTTATCTTACTTGTGCCCTGTCTTTTAAATTTTCTTCTGCTTACTAACGAGTCCCTTCTCAGAAGCCTCGAGCCACCCCGTCCCAAGGCAGAGGCTCTGGGACGCGAGTCCGCCAACCGATGCCACGGGGCAGTGACAAGAAGGACCCAACGGGTCCCACACGCGCGCACGGGACGGTACAGACCTCGGATCCGTAACAAAGCCCCCGCGTGATTTTATGAATTCCCAGCAACACTGTGCAGACGCGCCCTTCATTTCCCCGCTCGCTCCGCCAAGGGGTTAAAACCCATTAGCAGCTGTGATTTTTGTTTTCAGACCCGTCACGCGTCAGTGTTGGACGCCAGTCTGTCCGCGGCGCTTGCGGTGCAGCCGGCCCGGCCGGCCTTGCTGGGCATGCGGAGAGGTCACCCTCTGGCTGTCCGGGCAGCGGGCCGGCCACTTAGGAGGAGAGCGCCCCGGAACCCCGCCCGGCGCCGGGCATCTCCTAAGAAGGTGCTCGTGCTCGCAGCAGGGCCCGGCCCGGCGGCCCACCCAGAGCTCGGGCGCGGGCGCAGGAGAAGAGGCGCCCCGGGAAGGGGGTACAGGCTCCGACGGCGTGACATACGGTGCGCACCACGCGGGCCGGGGCTGGGGTGGCTGGATCCCGACCACGGGCTACGCGCCGGACTTTGGGCTCCTGGCCCCTTCGCCACCTGGGCCCCGGACCACCTGAGCTGTGACCTTGTTCTGGGGCGTGTTCAGGCCAAGGAGTCGGTGCATGAAATGCCATTTTCCCTGCTCTGTCCTCCTCGATCTTGCCTCTGTTTTACTTTGCGTCAACTTAGCTTCCAGCCGACCCTCCAACGTCGTCTCTCTCCCCCAGGCCCTCTCGTTTGATTTTTTTTGGGGGGAGGGGGGTGTGGTGGGGAGATGTCAGAAAAATTAAGTCAGGGGAGAAACCTGAGAACCTGCGTGCCCACACCTCCCTCGGGCTGCGGCCTGCTCACGCGGGGCCTCTGCACGTGCGCCCTCCCGTACTCCTCACTCCGCCCTCGCTCTTCCCCTGCCCGGATCCATCTCCCCCTGATGCCTCCTCCAGGGCTTCACTCAAATGCCACCTTCTCCATCAAGACTTCCCCGGGGACCTCGTTGGTCACCGAAGCCAACACCGGACCCTCCGTCTCTGGTTGTCTTTCTCCACGTCGGTCAGGATTGTTCCGGCATTCCGTACGTTGGCACCTCGACCTGGAGGGCAGAGATACTTGTCTTCGCTTCACCTCCAGCATCTGGACCAGAGAGCGACACGTAGCCAGTGTCTGGTGACCGCTGGCCGGATGGATGGCGGGTTCCTGCCTTGCGCGACGTCGGCCGGAGCAGCTGTCCCGAGTCTACACCCCGAGGAGCAAGCGCGGTTTCCGTATCCCCCTCGTGCCCCTTGCCACGTCTATACACAAAAGTTCGCCTCTGTCTGTGTGTTGAATGGAACTGGGCATTTGCTTGAAACCCTTCGGGGCCCAGTTTGTTTGGCTGTTGGCTCTGGGGACACGCTGTCCTTGTCATACGGTTCGGGCACTGACTCGCTCGCTCACGAAAATACAATTCAGGGAATTTATGGCAATTTGAAAGCCTTGTGTAGTTCAAGAGGAGGTCACTGTAGAAAATTCCTCATTCCATTTGCATAATCCGAGCACTTAAAAATCATTCTGGACATTTTCATGGGGTAAGACACGGGGATAGGTTTCCTATTGAGCTCCACATGCTTGTGGCCTCATTTTAGTTCTTTTAATGATAATAGTCAGGAAAATGGTATTTATGGAGTACCAGAAGTCCTGGTCTTTTTCTTTTTTCTTTCTTTCTTTCTTTCCTTTTTTTTTTTTTTTTTTCTAAGAATTACTTTTGGAGAGAATATCATTCTTCAATATTTTGCCTCCTCGATCTTACTCATTCGGAGAACATAATCTGTTCTGCTGAGGAACTGTTACCAGAGTATTTTTTTTCCTCCTAAATGGATATGTGGATATGACAATATGATGCATCACAGCAATCTGATTTCAGTGATTTTCTGGATAATGGCTGTTTCCAAAGTAGCAAGCGGAGAATGATCTCTTCTTCCAGTAGGTTATCTGGAAAAGGTATTTTTCTCTCTTAATGAGAACAATTCCCATTTCTCCCTTTCTCCTCACAGATCCTATCTGTAATTTCTTTCTTTTTTTTTTTTTCCATTTGTAATTTCAAAGTAGGAAAGTAGCGGCACGCTGGCTGTAACTCTTGGATATGAGAAAATTATCCCTGCATACGACGCAGCCACTTATTTTTATTAAAGTGACCAGAGAAATGCGCACCAATGGATGCCTCGGAGAGAAGACCGTCTGCCGTCCTGGATTAAAAATGTTGAGTGTCTCACTGTAGAGTGCCAGCTACTAGGTTTAGGACTTTGAATTGCTCCACAAATACCTGCTAACCTGACATACCCAGCAAATACCAGGTTGGCCATACCAGAGAGCGAAACACAAAATGGTGGCAAAAAAGAACATGTTTTCCAGGTGACCATTCAAATATCGCCAGGTTCGGTCTCTCCTGTCGTCTGAGTGGATGCTCTAAGGAGAAGTGAGAGGGGGGAGCTCCTCTGTCCCCGGCGCTAATGACGCAGGCATTGTTGGCCGGTCACTCTGCTCCTCCACTTGACTTCCTTTTCTTTGTCGGCCTTTTATATTCGATTCTTTTATCCTCATGACATCTCTCCCACTTTTCTCATTTTCCACTGTGCAGGACTCCCTTTGGCACCCAACACGACATCCTATTGGCGGCGCTGGCTAAGAACAGTTGAATCTTTGAGGGAAAAGACATTTTTTAGATTTCCTGAAAACTCCCAAATAATAAGCACGCAGCTCAGATGCACTTAGCTCCCACTGGTTACATTTCTTCTCTGGGCTAGATCCTGTGACAGGTGCTCCACGCACTTTATCCCTCATCTTGAAAGTACTGCCAGCATCTTATACGTGAGGAAATGGAGGCTCAGCGAGCTGGGGACCTTGCCTAAGGTCACACCGACAGTAAGCGGCAAACATCCTCATTTGATCCCAACTCACTAAATGCCCAAATGTACAGTCGTTCATTTGACCAGCACCCGCTGAGCATCTCTTATACTCCAGGGCAGGCTCTATGTACGGGGACAGGGCAGTCACTGGCTTCATGAAATGAAGGGCACATTGCCTTCAGCTACTGAATTAAACCTAAAAATTCTTTTCACAAATTCACTTTTCAGGTTTCCTTTATTCTCCAAAAGGGGGGACTCGTACAGTTATCTGTGCAGTTAGAAGTAGAAGGTATTTGGGTTAATAGGATCTTCTCTGTCATTGCTGCTAGACCAACTGCTGCTTAAAATGACAGAATGTGGGACGCCTGGGGGGCTCAGCGGTGGGGTGTCTGCCTTCGGTTCAGGGCGTGATCCTGGGGTCTGGGATTGGGTCCCATATCGGGCTCCTTGCAGGAAGCCTACTTCTCCCTCTGCCTATGTCTCTGTCCCTCTCTCTCTCTCTGTGTTTCTCATGAATAAATAAATCTTTAAAAAAAATGACAATGTTGGAGAGGGCCAAAGGTCTCGACTTTGGGAGAGGTTGGATAAAAGCAGAAGACAGGGTTAGGAGAAACTGGGTTGGACTAAACAAGGGGCCATTTAGGAATATCCTCTATTTTATTTTATTTTATTTTATTTTATTTTTATTTTTATTTTATTATTTTAATTTAATTTAATTATTTTATTTTATTTTATTTTATTTTATTTTATTTTACTTATTTTATTATTTATTTGACAGAGAGAGCACAGGCAGGCAGAGTGGCAGGCAAAGGGAGAGGGAGAAGCAGGGAGCCTGATGTGGGGCTCGATCCCAGGACCCGGGGATCGTGACGTGAGCTAAAGGCAGATGCTCAGCCGATGGAGCCCCCCCGGCTCCCCCAGCGATGTTCTAAATACACTTAAACTTCTTTCCTAGCACTCGCCCCACCCTCCCACCTGCCCCATGCTTATGAGGTTGAATGGCCGAAAACACCACAATTCAGAGTCCATCTGTGACCCATTTATGTGGCTCTTCTGGTAAATTCCAGAGTGGGCATTTAGAGGAGACCCTCCTGCAGGCTCCACTCTCCAAAGGCAGAGCCGGGCTGTGCAGACCAGCAAACACGGCGGCGGGGAGAGGACCCCCCAGGGGCAGCACCATCTAGCCCGGCGCAACAGTTTTGCCCTCCGCCTGGATCTCCTCCCCACTTTCCTCTCAGGAGCACACCTTTTGTCTTTGCTGCGGTGCCTGCAACTTTTAGCCTCCCCTTAGCCCTGAGCTGTGGTGTTGAACAACCAGGCCATTTGGAATGAAGTAACGCAACTGCTTATGGCGGCCGCTCTTGGGCGCGTGTGGGTGAGGAGGTTGAAGGAGGCAGGAAAAGCAGCCGGGAAGGTGTGCGAAGAACTCAGGCTATAAAACTCTTCCCAATGGCTTGAAGCACAGACGGGGAAAGAATGGGCGAGGCAGGCTTCTGTAGGCCACGTCCCCTCCCGGGTGGTGGCTCAGCATGAGTAATCCCACCTTTCCAATTTTTTTTTAAGATTTTATTTATTTAGTCTGAGTCAGAGCGAGAGCGATAGAGAGAGAGAGAGAGAGAGAGAGAGAGAGGGAGATTGAGAGCATGCAAGCGGGGAGAGGGGCAGAAGGAGAGAAAAATCTCAAGCAGGCCCCCAACTCAATCAATGGAGCCACTCAGGTTCCCCTCATTTATCTTTAATTCTGATTTATATGGGTAAATACAGAAGATGCCCAATCAATTAACGATGAATTTAATTGCTGAATGCAGGATGAAGGATACCAGATTCCTGTCCACCTAAAGATTCCTATACTATTACTTATTTAAGACCCCTTGGAATTTATTTATTTCATTTATCTGTCTGTCTGTCTATCTATCCATCCCCTTGGCTTCTCAACACCGTGCTAAGCTTTCCCTTGCAGAACTTGGATCTGTGGCAAAATCTGCATCCGCCTCTTTTACCTTTAGGTGTCTTTCTGACTTTTTAGGACTTTATTTATGTGTCATCTTCAACCTGTGAGGCAGCATGCGGCATTAACAAGAACACTGCTGGGAGTCAAGAGGCCAACTGGGTTTTGATCACACTGGCAATAGGGACAGGATTAGAATCCACATTTGATTCTAAAGTCTACCTATGTCCAAATAGTTCATTCATTCATTCATTCATTCATTCATTGACATCTACTGAATGCCAGGTATCAGATATGTGAGCACGGAAAATCATTTTGCCTTTCTGGACCTTAGTTTCTCTTTTTTGGAAAACGTGGGGTATACACAACCACGGGGTTTTCCAAGTGATGCACACCAAGTACTGTTCATGCTAGAGATGACGGTAGGTAACGCACAGACATAGCGTCAAGCAATCCCGAACTACCTCGAGAGGAGATCGATCTCCTTCCAAAGCCTTTTTTCTCATCCTCCTATTTATTCAAGGAGAGAAGTCTCAGTGTGATGCCACAGGGTCTTTAATATCCCCCAAACCATTTCTAATATGCGCCAGACGAAAGACCGTGCTATCAATTCCAGAGTTCGGGCAATATTCGGCTACAATTCAATAACGTGACTTTGGTTTGCCTGTATATTAATGACTAACTTCAATTTGTGGAAAGTGATACTGGTTTTCCATTTATAACCGTGATGTCAAAATTCCCTTTATAAAAACTACATTTAAGGTAAAAAACAAAAAAACAAAAAAACGTTTATTTAAGCAGTAGTTTCAATGATGATAAAAGTGGTGGGGTGAGCTGGCTGACGTCATGACGGTGGTGGGCGACCGACCGACCGGCTGAAACCGAGACGCACTGGGTGTTGAGCTGAATGAGAAAACATCTGAGAACATCCTACGACTCCTCTGTAAGCCCCACGTGGATGTGGAAAGCAGCGCGGCCTCGCGTGGCTGTGGGCCGCACACAGGGCGCTGGGGTCACGAGCACACGTGCTCCCAGGGCGTGCGGAAGAGCAACTCGGACCTGGAGGGCGCCGAGGAGCCCCGCGAGGGCTGCTCGGGGACCGGGCCACCAGGAAGAAGCGCCCCCCTGTGAGACAGGCCAAGTTTGCTACTTCCCTCCCAAGTGGGAAGCGCACAGGGCCGCGTGAGGGCGCAGCGTCTCTAGGCTGGGAGCTCTTTGCATTTCCTCCCCGAACCGATTGCAAGTTACTCAGCGTCTACGTTTCAATTTCCTCATTTGTAAGATGGGGGCGATGCCCACAAGGTTGTTCTAAGGATCAAGTAAGACAGAGTGAGCAACGATGCCTGCAACAGATCCAGCAATAAATGGCAGCTGTTATTTTTATTCATTTGGGAACCAAAATGGCATTTGGAAAATACATGAAGTATATGATTTTAACATTAGAAGGACAGGGAACTGGGTGTCAGGCTTTACTACCTCTTTAAAGTCTTAGTTATTACTTTTTAAGATTTTACTTATTTATTCATGAGAGATACTGAGAGAGGCAGAGACACAGGCAGAGGGAGAAGCAGGCTCCATGCACCGGGAGCCCGACGTAGGACTCGATCCCAGGACCCTAGGGTCACGCCCTGAACCCCAGGCAGATGCTCAACCGCTGAGCCCCCAGCTCCCCCTTTACTACCTCCTTAAAATGTACTCGTCTCCTCTACCACTGGAAGTCCAGGTCTCCTGCTGCCTCCTCAAACGCAGAGAATCTCCATTTACCCACGAACCAAGGACAGAAACCTGGGATCACTCCCAACGGATTCCTTTTTCTCCCTTTTCACTCTAGGATTGAAATGTAATCATAGCACTGCCACGGATGGCTAAAAACGGCCTGTGTATTAACCGAAAAATTTTTTATCACGTAAATATAGATACTAAACTTGTTCTGCGGCGTATCAGTAAATCAGTGACGAAGAAGTTATTTTTCAGATCTCAAAATTCCATGTAATATTTATAGCCTCTGAATATATTTAAAGCTAAGCATACCCGGGGATGAGAAGAAGTTCCATAAGGGGAGAAATAAATATGCTAAATGTGTGCAGTATATCTGTCCTACGAGGCCCAAGCATGCTTTACGCAGTGCTGAGAGTTTGTGAGCGAGGGCTAAGCTGCATCTCCCTGGTTGTCCTTTTTAACTATAAAGGAAAGTGATAAATTATAAATGTGCACCAGCCACCCAAGGATGACAGTTTTAATTTTCATTTTAATACCATGTACGATACCAAACGCGTGATGCTCAGCTGGGCTGTACCAAGGAAGCCGAGGGTATTTGGCAGGTGAGGCTGGGAAGGTGAGCTTGACCTTCCCGCCCAGGAGCTCCTGCCCGGCAGCCACCTGCTGCAGCCTGAAGGCCCGCCCCGCCCTCGGCCTCCTCCCTGGGGCTCCACCTGCTGTGATCGTTCCCCTGTGACTTCCAAGGTGGGCTTGTACGCTAAGGGCTACCAGAATATTCTATTGGCCTTCAGATGCTTACATTACCTGAATAAAACGAACACTTCCCTGCTTCATTTTTTTTTAATCCCACATTTTTAACCTTCATTATCTACAGCCAGTCATCTGGAATGTTCATGAGACACTTCTTGGCTTCCATGTCGTCTCTCTTTTCTCTCTCACAACGTAACGCCCTCCCCTTCGATGTTTGGAGACTTGCCCTGCCTTTCTGTCGTCCGCATTCTTATTTATTAAGCTTTTCTCTTTGAGCATCGCTGCCTGGTTAATGCCAAGGGTGACGGACCTCCCACCTCTGTATGGAATCCTCCGAAGAGGAGGAGAGGAAAGTGCCACTTACAGACACTGTTAGGAATTAAGAAAAAAAAAAAAAAACACCAAAAAAAAAGTTCTAGTTCAGAGAAGGTGTCAAGTTTGGGACTGGCAACCAACGAAAGGAACTGGTCCAAAGGAGTAACAGCGGAAAGGAATGCCATCGACCTTCTTTTAGAGTCCACTCCAGGTGGAAACACCGCACGCGGTCACGGGGCACGGGGGGCTGGCAGGAGGGAGGGCCCGTAAGCCCAAGCAGGTGTGGATGATGCAGACCTTGGCAGGCGAGGAGAATTTCAATGCGGCCAGTTTGGAAGACATTTGTCCGGGTGAATAATTGTATCACCGCGAAGTCTGATAAATTTTTTTGCCCTTGCACGTGCAATCGCATCACAGTAAATGCCATTACGGAAAAGTCTCCTGTATAACAAAACTACTTCAAAGTCTCCGAAGAGGGGCTAAAATAACCACATTTAACCACATTTAAGTGATCCGAGGCTGATGAACTGTATGCAAAGAATCATCCCACGTCAAGGCTTCCCTAGGTGTCTGTTCACAGGGGCAAGGAAGGGGGGAGAGAGGAGGGCTGCGCAGAATGGCATCATTTCCCTTGAACTGTTTTTAGGTAAAAGTCATCCTCCCACCTCACCCATCATTTCCTGCCTCATTATCACAGCTTTGTCTCCTACATATATTCGCAAAGAAAAGCGGCCAGGCTTCTGCGGTAGGAGAGATGCAGGTGGTGGACGGGGCCACAGCAAGGAGCATGGGGATGTAACCAGCGCTGGCTACGTGGGTAAGGGTCCCGAGGTCACCTTCTCCCTGCAGTGATTCTAAGGTGGCTGTTACCCAGTACACCTGTCCCCTCGCCATTCCCTCCAGCAAGGAGCATGATTTCCGTAGCTGCTGAAAAGTGGCGACAAAGTCCAAACGAGGTATGTGGTCTTGGGCAAGTCGGGTAATGGGCCAACGCCTTAGTTTCCTCACCCTCGGTGGTGGCATAATATCAGGACCCACTTCTGAAGACTGTTGGGAAGATTAAACGAGTTACTGTCCATACAGCGCACAGAAAGGTAGGCAGCGTGCACGGAGCGGTGCATAAATCCCTGACGCGTAAGAGCGGTCATCGTCGCTGGACACATGCGTTGTGCTCAGGGGGAGGTCACTGTGCACAGTTATCGGCTCGCCCCTCTTCTAGACCTGTGCTTCCCTAGGAGCTGTTCCCATGTCCGAGGCAGGAGAGGAGGGGCCTCGGTGTACAGCGTCGTCGCCGCTCCAGCGTCAGGGTTTGGCAGGAATGCAGATGCACTCGGGGTGTCCCCAGGGGCAGTGTGTTCACGACCCTCCGGTCTGCAGCCTGAGCTGACCGGCGCACAACTGCTCCTGACAGGATGGATGATCTGAGAGTCGGGAAGACTGTCTCCCTGTATTTTGAGGCCGAAGGACGTCCGTTCGGTTTTGGACTACACAAAGACATGCATGCGGGGCTCCCCAACCCCGGCAGCGGACACCCGCAGACCTCTCACCGCTTTTGGGTGACCTAAGACCACTACATTTAATGAAATGATTACATTATTAACGTGATTTCCCACCACTCATGGGTCAAAGACTGGAATTTCACACACAAAATCAAAGGCCCATGAAGGTCTTCTTTCTTACATCACAAAGAAAGAAATCTGTTCCAGCCTTGGGACTGTCTTTGATAAAAGGAGATTTGTACAAGGACTATGCATTAAAACATTAAAACTCTCTGAAAGGTCCTACGGTCTGACCATCAGGACCATTTAACGGCGGCCCAACTCCCTGACCAAGATCGCCCGCACGCCCACACATCTATGGTACCCGGGTGGAGAAATGGAAACCGAATGTGGCAGGCCCAGAAAATCCATGGACTGTCTTACACGTGTTCCAGCCCCGGTAGATGGAAAATGCAAAGCCTGGGGCATCTGGTAGACCTGGACACTGGTCCTCGGCCGGGCTCTCGCCAGCTGTGGGATCTGACCCACGCGTTGGTTTCCTCACCTGGAAAATGTTGAGTTGACGTAGACTTCAAAGTGGTGTCAAAAGAATCCAAAGAATTCAAAGGAATCAAATGGGCAACTTTTAAATAGCTCCTACGACACAGTGGTCCAGCCAACCTGAGTCTCTCCGGCTCCCCGCTCTGTGGTTAGCGAGGCCCTGAAGAGTGCCAACCTTCAGCAGGTAAAGTCTCACCTGTGCCCATACAGTCTGTGTCCTTCTAGACCTACAGTTTGGCTTTGAACTTCTAGGCTGTTCCGGATAGTGCATTCCAGTCCTGGCTCACACAAAGTTCAAAGACTGTCTCACTAAAACAAAACAATACAAAACAAAACAAAAAAAAGAACAACCCAAAGCAACAACAAAATAATAGGACACAACACAACAAAACACTTCATATTGACCCTTCACCATCTTTATAGGAATAGAGTTTCTTTATAATGGGAGGTTCTTTCTCAAAGGGCTTAGTGTGCTTCTAGCTCCATCTCCGGTGTGATGTGTGGTGGTCCCAGCTGTAGGCCTGGCCTACATGGACCCTGGTTTAAGGCAAGGCTGAAACGAAATGACACTTTTAGGCTCAGAAAGGCAGATTCCATAGTAGGAAAGATGAGGGTGCTCACACGGAGCCCCGGAGCCTGCTTGATTTGGAGGAGGGAAACCAGAGAGAGGCGCCAAGGTGGTTTCTATGGACGGGAAATGACAGCTGCCCAAGCAGTGGAGGTTGGGTGGGAGGGGCCAAGTATGTGCAGCAGGTAGGGTCAAGGACACCAAGGCAAGCGATGACAGCAGATGCAGAAGTGAGAGGTCTGGGAAATGGCAAGTGTGAGTGAGGGAGGGCTCGTCTGGGTGTGGCATGGGAGGGCCCTGGCTTTCCTCAGCAGGAGCAGGATTTCTGCCTCCTGGGCTGACCATCCCTGCAGCTTTGTACTCACCATAGCTGAATTTAGAGACTTTGTAGGAAGTGACATTGACTAAGTTGTGACCATCCCGTCTCATCCCCTCTAAGCCACTGGACAACTGAAGGGAAGGTACATCTTCCTAAGGTCACACTGAAGTGAACTGTTATTAGACACTGGCTAACAAAATGGGTCCAAAGCCTCATCGTTTTCAATAGAAGGACTGTCCGACTTGGCAACGAGACTGCCTACGGTTATTTCCATTAGAAAGGACAAAAATAACCTAATCTAGCTGCTTCTGCAAGTAACTCTTCTCTTTAAACCAGAGTTCTAGAAGAAGCATTCCCCGAGAGTAGAGCTTTATCCTGATGACCAGCTACAAAGATAGCGAAGTGCGATATCCGAGACAGCAAACTGTGAGCGTTGTGAGAATAACTGCTTTTAAAAAAAAAAACAAAAAAACAAAACAAAAAGTAACTAACTTTGTCCCTCTCTTATGGCAGAGACTGGGCCTAACTTGACTAATATTTGAGAGAAAGCAGAAATCTGGCCTATGAAAGACTGTGATCATTTGATCCCTACACTGGACCCCAAAGAAGGTATCCCGTCTCAGCTCGGATGTGGCTAAGGACAATCATGGATAAGAAAGGACCTCACGGGGCGGCCCTGATGGTTCAGAGGTTTAGTGACACCTTTGGCCCAGGGCCTGATCCTGGAGTCTTGGGATCAAGTCCCACATCGGGCTCCCTGCATGGAGCCTGCTCCTCCTTCTGCCTGTGTCTCTGCCTCTCTCTCTCTCTCTCTTTCTAATAAATAAATAAAATCTTAAAAAAAAAAAAAAGAAAAAAGAAAGGACCTCGCAGAGGGAAATGTCTGAGGCCATGGAGGTTGATGATCAAGTTGACCCTACGGGGTCTACCCAAGGGGACACGTCTAGGAGGGCAGGTGGCCTCTGATGTTCCTGCCTTGGCACTTCAGCCCTGGCATGGACCAGGGATGGCTTATTTCATTTCTGAATGGGAGATGTCACTGTAGTTGTCTCATTCCCACATCAACACTATACAGAGATGGTCACTGGGTAGAGCCAGACAACTCGACTGTTTATAGGTCACCAGAAAATGGCAAATGTCTCTGATCCTAATGGAAAAACTTGTGTAAAATGCCTCTGCTGGATGCAAGAGACTGGGTGGGACTTTGACAGCACGTGGAGACTCGGCTACCCAGGGACATGAAGTCGGGTGAGGACTCCACAGACTACGTCTTCCAGCCTTCCCTGTGGCTAGAAGTGGCCATATGGCTGGTATCTCACTAACAGAATGTGAATGGAAGCGACAGGTGCCTCTTCCAAATCACTTACTTAAGAGAAAGTTGCCTGCACCTCACTTCCGATCCTCCACGGGTGGGAGCGACGTCAGCTTCAATTATGAAGATGAAGGTGGTTGGAAACGACACAAAGGAACCTGGGGCTTAGAATAACCTATTGGAACAGAGTCACCCTACCAGCCTGGACTGGTGACGCCAAACTGTGAGGAAGGTGAGAAATAAGCCCCGTAGTGGATGTAAGCTTCTGTCGTTTGGGGTCTCCTTGTCACGGCAAATATATCCTCCTTTGTCCCAGCGCATGACATCACAATTCCAGAATGATTTTATAGAAGAACAAATACAAGCACTGCCTCTAGGGGCACCTGGGGGGCTCAGCAGTTGAGCATCTGCCTTCGGCTCAAGGCGAAACCCCGGGGTCCCGGGATCGAGTTCCACATGGAGCCTGCTTCTCCCTCTGCCTGTGTCTCTGCCTCTCTCTGTGTCTCTCATGAATAAATAAGTAAAATCTTAAAAAAAAAAAGCATCGCCTCTAAAGGAATTTGAATTTGAAATTTTAATTCCAGGTACCACAAAATAATTTTTTTTTTTTTTGCAGACATTATTATAAATTCTTAGGTCAGCAGGAGTTTAGTATCTGGGGTATGTCACCAACCTGAAATCACATGTAAGGAAGTCCCAGTTTCATCAAGTATTCAAAGGTAGCCCCAAACGAGCTACATACAGCCTGCTTCTAGATCCTGGTACTTCTGCACCCTCTAGTCTCAAACAGAGACGTTTCTCCTTTGCCGGCTAGAGGAGCGTGTCGGCTCAAAGAGAAAGGAGACTCCTCGTGCCAGGAGGATGCTCTGGCCCTGCAGGCCTAGGGTTACCTCTGGAGACTAGACTTTATATTCTACAGGGAGCAGGGAACAGCTAATTACGGTTTTCGTGGCTGCCATCAATTACCCTTGTTGAAAACTAGCCTCTTGCTCATTATTATTAGCTAAATAGAAGGAATTTAACAATAGTTCCAACACCACGAGCTGCTTTGGACGTCCAAGCACACCGCAGGATTCACGTGCATCTGGGTGTCACACAGCCCACGTCCACACAACCACGGCCATAAAAACACCAGTCAGTTCCATTAGGCTCCAGGTGCCCACAGTGTTATTGCCTGACTGTTGTTCTGTGTTTGCCTTCCTAAGGTTTTCTAAGACAGGCAATCTCTTTTTTTTTTTTTTTAATTCTGTACCACAACCCCCTTTCTCTCTCTCTCTCTTTTTTTTAAGATTTTATTTATTTATTCATGAGACACAGAGAGAAAGAGAGAGAGAGAGAGAAAGAGAGAGAGAGAGACAGACCCAGGCAGAGGGAGAAGGAGGCTCCATGCAGGGAGCCCGACGTGGGACTCGATCCCGGGACCCCGGGGTCACGACCTGGGCCAAAGGCAGGCGCTAAACCGCTGAGCCACCCAGGGATCCCCCCTAAGACAGGCAATCTCACAAGCAAATATAGGGAGACCGAGGAGCTCTTCAGACTGAGAACATCAAACTAAGTATTTACTTCATATATGCGAAATTATACAAGGACCCTTTTATAGAAGAGAGAACGTGGGAAAAGCTGTAACTGGACCTATAGAGAGGACTGGAGTAAAAGCCCATTCCAGGTCCATTCAGGGAAGGTTTTATAAAGAATATGGGGGTTTACAGGCATGTAGGTTCACTAGGAGAAGGTAAGGGGCTTCCATGCTGTAGTGTATAGTGCAATAAATAATAATAAAAAAGACCCACAGGAGAAGGTGACACCTGAGTGTAGGAGACGTATTCAGACTTAGATCAATACCCCGGAAGAGGGGTGCTCAGGTGGCTCAGGTCACCACTCAAGGTGGGGAGATGGAGCCCAGAGTAGAGCTCCCTGCTCAGCTCAGCAGAGACTCTGCTTTCCCCTCCCTCCCTCTGTATCTCCCCTTGCTCACGCTCTCTCTTTCTCTCTCAAATAAATAAATCTTTAAAAGAAAAAAAAAAAAAAACGCTGGAAGAAAGCATTGTTATTTGTGATCGTATTTATTTATTCATGGAGGAAAAGAAAACCCCAAAAGGGACACTCGAGGTGTCTTATGTGAATTACAGTGGAAAACTTCTATTTGGGATATTTTCAAAGATCAAAGTATTTTGCTTGTTGTTGACAGCGGAGATTCTAGTGTAACCGGGGAGATAAACATCCTTAATACCTTTTCATCTTGCATCTGTTACTGCTTTTTCATTTTTTATTTTATTTTTATTTTTGTTACTGCTTTTTTAAAGCAGGAAACACATATTCTGGTGCCCCTATAAATTTTAGACGACCATTTTCCGAGTCATTCAAATGAAGGCTGATTGAGAGAGCATGAGGCACCTAAAAATGTTGGTGATGAAGTACAGGCCTTAGGCATTCACCATGTCCAGTCAGGAGTTCTGGTATTGTTTATTTTGGGTGCTAGGATTTGACCCACAGAACAGCTATCTGAAACCACGTAATAAAAACCTTTTCCGAAATGGGGTTCCGCCGTATTGGTTTTAGGATCAGATGTCAGTGTTCTTTGATCTTTGTTGCTCAGATGTTCTCATTATGTGGGACAGAATTCAGCAGGTGTTTGGCGGTTTATCCAGTAAAGGGGAAGGTGAGCTGGGATTAAATTGTTATGACATCGCTTTGTTTTAGCCCTGCTGAGTCTCACTGAATTCGGAATAATGGTGTTGCTGCAATAGCAATTTTGCTAAGTACAATAGGACACGGGAAAGCTTGGCTCGCAAACTAATGGGCTGCAGCCACCATCTGTGGGATTGAAACGGAATGCCTCTAAAAGAAATACTCATGAACGTAACTGGCCATCTTGTTGATTAGCTTTCTGGTGGACGGGATTCCAGTCGCCCACGTGAACCAGCACAACCCCTCTCTGGAAGCCAATAAGGAGACGAATAACCATTTGCTCCTGAATAAGCATTTGCCCAATAGATCCCAATATATCCAAAGCCCCTCTGCAAGAAGACACTTATAATCAAATTACGTAAAATGTAGGAAATCATATCAACACTTTGCGAACTGTAAATTAAAAGAGAAAAACATAAGTTCTCGCGCCAGCGTTTATAAGGTCATTCTTTTCCCATTCAACGCGTTCCGCTCTATTTCTATGTCCTATACTCTGTGGCCGGGTTAACTGTTAAGCTAGCAAGCTCGAGTTTACGTTCCTTAATTCACCCAAAGGAAAATTTGGGCCTCGGTTGTCAACGTCAGCACACAAGATTCTACTTTTAAAGAAAAAAATAAAATAAAATCCGTCTTTGCGAGAGCCCAGGTGCGTCTCCCTGAGTGTGCACGCACGCCTGGCACACATGGCTCGGAGCCTTCATGAACTGGGAGTAAAACACCTGCACTATCAATGTGTTTACTTTCAACTCCAGAGCTTTACGTTTTTGAGGACACCGGTCTTCACTGAAATCCAGTGAGGGTCGACATTTTAGACGATGAAAAATAATTCTGAACCTCCATGAGCTACGGGAGGGCCGGTGGTCGGGAAGAAGGAAGCGCTCGCAACTCAGCAGCAGCTTCCACATGGACCTCCCTCATCTCTCTTCTCCCTCTTCTCTCTTCTCATCTTGCAGCCCAAGGAAATCCAGGGGATTTTTCTGAGACTGTCAGGTGAGAGGGGCGAGCGCTGGCTCCCTCCCCTGCCGCTCCCCACTGCCTTCAGGTGCCCCCCCCCACCATGCGGGTGGAATAATCGCCCCTTGACCAGGGAGCCCCCATCTCGGCCAGGAGGGAGGTAGGAGCTCAGCACCCCGGGCCCCTCTGCGGCCACGCACTCTGGCCTGCGCTTTCGACTGTGATGCCGAAATGTCCGCCTTCCCTTGAGTGGGTCACAGTTTTGTTCACTGAATCTCCTGGGAACCTGCCTTATAATTCCCACGCTCCCGGGTTCGCCCCATGTTAGTTCTCATCTCCCCCGACCCTTCTGGTTCCGCCGCACCAGGAGTAGAAGTCCTGCCTCTGAGCCCCCCGCCAATGGTCGAGGTCCCCTGCGCTGGCTGCAATATTTGCGGTGGCTCTATTCAAGTCGTCCCCCTCGACACACCTTGCTGCCCGACGTCCACGGTGGTGGGAACGTGGTGACTGTCGTCACTCAGGTACTGGACTTGGCTCCTAGTCTAGACTTTCTCAGCGAACTTACGGCCGCTCTGCGCCTTCCTGACGGTGTTCTTTGGTGGTGGGGGAGCGCCAGGCCCCGGCCCGGGTCGGCCCTGCTTCAGGAGAGCTAAATGAATAATGTTCAACGATCCCCATGAATTGACGATAGGTTGGAATCCTTATGTATGCAATTGGAATTCCGCTGCACTTCCTAATTTTCCAAATGCTGTCTGTCTCCATGTTTTCATTGACGTGCGCATCCTTCCCATCCACCGGTTGAAACCTCTGTCCTCTCTCGATGGCAGCAATTATCCGATGATCATCTTCACGTTCATGTTCTCAGCGGGGCCGATTCCCATCCCATCGTATTGATGGAGACACCAAGCTTCTGTCCTGGACCACGTGTGCCGTCTTCTCTCACTCTAGGTAACTCTCCTGTGCTCAGACAGGACAGGTGCAGCAGTAAAGCTACGAGGCCAGTAGAAAACATAAGTAACTTTCACCCCTGTTTCTTCTATTTCAAGTTTCTGGGACCCACTTCTCCCTTCCTTTCTTCTTCTATCAGATCAAGAATGCAACTGGAGCCAGCCGTCGTCACTTCATTCATAGCTGCCTCGTCACACTCCCCACACTCCCGCTAGTCCTGCAGGCCCGGCAAGATCAGATCCGTTTTGCAAATGAGGGAGCTCAGACCTAGAAAGGTCAACATGATTTTGCCTTCAGCTCTTTGCTGTTCAGGTGCCTTCAAGTGGGCAACAGTGAGGAGTGAGGACTCACCTCAGGGGCCAAGGGCACACAGGGTCGGTCAATGTGGAGCAGAGAGGATCCCAGGGCATTTTAATTTCTGGGTCAGGCAACTGGGCTGAAGAAAAGGCCAATCTCGCTGCTGGAGGCTGAGACCTTGGCCATCAGTCTACTAATGAGGCAGGGCAGGTGAGGGGCAGGGATGGAAAGATGCGCACGTGAAGGGCTGGGATGGCTCATCTCTTGGCTGGCTCTGACCTTTTGCAGAGGACTAGAGAACTCTGTGACCACTAATTGCTTCCTGCCCCGAGGGAGGAGAAGGGAGTGGCAGCCTGCTTAATTTCTGATCCGCTCCTTTTGGATTTGGGACAAATAATCCAACCGGAACTATTCAAAACCAAAAAGAAATACAAAAGAGGGGCTAATGTGTAAAATTCGGATTGCAAGTATCAAAGCAGTATTACTTGTAAATGTGGCTTCTTTACTGTATTCGAATCCGACTGCAGTGGCTTAGGGACCCTACCAAATAGCCCTGTCCCGTTACCCTGCCCATTGATTTAGGAACATGCCATTCTCCCTTCCCCGGGCCTGCTCTACTCCGGCGGCACTGGGGAAAGGCAGGGGTGGGGACACACACACACTTAGCGAGTTTGCGTGGCTGGGTCTCCTCTTCCTAGGATGCACCTCACCCTTAGGTGGCCAGGCTTTGCTCCCTGTGGCCTCCATCAAACATGACCTTCCCTGAAAAAGCCTCCCGTGACCATGTGCATCAGAACACACCTTTTCCTGCCCTCCCCTGAGCCCCCCTCCCCTCATCACTGCCTCCCCAGTCCCCCAGCACCCCCCTAGAATGACAGCTCCAGGAGGGCAGGCCCTCTGTTTTGGTCACTGCCATTGGCCCAGCAGCTGGGGGAGCCCCTAGAGAGCAGGGGGTGCTCAAGAAGTTATTTGTTGCATGAATTTATGCTAATTACTTCATGGAATAATCTCACTCACGCTTAACCCTTAATGTATTTGGCTCGATCTCTGATGCCTCATTTTATCATACTACATTTTAATAATGCTTTAGCTTGCGGCTTCATAACGTATCTCCTTTGTCATCTTCTTTTCGATTTTAAGTGACTACAGTGATATAAATAGAATATAAATAAGTGGGATATAAACATGTAAAGAATAAAGAATAAAAAAAAGGATAGGATAGCAAAGTGAGGGCAGCCCGGTTGGCTCAGCGGTTTAGCATCTGCCTTCCGCCCAGGGCCTGATCCTGGAGACCCCGGATCGAGGTCTGCATTGGGCTCCCTGCATGGAGCCTGCTTCTCCCTCTGCCTGTGTTTCTGCCTCTCTCTCTCTCTCTGTGTCTCTCACTAATAAAAAAAAAAAAAAGAAAAAGAAAAAAGAAAAAAAAAGGATAGCAAAGTGAAGCTTGCAGAGTTAGAAGACAAAATAATTCGTCTTCCGTTAACCAAGCCAGTGGACTCTATTCAGCAAAATAAAAAGAAAAAACACACAAAAAGCAAAACAACAACAACAGAAACACCCCACAACTCCCCCCTCCCAAAAAAAAAGCCCCTAGACCCCTCTGTAGTTCCATTAGGCCACTGCGGGAAAACGTGGGTTTGAATTCAGCTCCTATTACTTACTGGTTGTCTACTTGGGCAAATGGCTTGATGTTGCGGGTTCCGGCTTCCATCGGGGAAACGGAGGCTATTCTGGTGTTACCTCATGGTAACTAGAGGATGGTCACCGGGAAGCCAGAGGAGGGGTGAAGGGCGCCTGCCACCCTCCGGCCACCACACCCTGCTGTCGGCTCCCCTGGACAGGGGAGCACTTGTGCCAACAGAGCTACGGTGAGGAGACGCCATGTCCAAGGAAGGGCTGAGGGTATCACATCATCACGTAAGTGACCTTCCGTCTTCCTAAGAGGAAGGAAGCTACCCCACACACGATCCTCCCCAACGCTCTTTTAAACACGAACCTCACGTACCCAGCTGGGCTTGGGCCTTGGTGTGAAACGAGCGGGTCAACACAGCCCACGTGTATAGACCAAACGGGAGGCACCACCCAGGATCCCTACCACCCCCCGACCACTTTGCCATGCTTTACCCCCCGGTGCACCAGCAGGACCTGCCTATGTAGATGGATGAGCTGGTCTGGCCGGACAACACTGTAAATAACAGCCACCAGGAAAAAAATCCTGAGCAAAATTAATTCTCCACAGCAGAACCGAGCAGGGAAAACAGAACTGTACTTTTCCTGCTTGTGATTTATCACATGTCCCCTCTTAACTCACAACAATGAATCACTGACTTTTCCTCCAGGACTTCATCCTCTCCCTGAGTCTGAGTCTGCACAGATGCACATGCAAGGATGGGACCTGTTTTTCCACTTGGAATTCTCTACGCTGCGCTTTCACATCCTATTCTCCCCAACACTAAGGAGAAGTGTTCAAAGGGGACTTATCCCACGAGACAGTTCCTCCTCACCCCATTCATTCCTGTTTCTTCCAAATCTACAGCTGAGCTTCATTAAGACGCAAATTTCTAACAATGCGATTAGGGCGTAAAATTCATACTCTTCTACAGGACATTTCTATATTCAAAGGTAGATGTCTAACCAGTGATGCCCACTCGTTGAGAAAAAAAATTAAACATGATCAAAAGTGGTCTGTGTTTTGTAGCTGTTGTGCTTTGTAATTCTGGTATTTACGTTTTAAGGCCCATGTTTCACAGGCCTTAGTGCAGCCGCCTTACTCCTAGAGTCGCGTAACATGCTCTCTAGTAATGCGTTCTCTGGAATTCCATCAACTCTTAGCCATGCTTCTATTTATTATTTCACCCTAACTTGCTCAAAGCCAGCCTCTTCTTAGCCCAGTTTCTGCGGATCTCCTTGTTGCTAAATCTGGTGGTTACACTTCTCGGTCCCCAGCTTACGTCACAGCCTTGGCAAGATCTGGCACTACTGACCACACGCTCCTTCTTCTGAAAACGTTTTATCCTCTTGGTCATCACGAGACCCGCCAGTCTTCACATCTTCCCACCACCTCCGTGGCTCTTCTTTCTCAGCGTCTCTTGAAGTCTCTCTTCCATCTGTATCTTACCTAATGGCTCTTCCTCAGGCCCTGTTCCTGGCCACTCTCTCCTCCCTGTGAACCCTGCTGACGCAGCCTGCCCTACGTCCATGGCTGCTGTAAGCACCCGTGTTAGTCACGTCGTCATTTAAGATCTCTCTCCGCAACTCAGCACCACGCAGTCAACACCTCCTGCCCTTGGCACTTAGATAAGAGCACTTCCATCTTCATGTGCCCCGTGGTGCACATCCACCTTCCACCTCCGCCCTCTCTTCCTTCTGCATCCTTTCCTTCGGTAACTTCCGTGACTCTTCATCCCGTTGTCCAAGCTACGTTTGTGGGGATGATACTAGATTTCCAAGCATGATTCTTAGTATCTACTTTCTTGTCCCTGTTCCTACTGTGGAGCCCTCAGACCATGGTCACCCTCTTCCCTGTTCACTCCCTTGACCTCCTAACTGGCCTCCTGCCTCCTGTCCTGTCCCCATCTAATCCCTTCTTCACTGTGCACCAACAATGCTGTGTCTATTATACAAATCTGATCTTGATACTCACACTGAAAGTCTGACACTCAATATAAAATCATTGGATAGTTTCTCATTAGCCTCAGGACTTTGGTCCCAAATCCAAAGATCAGTTTATATGGCCTCAAAGGACTGGTCCCTCCCTGCCTTTTTGGCCTTCTCTCTTTCTTCCTGACACTTTTTCTCTTCTTTTCCCCACACGTAGCCTTCTAAGCTTCAGTCTTTCTGAAAATCTTCCAGTCCTCTAACACTATTTCTACGCCTGGTAGGCCCTTGTCCCGGTACAATTCTTACTCCTCCCTCGCCTCCCTGGTTCGCTCCTATGCATCCGTCAGCTGTCACTGGAGTGTCACTTCCTCCAGGAAGTCTTCATGGGGCCACGTGCTCTGCTATGCCATCTCCTGTCTGAACCTCCCACTCCTGCCTCATCCTACCGCTTTAACCACCCGAGGCCTTGCAAGCCATGTCAGCTCTGTGTGCCCCGGGGTGGTGTCTGACCTGTTTGTGGTGGATCACCTGTGTCTTGTGTAGTACATCACACATAACAGGTGCTCAAAAATATTTGTGGAAACACTGATAACAGAAAGGATAAAATCTAGTTGTCAAGTTCTCATTGACGTTGTGGCATGTCTGTCTACTTTCTGAAAACATGAGCAACAGAACCTTTACTATCTTTAGGCAGAAGTTGGAAGAATGCTCATCTTAAAAAGAAAAAAAACCAACAGCAAAACCCAATAGTTATGGAGTATCGTGTGTGGGTACTGTGCAAGGTGCTTCGCACACCCCGTCATCTTGTTGCCACCATGATCTATGAGGTGGGAGCCATTATTTTCTCCACATTACAGATGAAGAAAATAAGGCAAAAGGAGATCAACAATTTGGCCAAAGTCAGTTGGCAGAGTCAAGATTATATGAAAGCCCCAAGGCTCCCCACCAAAAAAAAACCCCAAAAAACAAACAAAAAAACCCAACGCATCCAACAAAATGGATAAATGTGTTCAACAAAATGTATGGAATACTTGTTTTGTGTAAAGTACCATGAGGGATGCATCCACACAATCCCTGCGCCACTTAACTCCAGTGAAAATAACCAGAAACGTTCAAGAGTGGTACTGTTTTGCATTTGGCCAGTTATTACCATCAGCCTGGCAAGAAATATGCTATATTACAAAAAGAATGTGATTTGGCACACCAGAAAACTTTCCAGCTTTTCTGCACCAGATACTGTAATTTCATTATTTAGCATAAAATGTGAATGCTCAGGTTCATTAACAGTCAAATCCAGATGCAAATGCAAATCACGAAATATAATGGAAAACCAAATAGCAGATTCTCATTATCTGCCTTTTGTTAAAATCTATGTCAGCGCTCTCCTCTGTAAACAAGTACCGAATTACAGTATTTTAGGCCTGATAGAAACCTAGAAATTATTTACTTCAATTCTCCCCCAAGTATTCTTAAGCTTCAGGTCCAAAGGAAAATAAGTAGTAAGCGTAAGAGATAGCCAGGACTCAGGCGGACTGGTCGGCAGTATCTACAAAAGCTGAACCTGTACCTATCCTGAGGCCCAGCATTACGACTCCAAGAAATATACTCAATAGAAATGCTTTTATTTTTTTCAGCAAATTATATAGATGATCATGCTAACAGCATATTGTTTTTTGCAATAACTCCATACTGGAATCAGCCTCGTGAACATCAGTAGTAGACCAGGCAACCCTGTCCTGAAGAAAACAAAGTACAGCCACATACAACCACGTGGCTAAATCTCAAAATCACGATGCTGAGCAGAGGAAGTCATAATTTTGTCATGGTTTTGCTCATACAAATTTACTCAAAAAACCGTCCAGCCTAATCCACGATGTCAAAAATAAGAAGAACGGTTCCAGGTTCAGGGGCACTGGGGAGTGATCAACTCGAAGCGGACGGAGGGGTGTGGGCTGACATGCTGGTGATTCCTGCCTCTCCCTCTGAGTGCTGATGACACAGGTACGTTCGCTTTGCGACAATCCACTGAGCTGCCTACTTAGCAGGTGCATCTTTTTCCGTATGTATATTTCAGTAGAAATCACACCCTTTTCCCCCCAAAAGGAGACACTTTGGCACTTCCTGTTATCCGTCTCCTCCGTTATCAAGAAAAATCTCAGACACAATGGGAAACACTTGTCAGTGTTGCAAATCTTAATTCTGCTAAAACTAACATTTGCTTCAGTCCTGTCAACAAAAATAAATATTTCAATATTGAACACGTTTGCTAAAGAAACAAATGTGTTTGATGAGAAGACAAAAAAAAAAAAAAACAGTATTTCCTTTGGCAAGCATTTGTTGGATTGGAGGTAGCAAATGTAAAACTTCCAACTTCTTATTGAATTTGCTTACAACGCTCAGTTTACTCAAGACTCAGGATTTTTGAGGAGTTGTATTTTTAAAAAAACAAACCGTAGGGATAAAAATAATTGTAATGGAAATAAAAAAGACTGGATTTCTAAACTGTTGCTCTGGCTTGGTCCCAGCTACGCGCAGTTGTGTAATGTCTGGCACATAACAAGCGTTCAAAAAATATTTGCTATATGAATAAAAGTCTAGTACACTGGACACTCGTTAGACTACTTCTCATCAATCTTTGTCACACAGAGGTACAATGAGTGTTTTTAAAATACCTGGTAAAAGGAAATTACCTATACCTCGTTACTATTTTAGTAGACATATGATAGAGAATGATGGCCGAAAAAAATAAATCTCCATCATAGTGCTAATTACTATTATCTACAAAATACCTGTAAATGATAGAGCATTGCTAAATGATTTATGAGGCAATGAATCATTTAAAATAAAGACGTTTTATTAAAGAAAAACTCAAAAGTCGTTAAGACCTTAGGAAAATGAACAAAAAGATCTCCTCCCACCAACTGCGTTTAGGGAAAAAAATTGAGAGTAGTCTCACTCTCCCTGGAAGTAATCATATATTAAAGTGGTGTCAAGAAAACCTTAGAAATTATTAGCTTTCAGAAAAAAAAAAAAACACTTACAATTTATATTTTCTACTTTTAAGTAGTATATTCTTACTACGACTCTAAAATCTGTCCAAACTCCCATTAACATTTTCAAAGAAAGTTCTCCAGTTCTTACCAAACAGAAATAAATAATATCTGACAACAGCATTAGGGAGCATAAACATAAAATTACCTGTTATTAAAAACTGAGCACATTTTTCTCAAAGAAATATATTGCTCAGCTGTAAAATAGTATGTTTGCCATTCACACTAATGTTTCAACATTATGGTTCAATCTTCTAAAAAGCTGACGTGGAAAATAATGGTGTAATAAACTAATTCATCATAATGTGCAAAAGAAACCGCTGGAATAAATTGTAATAACCTTTCAAAAACTAGCAGCTTTTAAAAGTATTAATTTCTACTCCAGATAATTGGAAAGGACACCTGGGTGGGTAGGCAATATTTTTTATGGGATTGCTCTGTCAGGAGCTCAGATTGTCTCTGGACTCAGCAATGATCATTTAGCACTAAATGACAGTGAATCTTGCAAATAGGTCTTCCTAGATGGTGTTTGCCATAAATTACCAAAGTCGACTCCCCTCAAGGTCAGCCAGATGAGAGGGCAGGTATCAAGCGGCCTTCGTGGGGACCCGGAGTGGTCCTCGGGTTTCTCATAAATGGACAATAGTTGTGTTGGCTGCCATAAAATCAACTTAATGGACTGACAACATAAATTACCATCAAACTTTGACAACCGCCGTCCCTAGAAAACAGCGGAAGAATGCTTTTATATCAAAGCCGAAGAAAATGGATAACAAAATGCTCTGCTCTGTACAAGATCGTAAATATTTTTAACAATTCTAAGTGGGGAATGAATTAATATTAGAAGCTACAGGATGTTTTACTTGAGGCATTAAAAACAGCATCCAAGTCATATTAAAACGACACCTGCTGTTTGCCTGCACCGGGTCTTTCACTAAACCTAGGTAACTAGAAAGATTATCGATGTCTTTCTAGTTTTATTCATCTCTGTAGTCCACTGGACGCACCGGGAAGATAGATTCTTGAGCCCCCACACCGTTTTGGATGAATCATCAATTCACTTTGCCTACGGCTCAGTTTTTCCTTTTGTAAACGTAAAACCATGACTATACGAGGACATTTCCAAGAGCTACTAGGATTAACCCTAGTAGGAAGGCCCCAAGTCAACCCTAAACTACTAGAGAATCCTATTAATATATTTGTGAAAATAATGTACTCTGGACAATCATTTAACGACTTCTGAAAGTCAATTTGGTAAAAAAGAAAAAAATACAATGGCTGAACTAAGAAAATTAGAATTTTGGGGGTAAATTAAATATCATCGTCTAGCTGGGTTTTGATTACTCGTCTAATTATGCTCCCATCCTGTAACTGCAGTCATCATGGTTAGTAGTGGTGGTGGTGGTAGTGCAACATGAAGCCACAATTACCCTCCCAGGCATTTTTATGATAGTATTTTTTTTTTATCTCTTGGAATTCCGGACTTCACTGCGGATTTTGCCAGAAGAAAGGCTACAGTGAACCAAAACAAGATGTTGCTGGCATGCAGTAGTGTCTCCGGCCATCAGTGCTATGTGTCATGTCCGTGAGCTCCATATATTTTGTAAACTTAACTTCCCAAACCGGATACAAAGGCAGCATGTCTTGTGTCTTTCTCTCCCACATCCGGTCATCACCCTCTCTCCTTTCTTTCTCTGCACCATGTCCTGCATTTATTCTTTCCCTCTCTCTCATCGTCACCTCCGTCTAGAACCTCGTCACCTTAGAACCGAATTACTGCAGGGGTTTTTCTGCTCCTCTTCTCCTTCCACCAGTCCATCCGGCCCACTCCTGCCAAATCAATCTTTTTTAAAGCACCATGTTAGTCATGTCATTCTTCTACTAAAAAATTTTCAGAGAGTCCCCATCACCTGGAGACCAAAGGCCAGAGTCTTTAGCTAAAAATCAAAGCCTTTGGCTATCCGGCCTCACCTCCTTTCCTAACCTCCTCTCTTCCAGTCCCTCTGCACAAACCTGCAGGATAATAAATGCACCTGCTGCTTGGCCACGTTCACCACAGCGCCTGCCTGGAGGGCACCATCCATCCTGCCTGCCTAGCTAGTTGCCTTCCTTCTGTGACGCCTTTTTCACGACTTCAACCCATAGTCAGCACCTCCAGCCATGAGCCTGGAGCACTCATTTTTAAAATTATTATTAAAATGATTAATTTCACTCTTGCAACATGGGTTAACTTCAGTTTTCATTGCTTAGCGGTTTCCATGTCTTTTCCCCTTAATTAATTTGTAAAGTTCTTTAAGGGTAGGGGTGTTTGTGTTCTTATTATCTGCCTATCTCCCTAGCGTGAAGGTCTGAAAATAGTCAGCAATCAGTAGACACTTGTTTAACGGATGAGCGCAAAACGCCTCTCTCGACTTCTTGCAAGATTAGCACGAAAGCTGCTCCGGTGTGTTTGCAGCTCGTGGTGTTCCAGAACAGCCATTTCTGTATGCGAGGCAGCTTTCCTGAACCTAATAAATCTGTTTTAATTTTTAAGTTCGTACTGAAATTCTAGATCACGAAATACAAGCTGAGCACACGAGGCTTATAAGGCTAAAATATGACTTTGATGTAAACTCGGGCGCCACAGGATAAACACAAAACAGTGCATATGCGTTGAATTAATGCTGATTTTCTGAAAGTCCCTTACCAGCAGTAATCTCTAAATAAAACTAAAGTCATTCTTCGAATCAATTCCGAGAAACAAAGAGAAGTATGCAGCAGGGCAGAGTCTTTATCTTATAGATCAGAAATCTATGTCAGCTGGTAACGTTCTGCAGAAAGAATATATGGATTTGGGAACTCCTCGAGACCTGGGCTGGCAACTCCGTTCTGCTGCTGGGGTCAGTGACTCAACGCCTCTGAACTCTAAAATTCTCGCAAGGCAAATGAAAATATTAATACCCAATTCGCTTGAAAACCCTGAGACGAACGAACCCCCTACGAACTCTCGATGAGGTCAGTGAAGCCAAGGGCGCCGTGTGGCACCTGCCCCAGGCCTGGCACCTGGATAAATGACAGCTACCATTATCATTGTTGTTTGGAGAGTTTTTCTTTTTTTTACTCCTTACGTCCTCTCTGTTTATGGAGGAAAATGGCTTCCCTAATAGTTAAAGAGCATGAGGACAGGAGCCTAAGACACCCGGGTTTACACCGGGGCACTAGGTTACGCGTCTACTAATCTATTGCTAACAGATCTGAGCCCCCGCTGTCTAAGTGGATCTACGAAGAAAACAAGACCTCGCAGAGCCATTCTGAAGACCAAAGCGATCTATTTCACAAAGTGTCTAGCCCGGAACAAGCTCTCTGTAACGGCAGACACGGACTCTTACGAGTCTTCTCTCCGATGCGCTCCTGCTCTGTATTAGAAAATCCACATTCGTGAATTTTTTTTTTTTAAGTAGAAGTAGGAAAATTTTCCTCCGTATACGTCACTACTTCGCAGAAAAACATAATTTCATATTAAAGATATCATATATTAATGTCTCATGAATACATTATATATAAATCTCTTAAATAATATTTGTATAATGACTTATAGTTTACAGAACACCCGAATATTTTGAGACTATGCTCTAAAAACGTTCCCCAAAGTAGCCGCTCCTTGCCGTGATTACTCCCATCACTGTTCTGACAACGCGCTCTATCATCAAGATGTTTAATAATGAACAACGATGATAAACTTCAAATATTAAGGCGGTTACTTAAAATGTTCAATGTGCTAATAATGAAGGTTAATAAATGTGTTACTGTCACAGGCCTATATTTTTAGAAATACTTGGCAGCTGACACGGGTTAGATGAGCCTGAACGATCGGTCGCAGATGCTCCATCTCAGCCGTGGAGGCTTCCCCCAGGCAGGCTTCAGCGAAGACACTTCCAGAAATGCTCTTGTAATTTCTCTGACTCCTTGAAATATTTATATATTAAATATTGACCCTTTCATATTTAAAGGGTCAGTTCGGTGGCCTGTTGTCACTGAGGTTAAAATACAATAAAAAAAAAATCTGGTAGGTGGTTTCTGGAACTTACCATGTAAAGAGATGAAAAGAATGCGGGTGACTTTCTTAATCGAAATACATGGATTCGATCAGATGCTGAGATGAAGGGTTTATTCTCTAAGCTCACTAGGACTGCAGTTAAATGCCAAGGACCGGAAAGCACCTCCTGCAGACTGAGTTGTGTTACTGGCACAGAAACTTCACTGATGCTTAAGACTCATCAACAACATTTCCTACGTGCACAAGGTCAGAAGCAGACATCAGGGGGATCCCTGGGTGGCGCAGCGGTTTGGCGCCTGCCTTTGGCCCAGGGCGCGATCCTGGAGTCCCAGGATCGAGTCCCACATCGGGCTCCTGGCATGGAGCCTCCTTCTCCCTCCTCCTGTGTCTCTGAGCCTCTCTGTCTCTCTCTATGTCTATCATAAATAAATAAATAAATACTAAAAAAAGCAGACATCAGCCACAACCTGAAGTGCCATTAATTGCTCTGACAAACTTTTGGATAGATCGTTCCAAGAAGCAGCAGCAGCCCGGCCCCCACTGAGGTGCCCAGGGTGTGTTTCCGGGACACCCGGACCCTGAGGCCCGAGGGTGTAAGGGCAGCATCACTCTTCACCCTCCAGTGAGGAGCCTCGACAGTCGTGCCTGGGACAAGGTACACGGCTCCGGGTGCCACACTCCTCACTGCTGCCGTGTTATCCTCCATCCCGTCCGTCCTTGGTTTCGTGACCAGGGCCCATTACACCCACAGGATGTGACCTCTTACAGGGGTGACCGCCTCTTAGTAACTGGTGACTGTACAGCCCTGGATAGGCGCGAGCTCTAGAGCGCTCTTGTCTAGATCTGCTTCCAAAGTCCCTCCACGGGCACGGCCTCGGCTTGTTTTGGAGCCTTCTTCTTTCACTGCCTCTACCTTCCTTCTGTTACCTGCTAGGGATATCAGACCGTTTGGGGGGGTCTCGAGACTGTTCCAGTGTTTATTTTTTTACCAGACCCATTAACCATCACCGATGTTTACAGCGTCAGTGATAATTTCAAAGCAGTTTTACCTGCAACGTATTTTGGTCTTCGTGACAAGGGGACATGAGACGAGGAAGAGGCATGCAAAGGTTATAGGACGCGCCCGAGTCACCTGAAGCTGGTGTCCAAACAGACTCTGAATTGGGGCTCACTTCACCCCCGTTCCTATTTCATCATTTGTTGGTCTTTGGATCAGGCTGGTGTTGGGAATTCTTTTCTCACCAGCTATGTGATTTTTGAATATATTGGTGTTAAACCCTGAATTTTTGACTTCCTTGTTGGTAAACGGAGGATCCCAATGCCTACCTCGTAGGGTTACCTTGATGACGAAATGAAACGGTACACAGAAAGTAAAAAACCTAGAATTAAGGAAGCGTTTAAAAATGTTGGTCCTCCCAGTCCCCTCCTGGGGAGTCTCCATGTAAAGGAACTTGCCCTAGGTCTGCGGAGCTTACCTGAAGTTACTCTGATTCCGTGGTGGGCCGGGGGACTGAGCATATTACTGTATCACCGGGGCCCCAACATTTCATTAAACCCCGCAAGCGTTTATCAGTCCTCTACTAGACCTCAGCACGGTGCTAAGTTCTACAGATGCGCACATGAAGCAGCGGCAGCCAAGGAATTTTGGCAGCAACAAGAACCAGTCTTGATTTCCTAGAAAATAAAGATATTCCAAGAGGGGCCCGTCTGCCAAGTTTAACCTGGGCCTTTTGAAAATTCTCCCAAATAATTCCAAATGGAAAAAAAGGACTTAAGAGCTTGTAGGTGCTACAGTTTGCTCTTGCATGGCATGGCACGCTCTGCCAAACCCCAAAGTCTTATTTTCCTAGGCAGCGGTTGCTGCATCCAGACCATATCATGACGTGGGGTGAGGGAAGGAACATGGAAGAGCCAGTCTCAGAGGGGCCCAGGGGCGAAAGGATCATAAATGCGTGCGGAGTTTCGGCTTGGTTTCCAGGACTTGAGTCACCAAGGTTATAAGATACCTTGGGGGCAACACTACCCATTTGGTATTTTCTCTATCCTCCTTCAGTGCCTGGGAACAGAAATATTTGTTGGGTTGAGTTTTAGCCTCTGCGTCAAACCTCACAGACAGACAGACAGACGCGGTGATTATGATCCCACTGCATCTGGATGAGCCCTTCATAAGAAGGGTCTTTATAGTCACCTAGAGCATCTTGAAAAGACTTTTCAAGCTCAAATCTACTGAAATCTCAGCATGCTTTGGTTTAAACTATACACCTCACCGTCAGCCACGGGAACTAGTGTGTGAGGCAAGTGCAGCAGGAGACAGCCCGGGGTTTGGGGTCGGACACGTTGGCTGCCGTCCTGCCTCTTCTTGTGATTTCAGGCAATAACCCAACCTCTTAGGGCCACAGACCTCCTGTTTTTAGAATGGGTATGATAGGATCTATCTCATAGCATTACCAGAAAACCTGCCTGAGATGGACCGTTACATAAATACACAGTAATACATAGGTCATAATTTTTGAGCGTTCAGTAAGTATTAGGCTATTCCAAGCACTTTTCACTTAACTGATTTAAGCTTTACCATAATTCAAGGGGATGGATGTATTATTATTCCCATTTTAGAGATAAGGAAATTAAGGCACAGAAAGTATTTTTAAAGACCTTGCCATGGGGGTGCCTGCGGGGGCTCAGCGGTTGACCACCTGCCTTTGGCCCCCGGGATCGAGTCCCACATCGGGGTCCCCGCAGGGGAGCCTGCGTCTCCCTCTGCCTGTGTCTCTGCCTCTCTCTCTGGGTCTCTCATGAATAAATAAAATCTTTTAAAAAAATGAATAAATAAATAAAATCTTTAAAAACACACACTTTGCCACAGTCGTTTACTAGCTGCTGAGCAGGAACTCAAACTCAGAGTCTGTTAGTCTCGCTCCAGATCTGCGTTCCCGACCGTCTTGCTTTGGGGCCTTGCTCTGTCATCGCAGCTCACTACATGCCCACTGCTGCACACCCTGGATTGCAGTATATAAAAAAAAAATGCAACAGATCCCACCTTTCCAGAAATAAAAGAGTTACACCGAGGACACAGGGCACGTGCATATGGAGACACAAAGTGCTACTCCATAAAGTCGTTAAATGTCAGAGGCGGGTGTAACCACAAGTTCTACAGCAGGTTGGGAGGAAGGACATATTTGGGATGGAGAATCGGCACGATTTTGTAATGTAGGTGGAACTGGACTTAGGCCTTGGAGGAAAAACAGAACTAAAACCAGCTAGGAGGATTCGGGGAAGTTATTTCAGATCGTCGGCACAGCAAGGACGAAGCTTTCTGCGTCCAGGAGAGAAGGCTCGGAGGCAGTGGGGAAGGTTTCTACAGGGGAACACTGAAACTGGGGAACGGGAGGCCGTTTAAAGCCGTCTGTGCAGCGTCTGAGAAGCCCGGAGAGGAGCGAGGGCCTCCTGTGGGACGGCCACCGGGGGTTCCTGTGGGTCTGTGCCATGCCAGCCACGGGCGCTTGCAGGAGGCTGACGAGGTGGCAGGGCAAGGACGCACGGGGTGGGGGCACCGCGGGGTGGGGATCGGAGCGCACGCGGGAGGGCACACGTACCTACATTCAGACACGTCTCGGCGGCCCGCGAGGATTATCTGGTTGGTGGATATTCCATGGCCCACTCACCACCGCCTGTCCCCGTGGCTTCTTCTCTGCTTCTTAGCACCTGGCGGTGGAGATGGAGACAGAGTGGTTTCCCAGTTAGTCTTTTGTTTCATTTTGATTATTATTTTGCTGCTCCTAAGTAGCTATGGTTAAAGATGTGTTACGAGAAGAAGCAGAAGTATTTCAGATGCTCAGAACATTTCTTTCTCTGTCCTTCCTTCCTTCCTTCCTTCCTTCCTTCCTTCCTTCCTTCCTTCCTTCCTTCCATCCATCCGTCTCTTTCTTTCTTATATGGTACTCCCAGGGCTTTTATTACACAATTTGCCGATGAGCAGCAGAGCTCACATGTGAGCCTAACCCTGGCATATGTCATCATTCATCCCCTTTGATCAGAGACGGGGGCTACGCACATGCACTTTCAGGTAATGCTTCCTGCAGCAGAACCTCGTGCTGACCGTGCTGCTGCTGGAGTTTTTAGGTGAGAGGGGTTCGATGTACTCTCTGCACACTGCGTATCTCCAGTCTGCCCTTACGGCCGTATGGCGATTATCCACATCGATCACGTTTACCTTTGCTACCACTTTGATATATTAAGTGCTTGCTGCTTCTTCCTAAGTTGAAGACAGAACACCAGGAGACCTGAGTGATTCTCTAGCTGCGGGGTACACCTGTGGCTCTAACGCTAAAGCACCATATTAGAGAGAGAGAAGGAAAGAAAGAAGAAGGAAAAAAAGAAAGAAGGAAGGAAAGAAAGAAAGAAAAAAGAGAGAAGGAAAGAAAGAAGAAAATGAAAAAAAATTAAAAAAAGAATAAAATAGGTTTGCAATATCCAAGTCTTTTTCTTTTATTTTTTTAAAGATTTTATTTATTCATGAGAGACACAGAAAGAGAGAGAGGCAAAGACACAGGCAGAGGGAGAAGCGGGCTCCCCGCGGGGACCCCGATGTGGGACTCGATCCCGGGACCCCGGGGGTCACACCCTGAGCCGAAAGCGGAGCTAAACCACTGAGCCACCCGCACTGCCCCAAGTCTTTTTCTTTAAAGTAAGATTTCATCGTTTTTTTTTTTTTCCAGGCTATTATTAAGCACATATAATGACATCTAAATAGATTATAGGAGCCAGGTCCCAACACATCATTATCACTAGTATATATTTGCTGATAGCAGACGTAAAGATTATCCTGGTCCAAAATGGCCAGGATATTCGTCTTTTACGCAGGTCCCTCATATGCAAATGCACTTAGAGTGTCACACATACAGAGATGCTTTTTTTAAAAAAAAATTATATATTTATTTGAGAGAGAGAGAGAGAGAAAGAGAGAGAGAGAGAGGAGCGAGCATGCAGGGAGAGGGGCAGAGAGAAGGAGAGGGAATCCGAAGAAGACTCCCTGCAGAGCGCAGAGCCCACAAAGGGGCTTGATCCCAGGACCCTGAGACCATGACCTGGGCCGAGATCAAGAGTCCGACGCTTAACCGCCTACGCCACCCGTGCGCACGGCCCCACTTTCTTCCAAGAGAAAGAAAAGACCTTAAAATTGTATATGCTGGGCGGCCTGGGTGGCTCGGCGGCTTAGCGCTGCCTTCAGCCCAGGGAGTGACCCCGGGGTCCCGGGATCGAGTCCCGCGTCGAGCTCCCTGCATGGAGCCTGCTTCTCCCTCTGTCTGGGTCTCTGCCTCTCTCTCTCTCTCTCTCTCTCTCTCTCTCGGTCTCTCATGAATAAATAAATAAAATATTTTTTTAAAAAGTTGTATACACTTGGCTAACAGCCAGCTGCCGACCCTCCCGTCTCCTCCAACACCCTTTCACACGTCGCTTCCAGTTCTTCCACCTGCTCCTCGTGCATTGCCCCCTCACTATCCCAACACTGCCCAGACGGTTCCAGAGAAGCCGGAGAGGCAGCAGGAATAAGCCCACACACTCGGTTCCAGGAGGCACGCGTGAATGATGCTGTGCCCCCGTCGGCCTGCACGCTGGACCCACCGCGCGGGAGAACCCCCGCACGCTCCCCACGCCCACGGACCTCCGCGTGAGACAACGCGACAAAAGCCACCACCTCTCTGCTTCTCAATTTGTTTGAGAAGCGAGAATTATTTGTAAAGTTCCCAAATAAACAGAAATCATTGCAATTATGAATAATTAAAATGCTGAACTCAAGAGGGCACTCAACATTCGTCACGCCGCGGAACCCATCCCCTAAGGGTAGTACCTTCAATTAGTTCGGGGCTATGACAAGAAAAATGTGACAATTGGTAATTGCAGGTATTTAGCACAAGGAACAAAACAAGCTAACTTGCTTTTAGGTCACCCTCTCTCAGCCAGCAGAGGCACTGCTCTCGTCTGGATTTTTAAGGTCTATACTAACCCCAGGAAACAGAAACGCAAGAGAGAGCAGGATGGCAAGAAAAACACGCCGCCCCCACGGGGCGAAGGCGAGGCTCGTGGGCTTTATTCAGCATCTGGGAAAGGTTCAAGTAGAAGGTGTCACGCACAATAAGTAGCTTTAAAAGATAATCTTTTGAAGGATATTTTGTAAGATTTATCAATCTTTTTACTCAACCTACAAATATTGACTAAGCACTTGCCGGGTTATGGTTCACGCTAAGTGATAGTTCCATCGCACTATAAAAACCAGCCAATGGTTATTTTTTTTTTTTTTTGACTCTATACAAATTACCAGAGAGAAGTTTGAACAGAGCGATATATTCTTATCTTCTTACAAATATAAAGTTTGGTGTATAGATAGCTGCTACCTAGAAAATGAAGCTATTATTATTATTATTATTATTAATGCATTATTCCGCATTACTCTTGAAGTTGTACTAAATTATTTTAATTAAAAAAATGTCACAAACTATTCAGCTCTTTTCCTCAGCGCCTCATCCATAAAAAGTAGATTTTTTTTCTTACAAAAGATACCCATTTTTTTTGGTAGTGACAAGTGTTATTCCCGTTATCAGAATTTTTCTGAGATGTTTTTCTGAGATATAGACCCCAAATAGTAAGTCAAGTTGGAAGTGGTTCAGAAAATAGTAACTGCAGTTTTGTGTCTAAGAGGCTATAGCAAAGCAGACTTTTTTGCTCCAATTCAATTTCCAATTGACAACAATGACCTAAGGAAGAGTTATCTTTTACTAGCTGCCACTTTGGAAAGATACATTTTGCCTTTCATTTAAGTAGAGGAAAGAATTCATTAGAAATGTGATGCAAGTCCTCTCAGAATGATAAATCTCAAGTTACTGATTCCACTTTTAATGATTAGTTGCCTGAGTCTTGTATTTAATTAAAATGGTTATTTTAAATGCTTATATTTAATTTACACATAATTAGCTAAACCTCAATGTTACTGCTTCATCCATTTTGAAATTAATTAATTTATAAAATAGCTCAAAAAGCGCTGTAAAATTTTAATATTAAGATAAATCAGGGGCAGTCCCGGTGGCTCAGCGGTTTAGTGCCTGCCTTCGGCCCAGGGCGTGATCCTAGAGTCCCGGGATCGAGTCCCGTGTCGGGCTCCCTGCATGGAGCCTGCTTCTCCCTCGGCCTGTGTCGCTGTGTCTCTCTCATGAATAAATAAATAAAATATTAAAAAAAAAAGATAAATCAGGATTCCTTTGTATCTTGTGTTGGTTTCAGTTGTAACTCCTAATGAGCCAGTTGTAGTAGGTGTGACTCTAGGCTATCTCGATGGGCTAATAGGTAGTAGAATCCAATATTGATGCGTCATTGATGTTTCCTTTGTACATACGATGCATGCTTCAACCTCTTAGGTAACAACAGTCTATACAGTCAAGGATCTGATTGCTCTGACTATAAAGGGAACTAAATTTTATAGACTGATTTTTGTTTTTTGGTTTATTATTTTTTTAAATTTTGGTTTTCATACATTTAGGGGCAACCACTGCTTTTAGCACATGACTCATAAATGTGTAACAATCGGGATCCCTGGATGGCGCAGTGGTTTGGCGCCTGCTTTTGGCCCAGGGCGCGATCCTGGAGACCCGGGATCGAATCCCACATCGGTCTCCCTGCATGGAGCCTGCTTCTCCCTCTGCCTGTGTCTCTGCCTCTCTCTCTCTCTCTCATAAATAAATAAATAAAATAAATATTAAATAAATAAATAAAAATTAAAAAATGTGTAACAATCGGTATAAAAAAAAAAACCTTTGAGTCAGTCTGATAATGGAACCAGGACATGTTCTGACTTCACCTTCTATTTAAACGCACAACATGGTTTATACACCTAGGAACCAAGAGAGAACGGGTGGTAACGTACGGCAGTTTTTCCAGGCTTACAGATTCTGAGGAAATCCGAATCACCGACAATAACCATCGCAGTGGCTTTCCCGGGGCCAGTGAGGAGCTCCATCTATGAATATCCCACTCCTCGGTGTGTCTGGTGGAAAAACTGCCAGGCTGTGCAAATCTCTTAATGATATTGCTACCATGTATTAGCTGCTAAATACGTGTTGGCACTGACCTTAATGCCTCATGAGCTGGCGTTATAAGGTCCATTTAATAGGTGGACAAAGTGAGGCCTGGGGAGTCCAAGGCACTTGCCAAGGGCCCCGTAGCTAGTAGCGGAGAAGGCAGGATGCACAACCTCGCGGCACAGCTCTGCGCCTCGCTGCCCCAGCTCCCAACCCAGAGCCCTCCAGGAGGCGTTTCCAGTCGTGAGATGCTTATAAGCACCACCACCACCAGCACCAAACACCTCTCCCTTGCAATAACAGTGTGAGCTAATTAAAAGACGAAGGCAACACACTTGGCTCAGCTGTTAGGAATTAAAATCTACTGCTCCCAATATTAGACTCTCTCATATCGATATACACAGAATTTTCTAGTATTTTATTAAAACCTGGACCCTTCCAGTGGTGGAATCTGTTCCTGCCGTTCTCTGATTAGAAGCTCAAACCTTTTGCATCCCCTCCCACCCTCGAGGAACTCTAATTCTGAGCAGGCTCAGCTTTACGCGTGAAATGAAGCTCCGCAGAGTGTTTCTCCTCTTTTCACACCAGGACAATTACGCGGCGTTCCAGGATGCCTTTAAGCTGTACCGTATCTCCATTACCTCAACTGCCATCTGTTTTCTATTTCTTTCAACCCTCCTCCCTGGTACCCTAAACAATGAATGATATTCCCACTCAAGAGCCAGACTTAGTGCATTCCCTGCCAAGGATGTGGGTTAACATATATAGATATCCCTCCTGTTTAGGTAAGATGATACGAGGCTGTGATCAAAGCCAATTATCTATTGATTTTTCAGTTTAGCTTCCCAACTTTCAACCCTTATCTTCATTGTGGAAATCCTCAAAAGATCCGAAGCATCGGATCCATCACAAATTAATCATAACGGGGAAGTACTATTTGAGGAATGAGTAGGGGTAGACACACAGGCGCATCTGCTTTGTTCATCTTGCTAAGGCCTCTAAATGCCATCTGTTCTCCATTCTTTCCTGGCTCCCATCTTTCCCTAGGTTAAAAGATTTTAAAATGACCGTGGGGGTGGGGGTGGGGGGGAGAAAAAAAAACTCAACTTGAAAACTAGTTTGAGATTTTAATTCTGTATTTCATCTGCCAAATAGTGAAGTACAGTCAGCCTCAGCAAGTGTTCCTAATAGATAAGGGAGCTGTTGCTTCCCATATAATTACGTGGAGTCTGACGGTAGAGCCAACCGTATCATCTTCGTACTATCAGAAGTGCTAGGAAGTCTGAAAGAAATCCATTTTGAGGAGGGTCTGAGCTACTTTTATTTTACTTCAAGTAAGGGTTATCATGGAGTAGAACTGATAATTCTTTGGGGGAACGATTTTTGGAATATATTTATAAAAAAAGTATGAAAGGGTAAATGAAACTGGTGGTTGTGACTGGCAGTAAGTCCAGGCATTTTGTGTTCTTTTGTGTTTGCTTTGGAATGTTAAACAGGTCGGGTTCTTTGTAAAAGAAAACATTTTATTCAGAACATTTTCCCATGAAAGCCCTCTTTGACAAAGTGTCATTTTTTGATCTATTAGTACATGTCTGCCCACATTTTATATTCAAAAAAGGCATGCAATGTTTCAACAACTTCTGACAAGCGTGGGGGAACTGAACCTGCACAGAATCCGCTCTAAGTGCAATGCTGTGTAGCCCGTTACATCTTCTGTTTCCTACTTCCTCATGGCAGACCACAGCGCTTTTAATTCTATCCATTTCTGGTTAGAAAAAAAAAAAAAGAAAAAAGAAAAAAAAACACAAAGAAATCAAATAAGGTGAGTAATTAGAATAGGAAACGTAAGTCGTCAGTAAAATGCGTTTTAAGCATAAAATTCTATAATGTGAAAAAAAAATTCTACAATGTGTTGAGAAAAGGAGCTAAAGAAACAGTGGTCAGTGAATTACGAATACGCCACGGGAGCTAAGTCAAGGAATTTTCTAGAAGACTAGCCAAGGACTCTCGAGACATTCAGCTCCCTCTTCGTTACACCTGGAGCTCTCCTACGAGGTCGTGCGCTTCAACATCAAGCCCTCCTCTCTCTGCCCTGGCCTCTTCCGTCTCTCCTCGGCCCGAAGGCCTTCCCCCCAGCCCCCCGATGTGCAGGCTCCCGCTCCAGGGGTCACTGTCCGCAGGAAGGCTTCTCTGGCAGTTGTCTCCCTGGGAACCTTTTCCCGGGACCTGGGGAACCGTGTCCTCTGTACTGCAAGGCCCGGCCGCCCGGGGATGTCACGGCCTCCCTGCTCGCCCACGACGTCCACAGGCTGGAAGCCCCACGAAGGCTAAGGCCACGTCTGTCCTGGCTGCTGCTGCACCTCCGCCGCCTGGCCCTGCTTGGAATAGTCCAGATGCTCTCAAACACTCTGTTAAATGGCTTGAGGAGTCGCCTAAGTGACAGGCTCCTATCTGATCAATGTCCACTTTCTCCGTTCGGGCGACAACACATGTCGTTACACACGACGACTCTGAAGACCGAGTCGGCAGGTGTCCCCGCTCGTGTTCCCGTTTGATTAGGTCATCGAGCGGGGCCAACAGGCCTCGTGTTTCGGTGCAAGGGCTTCCTTACCCCCGGCTGGACGCAGAGAGTCGGGGGCAGGAGGCGCCCCCACTGAGTGTTGAGGTCGGGGGGACGGGGGCACCTGGCCGGGGTGGAGATCCAGACACGAACGGCAGCCAGAGGGTGAACCCCAAGGGGCAGAGGGGTTTACGGAGAGGGATGCGGGGCATCTGCAAGGACAGAGGGCCTTGCTTGACATCGCGGGTCACCGGGAGGTGGGGACTTCGGGAGGGGCTGCTGTGACCGACAAGGACAGCAGGGCAAGCCGGGGCCTTCGAGTGAGTCGGGGGGAGGGAAGGGGAGACGGGGGCCTCTTATGAATATTGTTAGTAGATAATCAAGAGCTGTAATAATCAATATTCTCTTGAAAGGACCTTTAATCTAATGAAGCAGCTGCGGATAACTAAATTATGATTATGACAAATTCAGGGAATTGGTTCAGGGTTCCCTGCATCCAAAATTCAAATAAGCAATCAAAGTGAAATCGCATTAGCTGACCTCCTCCAGCCCCCTCTGCAGTAGGGGAGGCCTCCTCAAGAACACGGCGGCAGAGAGCAGCGCGACGCCAGGGCCACCGTGTGTCCCGACGGCCTGTGGCGGGGGGCGAGGGTGGCTGGCGCTGGGTGCGGTGGGGGCGTGAGGCGAGGGCCCGGGCCAAGGCACCGGCCCTTGCAGAGAGATGCGTGGGACTCTTACTTTCAGAATTGCCACAGCAGGGCTTTTATTTATTTATTTATATAATAAATTTATTTTTTATTGGTGTTAAATTTGCCAACATACAGAATAACACCCAGTGCTCATCCCGTCAAGTGCCCCCCTCAGTGCAGCAGGGCTTTTCTTAAGTCAGGATTAAAAACACGACGGAATGAATAAATAAATAAATAAATAAATAAATAAATAAATAAATAAAATAAAATAAAATAAAATAAAAACATGACGAGCTAACGGAATGTGATCTCCCACAGCAAAAGACACTAAAAGACACAGCAAAAGACAATAAAAAAACAGTTTTTATTCCCACATAAGGTACTTAACACAGGGGCCACAGGTTTACAGAGTAGCGCGGGCACCGATGGGCCATCGTGTATATAAAAGAGAGTCTTTCTCGGTATTTTGTAGCTGTCAAGCCTTCAGTATTTGTGTCTTTAGGAATTCTTCATTTGCAGTATATTGTAAGAGTTCTCCAGGAGCAAATGTGGAGATGCTCTTGCTGCTCCCTTCAGGGCCCCCCGGGGCCGGCGGTGCAGGGGAGCAGCAAACAATATCGAGGACAATAACCGTGATGAGCGACTTAAGAGCGCGGGCTACGGGGCCCCCGTCAAAGAAGCGCGTCCGTGATGCTGACCTGCGTCTTCACCCCAAGGCTGTTGCCCCCCGTCCCTCCTCTCCTTCCACAAATGGGTCCGCGGCAAGGAAGTGCCACTTGCAGCAAGGCGGAGACTCAGAGCCCTCATTTGTGTCCTTAATCAGAACTACGAGAACGTTTCTGAAGGAGCCGCGGTGCCTTTCATTCGCTCAGAGCCTGATGCCCACGAGCCGCCTAGGCCCTGCCGTCGGGCCGGCCGCGAGGCCTTTCCCAAAGGCCCACCCGGGGCAGACAGTAGAACGTCCACTGCCCCCCACCCCCAGACAGGAAAACGAGGGGAGGTATAATTGTTGAATATGCACAGGCTTTTCTAAGAGCACAGACAGAGGCTCTGGGTCGTGAGTCTACTTTCACGTCTACGCTCTGGCTCAGCCGCGCTAGGGGTCTGTGTGCAGCAGCGTCGGGAAGCCTGCTCTCAAGCCTCTCGCTCTGCACCTTGCTGCCCAAGCCCCTGCCCAGTTTCGCCCCAGAGAAACACCTGTGCACACCTGCGTTTCCCTCTCAACCGAGGAGGCCCTCACCAGGGCTCATACCCCGTCCCCCCCGCTCATGCTCAGAGCTTGTGCACAAATCGACTGTCCTTTGAGTGTGAGGCCTCACACCTCTTAACACCCAGATCTAAAGAAACAGGTATGGGGACGTCCGGGGGGCTCAGCGGTTGAGAGTCTCCCTTTGGCTCAGGCCATGACCCTGGGGTCCTGGGATCGAGTCCCGCGTCGGGCTCCCTGCATGGAGCCTGCTTCTCCCTCTGCCTGTGTCTCTGCCTCTCCCTCGTGTCTCTCATGAATAAATAAATAAAATCTTAAAAAAACAATAAGAAAGAAAAAAAACAGGTATGTATCAAAATAGCACCTACATTTATTACCTAAAAAAAAAAAAGATGACACTTGAAATAGCCAAGTCTTTCGACACGGGGCTACCATCTGATAGGAAATAATATGGCATGAAGGGCAGTGGAAAAACATACCCTTTCACTCTTTTAGATTCAGCGTATTTCAGACTTAGACCTATGGGAACATGATGAGGGTGTATTATAATCACTCGAATGTTCCTAAAGGTCTGACATATTTAAAGAGGGTGTGTAATATCCAGGTGGGGCTCGAGTGAACGTAATCGTCCCGCCGCTGTTCTGCAGAACGGTGGCATGGCTAAGGACAGCAGTACCCACCCCTCAAAGGCAATAAAGAACACACTTAAATGTGCCCTATTTCTAACTATGGTGACACATTGCTCTTCGTCAGCACTTTACTGGTTTCACGAGAATAAAAACAAATACTGGGGTCTTTACTCCGAAATCCATTTCCAGAACTTACCTTACTAACAAAGGACTTAGCCCTGTGAGAGGTGTTCTAGTTATAAAAGAGGAATTTCCTTCACTACGAGTTTGCTGTTTGAAAGGCTGTCTCCATTTGGCACCATTAATTTATACGCGTGCATGAAAAGCCACAAACCCTAAAATCATATACCTTCCCGTGAGCCACGTGATGCACCGAAAGGAGGAGACTTCACTGAAACGACAGGACTTTTCTGTCGCGGGCAACGCTGGTACCGTACGCATCCACATGGGAAGAGGAAAAGAAATCCCACACTGGGTTTAAACATGAAAAGAAAAGAATTTGGGGCTATGTCCAGTTCGTTTTCCGCATCGTTTCTGGTGGTCACTTATTTACCACAATAGCGCGTTCACGGAAGTCTCTCAAATACACTTATTCTTACTTTTTTTCCCTTTCTTTTGTGGAGGCATAAGACGACGGGCAGCTGATGTCAGCGCTTCCCTCAGCTGTTTTGATCTTGGACCGTATGTACCTGAACTCAGGCTGCCTCCAGCAATAAAGGAAAACAAGGCACATCTCCGAAGCAGCAAACCAACAACCGGTTTTACTACACGGTGACTGCAGAGAAGTGTCTCGGAGAGTGGGTTTTCAGCTATCTGAAATGGCTTATTAATCACAACCAAGTTCGTTGTCCAATGGGCCCTGTGTAAGGATGACAAGAGGATGAAAAACACAACAGATAACATGCTGTATGGCCACCCAAGAAAACAAAAGCTGCTCTGCAATTACGTCTGTAGCCAAGGGCCACCCGCTTTAGCTCGCCTTGTGAATCAAGACGGAAAGATGAAGGTAAAAAGGGGATCACACGTACGTCCAACACCAAGGAGGTTCCCCGGACTGTCTTACGCAGACTTGCCACACACGGGAAGAAAGGGAGCTGGCAACCCAGAGGGGCCCCTTTCAGAAAGTGTCTCCGTGGAGCTTTAAATTTCCCCAATTTTCTTTACATTTAAGAATCTGTTTCCCTTCTTGCCAGGCTGACACTTGTCAGAAACAAGATTCAGGAAAGCAAAGCAGACATCACGGGACGATGGACAGATCGAGGTATACGTCTTTCCAGGACAAGAATGCGGTCGTTATCTGAAGGCCGTCTCTGGGGGGGAGCAATGAAGGAGGAGACAAGCTCTTAGAGGGTAAGGGTGGGGGGAGTTTTTTACAAGCCACGTCAAGTAAGAGTCCTTCGCGCGTTTTTGAAGAAGAAATGAGCAATATTTATCACACATGTGACGAGCTCTCTTTTTGAGCACACGTTTTTGTCTCTTTTTTTTATGTATATCCGGCCATTCCCAGGAACTGTGTGAGCTGCCCAGAACAAGGCCATTGTGTATGTGGGACAGGGCTGGGGACTCGGGAGCCTGCCGACTTCAGGATCTTGCCATTAGGCCCATTCGCTCTCTAGAACATAAGCCCCACAAGGGTAGGTTTTGGTTTTGTTGGTTTTTTGCTCCCTGCTCTATGTCTGGCACCGCTAACCTTGCCTGGAGGATAGCATAGATGCAGCAAGTATCTGGAGTAGGAACAAATGGATGTGGACCAGGTCGGACCCCAAATCCCCCAGCCTTGGCTACCATATGTCGTTCCCGACTCATAGACAGGTCAGCTGGTAAAATACTACTCCTTTAAGCCTCACAACAGCCATGTGATAAAAGCATCATTATCTCCGTTGTAGGGTCAGTGGGGAAGTACTAGAATTACAATGAGGTAGTTTAGTGACTTGCCTGAAGTCCTGCAACTTGTGGAAGGTAAAAGTGAACCTGGTTAGGTCCCAAGCCGGAGCTCTGACTCGCTGCACCAAATCCTGGTTATGGGTGCTCCTCAGGTCGATGACTCGGCCCGTGCAGGGTCTCAGTCTTGGCTTTACCCTGATCCCTGGTCTTAGCTAAACTCTGCTCCAACTCTGGTCTCGGGATCCTGCCCTGTGCCTGATGATGGCTTTGCTTCAACATTCCAATCTCGCCAGGACCCCTGAGTGGTGGTGTCTCAGCTCAGGCTGCCACAACAAGATTCATACACCTAGTGGCTTAAACAGTTGGTTGTCTCACAGTCCTGGGTGTGGGAGCCTGAGATCCTGGCGCCAGCACTGTCAGGGTCCAGTGAGACCTCTCTTCCTGGCTCGCAGACGGCTACCTTCCTACTGGGTGCACATATGGTCTTTCTTGGGTGTGTGCACATGCAGAGAGAGAGAGAGGGAGAGAGAGGGAGAGAGAGATCTTTTTTTTTCTTGTGAGGCCACCAATCCTACTGGATCTGGACGCAGATCCTTATGACCTCATTTAACCTTAATCACCGCCTAAATGTTCTATCTGCAAATACCATCGCACTGGGGGCCAGGGTTTCCAACTGTGAATTTGTGAGGGACACAATCCAGTCCACAGCGAGTGTCCTGAGCTAAACTATCTGGTACACTAACAACCAATTACACTCCATTTCCCTGCTTTTAATCAGATGACTCACTGTCATATTCACAGGAATGACTCTTTTGTCACCTTTTCTGTTCTTGCCAATGTCTGCCTCAGTAATCTAGAGATCACATAGGCCTATTTCAGTCACATTCCGTATTGGATTTGAAGAACTATTCAAATTCAAGGCATGCAATCTTTCCAACAATAGTCCTTCAGGGGCTCCTTGATCTTTCCAGGGTCTTCCAGAGCAAGCATTACAGAGGAAAACACAGACATGGGGTCATACACCTGAGTGCTGACCCTCCTTTCTAGCTGATTGACAGAGAAGATATGGGAAGATTCACAAAAATACCTATTTTTAAATCATTGTTTGTCTAAATCTACCAAATCATAGACACTTCCTGCTTGCCAAAGGAAAGTTTCATAGCTACCGTGTGGCCTAACATCGTTTCTAATGGCCATCATCTCAATGAGCTCTTTTCCTACATGTCACTGAGAATTTGTTCTGAGCAGACAATGATCACAGGGTCAGTACAACCCTAACTTACAGCTCTAAATGTTCCTTGGGCTTATCCTGAGTATTTCTTGGAATCAGATCTCAGAATCAGAGATCATATTCTGACCTAATTATTACAAAGCTTCCTTACTACGGGGGGGAAATGAAACCTTCAAAGCAGCCTCTCTTTGGTAACAAGAGCCTTGTTCTTGGAACTTGTAGTAAGCTTCTATGGGGTGGCAGTGAATCCTGTAGAAGAGTACAAGTACGTGGTATAGGGGCCCCACCGAGAGTCCAAAAATGCTGTTGTACATTTGACTACTGTCGACATGACTAAAACGTGAGTCCTGGTGCAGCTGTGTGAACTAAAAAGAGCTCTCGTTTTGGTACGAGTGGGTCTCCCGACTCTGAGCAATGTCCTTTAGGGAATTCAGGGATCTGAATGTGTGTGTGATAAGGACACTCACTGTCTGGAATTACAAGGTTCCTCTGGAGGGAAGGTACTTCTTTATACCTTTCATTAGTATAAGATACAATAGCGTGTCCTCTACATGTGATTAAAACCACTAAAATATAAGTATCCACAGTAAATGCAAAGCCGTTATCTAAGCCAGGATGAGAATATGTGCCAGTTACATATGTTGCAGTATTTATAGGAGTTTCTTGGAAATATTGTAACAAGTCATCATTAGATTTTTCACATAATTACTGATGAATATAAAATTTAAATTATTTATTTCCTAAAGAAGAGACCCATCATCCCGAAGCTGCTATTGGATACTAAATTTAGACAATAATGCAAAATTCAAAAGGAAAAAGTCATTATTTTTTGCAACATTTTCTTTCATCACTGAACAAAGAAAATGAAGTTTTCTGTAGTTGGGCAACACTATGATAATTAGTTTAATTTGTTTAATTTAATTTCAGCTTCTCTAACAGGCCAAGCTATATATTTTTCTATAAACTGTAGAGAAGAGTTCTAGATAAGGAACTTGGAGATGTGAGTTCTTACTTTGGCTCTGGCATTAAATAGCTTTGAGACTCGGGGCAGACTGCTAGACCTTCTGGACCCTGAGATTTCTGGGCTGCAAAAGGAGGGAATAAGGTGAGAAGAGGTGAGCTCTGACGTCCTAACAGCTTCCCCTGGCCTGTGGCTCCAGGTGGTTATCCCTGTTTCTAGGGGCACTAAAGTCAATGTCCGTGAAGAGAGGAAATAGTGAAGGTTATTCCAGGTGAATATTATCCTTCCCATGGTCCCAGCGGCTAACCTGCCATCATTAAACAGAATGCTCCAGGTGGCATCTCGCAGTTAGTGACTCTAGCCCAACAGATGCCACGTTGGAAGGTTCCTTACTCTTCTCCGGAGTTCATCACTCATAACGATCTTTCACCCACTACTGGGGTTGGCACAGACTTCAGAATGGCCACCTTCCCATTCTTTCAGGGTTTATACAAGATTGAACAGGAAATCTGGGTCACGGCATTTAGCATAATTGGTAGTGATAGTTACATACCTGTGTAATTGTGTCCTAGCCCTCTTTCGGGTGTAAATCCCAAGACAACTAAGACTAGGCTGTTCTTGGTTTGTTTTTAAATTTGTTTTTTTTTTTTTATTTTTTATTTTTTCAAGTTAACAAATGAATGTTATCTTAAACAGACAGCCGTATGGGGCTCATTAGGGAACACGGCCGTGCCCTGCCCACACCAATGCCATTTTCACCTCCTCTAAAACAACTACTTTCAACTGTTCCAGCTGAATACTTTGGCATTTTGGGGCTATTTTTGTAAACACCATGCTTATATTACTTTCTCTTGGATGTTTAGTTGTAAACACTGACTGATGAGCTCCCTGTTGGAAGAGAAGGCTTTGGTTCTCCTTCCCACTTCCCCACTATGCTGACACTGTCTCTGAGCCCATTCTCCCAACACAGACCAACAGTGATTGTCGTGAGCATTATCTCGAATTATCATTATGGATTATTACGGATTCTCTGCCGAGTCATGGAGCATACGATTTTCGTGCTCCCCTTTACACAAATCCTGACACTAAGTTAATAATTACCTGTAGTGTGTTTTCAATAGTTTATCACTCTTTCAATCCTAACTCTTTTCTAATTGTGCAACTATCTCTATACATTTATTAGGTATTCCATCAGTTTTCCTCTTTTGGAGAATTCTTCTGGAATCTTCTGGCTGGTTCCATTCTAAACAACCTGCTGAACAGATGTCATTCTGGAATTTCCAAAGTTCTCTTTTGGATTATTACTTGTGTTTCCTGATTCTGTAAATCCTTTGTATCCTGCTTTCTTTGTTTCTCTCTTTGGTGAAGTATATCTTCCAAAGGCTCCTTGAGAAAATGGTATGTGTAAGGTAAGAGTTTTCTGAATCCTGTATATATTTTGAATCCTGTATATTTAAAAGTAGGATATTGTAAGGTATGTCTATCCTCACAAATCATCATTGGGGCCACTTGATATTTCTAAGCTTCTAAATTAGAAATGATTCTCCCTCTAATTTTTGAAGGCACCTGGTCTCTTCCAGCTACTCAGTATTGCTGTTGAGAGGACTGATACTCTTCAGATACTTTATCTTATCTATGAAGTCTGTATTTTCGCTTTGGAATCTCTTAGGATTGTTCTTTGTCCCCAGTGGTATAAAATGTCCAATGAATGTTTTTTGTTTTGTTTTGTTTTGTTTTATTTTGTTTTGTTTTTTAATTCATTGTGCAGGGCACTCCATGACCCTATCAGTGGGGAAACTCAAGTTAATTCTCAGAATATTCCTTTGATGATTTTTTTACCTTCATTTAAATTTTTTTTCTCATAAAGAGGAATTTTTATTATTCAGAAGTAGAATCCTTAGACTAATTAAAAAAAAACCTCTCATATTGTCCATCTCTTTAATCTTTTTGCTATATTTGCTGGGAAAATGCAATGTCGTCTTCCAATCTTTTATTTTAGTTTTTCATATCTGCTATGATAATTTTAACTTCCAGGCATATTTTTGTGGTTGTTCTCTGAAAGTACCTGTTTTAGGAGCGCATTCTTCTCATTAAAATGAAGCAAAAGTCTTATCTCTTCATGTAGTCTCTCTTTCCTGCAGGGTATTACTGTCTGTTTTTCATATGTCAAATGAGATGCCCTCCATAAGACAAGTGTTGATCCACTGCTGTCTACTCACAATTATGAGCAAAGAGCTTGTGAGCATACAGAAACTGGTAATTAGGCTCCTTACTCTAGGGTGACCCTGCTAGGTTGCTTCCTTAAGGAATCTTTGTATCCTTTGTTCTTTTATTTCTGGACTGACCAAACTCCCCAAAGATTCTTCAAATAGCCTTCCTGGGGAAACCTGATTGCCAGGGTTCTGAGTCTGGTGAGAAAGAAGGCTGTGGATCTCAACGTTCCATGCGTGAACACTCACATTTTTAATCCCATTATTTTCAGTGTGGTACCGCTTTCTCTCTTCCCCCAGATGTTCCCAAGTTCACTGACCCTCTGTTTTGCCCTAATCATGGAATAAAACAGTGGGGTCCCAACTGTATGGATGAATGAGGGGATCCGGAGGGGGTCCAGTGTTGCTCTTAGCCTATCTTCCTGTGATTAAGCTCATGTTCACTTCCCAATTCCAGATACACACAGAGGCCATTTCCTGAGCCTTGGGGAGTGCTTCAGTGGGAACTGCATTGCTTCTGGACTTTGCCCACTGCTGGTTTTAGGATTCAGCAGTTTCTCCGTCTACATCTACTTTCCAGCTTAAACCATGTGTTGCTCTTGTCTCCTAACACATGCTTTTGTCCTTACACACGTGTGCTTTTCGAATAATTCTTTTTCAGCTGTTTCATTAGGATCTGGAAGGTAGTTAACACACCATAACTACCATCGTCACCTGTGGCACCTCATCGGGGAGGGCAGTGCTTGGCACTTAGAAAGTCTCTTATAAATATCTGCCGACAAAGAATAAATAAATAAATAAATAAATAAATAAATAAATAATAAATATCTGCCGACTAAGTGAAGGAATCATCACCACGTGTAATTCTTCTCATCCTCTTCATAGAAATGAGGCTCTACCAATTGAACAAATTCTCTGTATTTGTCCCATGCAGATGTCTCCAAACTACTCTGAGATATTAAATACTCATTGCTGTTCTAACATAAAACCATTTATGGAGCTCTTTGCTCTCCCAGAACATTGATCACTACGGTGAGGATATTTTTTGGGGGGAGCTAATGCACTATGTAGACCAGAACTGAATACCAGTCTCCAACAATGACAAAGAACTCCGGGGCTGATATTGCCATCTGTCCTGGTTCCCACTTAACATGTATATTAGTTGTTTGAATAGATTCTTGGATGGTGAAGGTCACTTTATTGCTGCCCTTTGAGTATGGGGTCATCATGAATAACCTCAAACTGCAGCTGTGGCCAAAGAGAAAATGACTTCAACTGTTGACAAATGCTCTTGGTACAGACCTAATGGCGGTCTAATCACATTAAATATAGAAAATATGAGACAAAGGAAAACATGGACTTACAAAAGAATCCCACCGCCTACTTCCTGACGTGTTTTCTTCCCCTGAAAAGAAGTACTTCGAATGTATATTCCATGTGCTTGGGTGTTCTCTCTTCGGCTCCCCCTCCTTATGTTATTTTCAGTTACAAAGTAATAGTTATGTTAAAGTGAAAATATCCTTAAAATCGATCATTATTGTCCTTCAGTCCTGCCTTGTTGGTTATGAACACACGTTATACATATGAAAATAGGCTCCTTGTTTTTGTTCGGGCCACCCTTAAACAGGCGGCCTCGAACTGCATTTATTCATGCTGAAATAAATGTCACGTTAGGGACAGAGAAAGAACGTGAGAATCCCATGCGATGAGAATCAGTCTTGAGGCAGGGAACTGCTAGGCCGTGAAAATAAAACAATAGATGCTGGCTCAGGCCAGAGCCTTTATCTCCACTTTCATGCCAGCGCTAGGTAGCGCGTGGAGAATCCTCAGCATGGAGCCCTGCTCCATCAAACACCCACTCGCTCCCTGATCTACAGCATCAAAGTCTGGGGCTTCCCAATTACTCTGGGATGTGTGTGCAGGAGGCTGTTTTCGGAGGAAAGGTGTGGCCCTGCCCCTGGGGTCCCCTGGCCCACCTCCACTCTCAGGCTCCAGTGACCACCTTTGAGGCAATCTCTCCGAATAGATTCCTTCATTCCTGTGAGCAAAATGTCACTGTTTCCATTTGGTTATCATAAAAGCACATGCATCTTCACAACAGCCACTTAAATTTAAGCTTCCTCCAGAGGTCGAAACCTTGAATTCCATTGGCAAGTTCTTCCCCAAAGCAAAAAATGGCATATAGGTCTCAATACCTTTTAGAAACAGTTAACCGTTCCTGGAGAGAAAAAATATTTTTCTGGTACTAATTCAAAATTGAAGTTTGTCAGCTAGTCCTTGTGTAGGAAGTAAAATAGTGAATGTCAAATAACATCATGGATATTAGTTTGCACAAGGATTTTATTTTATTTTATTTTTATAATAAATTTATTTTTTATTGGTGTTCAATTTACCAACATACAGAATAAGACCCAGTGCCCATCGCATCAAGTGCCCCCCTCAGTGCCCGTCACCTATTCCCCCCCACCCCCCGCCCTCCTCCCCTTCCACCACCCCTAGTTCGTTTCCCAGAGTTAGGAGTCTTTATGTTCTGTCTCCCTTTCTGATATTTCCCACACATTTCTTCTCCCTTCCCTTATATTCCCTTTCACTATTATTTATATTCCCCAAATGAATGAGAACATACAATGTTTGTCCTTCTCCGATTGACTTACTTCACTCAGCATCATACCCTCCAGTTCCATCCACGTCGAAGCAAATGGTGGGTATTTGTCGTTTCTAATGGCTGAGGAATATTCCATTGTATACATAAACCACATCTTCTTTATCCATTCATCTTTCGATGGACACCGAGGCTCCTTCCACAGTGTGGCTACTGTGGACATTGCTGCTAGAAACATTAGGGTGCAGGTGTCCCAGCGTTTCATTGCATCTGAATCTTTGGGGTAAATCCCCAACAGTGCAGTTGCTGGGTCGTAGGGCAGATCTATTTTTACCTCTTTGAGGAACCTCCACACAGTTATCCAGAGTGGCTGCCCCAGGTCACATTCCCACCAACAGTGCAGGAGGGTTCCCTTTTCTCTGCATCCTCTCCAACATTTGTGGTTTCCTGCCTTGTTAATTTTCCCCATTCTCACTGGTGTGAGGTGGGATCTCCTTGTGGTTTTGATTTGTATTTCCCTGATGGCCCGTGACGCGGAGCATTTTCTCATGTGCATGTTGGCCATGTCTATGTCTTCCTCTGTGAGATTTCTCTTCATGTCTTCTGCCCACTTCATGGTTGGGTTGTTTGTTTCTTTGCTGTTGAGTTTCAGAAGTTCTTTATAGATCTTGGAAACTAGCCCTTTATCTGATGGGTCATTTGCAAATATCTTCTCCCATTCTGTAGGTTGTCTTTTAGTTTTGTTTACTGTATCCTTTGCTGTGCAAAAGCTTCTTATCCTGATGAAGTCCCAATAGTTCATTTTTGCTTTTGTTTCTCTTGCTTTCATGGATGTATCTTGCAAGGAGTTGCTGTGGCCAAGTTCAGAAAGGGTGTTGCCTGTGTTCTCCTCTAGGATTTTGATGGAATCTTGTCTCAGATCTTTCATACATTTTGAGTTTATCTTTGTGTATGGTGAAAGAGAGTGGTCTAGTTTCATTCTTCTGCATGTGGATGTCCAATTTTCTGCACAAGGATTTTAAAGCTTAAATGTTTTTCACAGGGTTCTTTCGCACGACCTTTAGTAAGTCCAGGGAAGAGTCTTGTAACAATTTTTGAAGGAACTTTTGTTGAGATCTATTGCATCCACATAGACTTCTCAATGGCTCAATGATAATGCCTGCAAATACTTCTAAGGTACTTGTCGTGGGCCAGACCCTGTTCTAAGCATTTACATGCATGAACCTATTTAATCCTCCTAGTATCCATTGGAGCTAGACAGCTATTCTCCTCCCGTTCTACAGATGAGGGGATTACCTCACAGGCGAACATCTCGCCCAATATCACCCTGTTAAGTGGCAAGAACACAAGGCCAAAACCTGTCTACCTAAGGTATATTCCACTGTTGGGGGCCTATGCCTTTTAAAATATATATAGAACTTCTTTCTGCTAGGATTTTTTTTTTTTTTTGAAGAAGTTGAATAGTGATAAATTCAAAATTAAGCTCCAAGGGCCAGGGCCTATGATTTTGGAATTCTAAAGCGTCAATTAAAATAACAATACCCAGAAGCAAGGGTGACATTCCATTTCTGAAAATTTAGAAGACTTGCCTATGGTCTCAGAGGGAGGCCACAGGTTATTATTCTGCTAGAAACCTCAGAGTTCTATTTTTGGGTAAAATTGGACCTAGGATTACATAGCTTTTACCCTGGCGTTACAAAGCAAAGAGAAATAGATCACTCTGACGTCATTAAACTGTGTACGTGATCACAGCTTCTCTTCAACAAGTCATATCACGCGGGGCGCCTGGGTGGCTTGGTCAGTTCAGCATTCAACTCTGAATTTCCGCTTAGGTCATGATCTCATGGGGTCATGGGATCAAGCCCCCCGTGGGGGCTCTACATTGCACACAGAGTCTGTTTGTCCCTCTCCCTGTTTTCTCTCTTTCAGACTCTCCAATCAATCAGTCAATCAATCAATCAATCAAATCTTTTAAAAAAAAGTTATGTCCTGAGCCTCTACAGCACGGAATAGGATTTGATGATTTTTAAATGCATATCCGTAGTTCCTATAGAAGTTTATTGCATGCTAAGTTGTTTTTTCTTCCTTTTTTCTTTTTTAAAAAAATTTAACCTGATAGCATGGATGTATTTGCTTTTTTTTTTTTTCTTTATTCCTTTCTTTTTTTCCCCTTCCAGATTCTGTCTGCTAACATCACGCAGTATTAATGGAAGCAGGACTAAGTGGGTAATGCCCTGCTGCCCATTCATGAAGCACACTGAATCAACAAGCTCCTGTTAATCACTAATGTGTGGGACAGTAGAGATCAAAGCTACCCACCTCCTGATTTAATCAGCTTCGTGGGAGGCGCAGACATATAAACAAATGATGCCCGTTCAGTATGGTGCAGGCTAAAAAAAGAAATACAGACAGATGAGAAGGGGGAAGGGAGGGTACGTGGGTGCGTGTGTGTATCACAGGAGCGTCGATACAGAAGGAAAATGGACTCTCCTTGTTAAAGTCAGGGAAGTCCTCAGAGATGACGTGAGATCTAAATCATATCTTAAAGGTGAAATAGCAAGTCACGAGATGGTCCTGGTGAGCAAGGGTGCCATCGATAAAGGAAAAACTTGGAACCCACAGAGTTTGGTGTGTTGGGGGCCTGCAGTGGCCGGGGAATAACTATACAAGGTGGTGTCACATGGAGCTAAGAAGCAAACTCTGGCATCATTCCGCTGGCCATGAACCGTGGAGCTGACCTTGGGCAAGTTTCTTAGTAACTTCTCTGTGCCCTCACTTCCTTACCTAGATAACAGGGAAAGTAACAATACCTAAACTGTAGGGTTTGGGAGGGTCAAACGGGCTGGTGCTACAAAGCCCTTCATACAGTGTCTGGCACACAATAAACGATAAGTGTTAGCTATTATTATTATGACCCCAAAGAGACAACTAATCGCCTATTAAGGTGAAATCTCCTCCATATACGTCTTCACGTAAACAATAAGCAATATTAGATTATGGTTATCGGTTCCCTCGGACAGGTCCTCTCTTCTACAAATTAGAAAGCTACTCCTGGGAGGCAGCTTCCGACCTCAGGAATTCTGGATGATGCCTGGACGGCTAGGTCACAGCTCACCCAGGCATTCAGATCTCCTAAATTCTGAAGTCAGATGATTGAATGGGCACAAAAAAATAAGTGCAAGAAACTCATACTGTCCCTAGATACCTTATGTATACACTTTAGAAAGAGAAATGGATTAGTTGAGACATAGAAGGCTTGCCTTCTTTGAGGAGATGGAGCATATTGGGAAGAAAAAGTTCTCGTCTGAGGCCTGTAACTCAGACTAACCCTGTAAATTTTAATTGGATTTGACTTTGACATCTTACCCTCCTATTGAGTAAATCTGGGCATTGGAATGGGAGAAAGACCTGACAAAATTCATTTTCTAAAAGCTGGCTCCAAAAAAAATAAATAAATAAAAAAAATAAAAGCTGGCTCCTTCTACCCGAATAATATTAAATGATCACGATCACTTCAGTAGACCTCAACTCTCACTTCCACAGGCATCACTGGGAGACACAAAAGAAGTTAGGACACACAACACTTACGTTTAGATTCCGTATTTCATTGCTTTCCATGTGAAAGTTTTAAATCATTTTAAATTTAGAGACCTGCTAAGGAACGGCTGCGTGGATGACATTAACGGGCTCAAACGGATGCGCTCCCCAAGAGCCCAAACCTAGCAGAACAAAGTGCCATATTAGGAGAACTCCTCTAGTTTTCCTAGATCAGGCCAATTTGTCCTCAGGATCTCTTAGGTTTAGCTTGTGAGGTGGGGTGAAGGCAGAATGAACAAAAGAGTATAAATACCTTCCCCTCAATCTGTCCTTCTCCCGAGGGGGGTTTTGTGAGCAAATAAACCTTTATTGCATACTTTAAGCAGCTTCTTTTAGCATATTCTTTTTTTGATTTACTTTTTATTCTAAAATGGTAAATAGAAAATGAACTGCCTGCATCGCAGTGACAAGGCTGAAAAATCAGGGAGTGGCCTTTCGAATACTACATCTGGCCTACATCTCCAATACTAGCATCTTTCCTAGCACGTTTAGCCAGGGGGAGACACCACAAAACGACCCCAAGACCCATGGAACTGAGGATCAGTCCATAAGGTGGCAGTCACTAGGTACAGATTTTAGTATGGGTGGTGACAATACACTACTATGTGACTTTTTTTTTTTTTTTTGAGGTTTCCTATTTGTTTAATGGTGTTTTGAAAGATTTTTATTTGTTGTTGTTAAAGGAGATTTGGTATCAATAGAAAGGAGAGAGTAAAGTCCTGGCAAATTTGCAAATGAAAAAGAAGCATTTAGCAAGAAGTAAGAGAGGACTACCTGAGGAACAGGCTTTTTTGAAGGGCAAAGACATGAAGGTTTATGATTCTTTTTTTTTTGGTGGTTGTGTGCCTTGAAAAGACAAGATAATTTTAGCTACAGGAAACAGCAGGGAAGCCCCAGGGCTCCAACCTGCTGGCCAAGAACCAGCCATTTTTGGATGAAATCAGTTGGGACTTCTCTATTCTACGGAACAATCAGAATTAATGGAGAAAGGTAGGAGGTAAGTTTAAGGGGGCAATTAGCACCTCCTCCCTCCACACACACACACACACACACACAAACACACACACACACCAGCAGGGCTAATATGCCAAGTGATCGGTCAGGTTGTATGAGGAAAGCCATCCAGGACAGCTCTGAAAGTGCACAAAATTCAATGCACAATTAAATAAATTAAAGAAATGACTGAATTTACTTGGAAGCATTCTGTATTTATTGTGGACTTTACTCTGCTTTTCAAGTCATGTGGATTTAGAAAGTAATTTAGTAGAAATTAGAGATTAATGAAAAGAGCTACTCCTTAGTACAAGTTCTCATTTTAAAGAAAATAAATGCATTAATGAGGTAATTATGGGTTGTATGCCTAATTCTCAAGGTGCTCTATGCTGAGGACACCCAAACCCCTATCTCTGACAAATACACCTACGCCTCCTGTCTCTGCAAGAGTTACCCAGAGGCTTAGTGCCCTTAAGCACTGAATTGGCCAATAAAGGGTTGCTTTTAGAATATCAAATATCTCAGGGACTTAAAACATCACATGTGATTTCAAATAGATGCTTAAGTGCTTCCAAGATAGAAAGCAACTGTCCAGAAGTAGAATTGAGGGAATAGTGGTGGGGTAAAAAACAGTAAAATAATAAAATATTAATGCCATTATTACCAGAGTGATAAAATAAGAATCCAGAATATTTATAGTTTAGCCAAACACATAAATAGGAACATAAAAATAGCACAGCCTGAACCAAAATAGGGGAAACGAGTAACATAACACATGTCAAACTAAACACAGAAAAAAGCAATAAATTAAAAATTCACGTGAAAAATGGCTTAAGTTTGGCAACTATAGCCCTGAAGGATGGGATAAGGTATCAGGACAAAATTAATGCACCCACTCTTTCTGGAATTGGTCAGGTTTGTATTAAGTCAGCATGGCATTTTCCAGCATGTTAATTTGAGGAATATTGGTCATATGAGACACTCTATTAAGGAAAAAAGTTCTGGGAGCACTTGGGTGGCTCAGTAAGTTAAGCATCTGCATTGGCCTCAGGTCATGACCTTAGGGTCCTGGGATGGAGCCCCACATCGGGCTCCCCGCTCAGCAAGGAGTCTGCTTCTCCCTCTGCCTCTGTCCTCCCCCTACTCGTGCTCTCTCTCTTTCTCAAATACATGAATGAATGAATGAATGAATGAATGAATGAATACATAAATAAATAAAATATTTAAAAATGCATAAATAAATAAAACCAACATATCGTTAAAAAAAAAGTTCTAAGGTCAAATAGATTTCATCATAGAGAAACTGACATTGTGAAATCTTGCAAAACACAAATCTTGTGTTTCTCCCTTGGAATTTCATAATGCACACAAGCAAACTGAAAGCCCTGAGAAGTCCTACAGTAAAGAACTGTTTATTTTCATTTTATACCCTACAGCTCACCTTTATAAGGACCAATAAAAATAAAAACCAGGAGGTTTCATTCTCTTTGCTGACAATTAGCAGACAGACTTTGCTCCCATCCTTTGTTTTTAAAGAGTATTTACTTTAGAAAACTTATAATTGTACTTTCTTCTTATTTTATTTTTTAAAAGATGTATTTATTTGAGAGAGAGAGAGAGAGAACAAGCACAGGGGAGGGCCAGAGGGTGAAGGAGGGAGAGAATCTCAAGCAGACTCCTCACTGAGTGTGGGGCCTGACGTGGGGCTCGACCTCACAGCCCTGAGATGATGACCTGAGCTGAAATCACGAGTCAGACATTGAACTGACTCAGCCACCCAGGGGCCCCACTTCCTTCTGTCTTTAAAACGTACAAATCGTCTTGAAAATTAGATGGGCCTTTTATCAGCATTACGACCCAGGAAGATGGAAGCCACCTTTTTGAAAAGCAAATCTGAAAAACAAAAACAAAAACAAAAACCCAGCACTCCACCCTCCAGTTTCTGTGGGAGGATAGAACCTAATTTCAGTGGGCGACTTGCCCCAGTTTTGCAAATTTGCAAAGCTACCTGCTGTCATAAGATGTGAGGTGTATTTTTCCCATGGATAAAGCCAGTAAGCTAACACGGATGCTAAAGTTAGGGGGAACTATGTGTGAAACACAGTGCTGTTAAGTCCTCTGACTTGAGGACTAGTTATCATTTATCTTGAAAACATGTATTTAATGGGTTGCATCTGCTCGCCTACAAAGGGGGTACGATCCTCTCTGTCCTTACAATCTCTCAGTGGATCGCCCAGATGCACGTCACATTTTGGTTCAATGCTTAGTTAGTAACAAACGTGTTTTCCTTTTCTACTACATCTGCCGACAGGATTTTGGGGTTGGTTGATTTTGTTTTAATTAATTTTCCTCAACATCATACATATCTGAGCTATCATCCCCGACTCCCATCCCATGCTCCCCCTCGACACACCCCGCAACACACACACTTTATATAAACACCAGTTGAAACTGGACACATTTTGGGAAACATCGGTTGATAATATTCCATTTATGGTTTTCTCAAATGACTCAAAATATCTCAAGATCTCAATCACTTTGAGGATGAGGATTAAGAAGGGCGCCTGGGCGGCTCAGTTGGTTGAGCATCTGGTACTTGGTTTTGGCTCAGGTGGTGATCTTGGGGGCTGTGAGACTGAGCCCCACTCGGGCTCTGTGCTCAGTGGGGAGTCTGTGTCTCTCCCTCTGCCCCTCCCCCAGCTCATGAGTTTGAGCATGCTCTCTCTCTCTCTCACATAAATAAATACATCTTTTAAAAAAATAATAAGAATTAAGAAAATTTGTCTGAAAAAGTGACAAAGAACTTAAGTTTGTTCAGGTATCTATCCCAAGCAGCCTTTCTCAACTGGGCTTCCTCATCTGAACGACAAATACAAAACAAAGATTTCTCAGTTCTTTCGAGGATACCACATAGCTAGTACTTTTCTAAATACACAGGACAGAATTTAATTTATTTACATACGAGTGATCTTTAAGGCAAAAAGGCTTACTTCTCTTATGAAACTCTAGTTGACAAAGGCTGGCTCATCTCCACCTCCTCTAAGAGCAGAGCAATTTATTTATTTATTTATTTGATTTTTAAAAGATTTTATTTATTTATTCATGAGAGGCACACAGAGAGAGGCAGAGACACAAGCAGAGGGAGAAGCAGGCTCCATGTAGGGAGCCTAATGGGGGACTCGATCCCAGGACCCCAGGGTCACGCCCTGGGCCAAAGGCAGATGCTCAACCACTGAGCCATGCAGGTGCCCCCAGGGCAGAGCAATTTATACGCTGATGACTCTTCTTCCAAACTTTAGGTCCATCAAAGCAATTCCTGATTTGACATTTCTACTTAGATGTCTAAGAAACCTCTCAACTCATAGGTCTAGTGTGGAACTTTAGTTTTCATCCTAATCCTGTTCCTCAAAATAGCTGCTCTGTCTCAGTCGATGGTAATATCATTCTTCTAGTTGTCAGGTCAAAAAAAACCTTGGAGTCTTCCTCGGCTCTTCTCGTCCACTTATGCTAAGGGAATCTTCTAAATATGTCTAGAGCCGGCCGCTCCTACTGTCTGTAGTGCAACTCTTAGGAGTGAGAAACAACCATCTCATGTCTGGTTATTCCAATAGCCTCTTACTGGTCTGTTTGCACCACTGGCCTCCCTGCCCTCCAGTTATTCTCAGCATGGCAGCCAGACGGGTCCTTTTAACATGCTCTCTCTCTGAACTCATCCAGGCACTGTGCTCCTTACTATTCAGACATGCTAAGTACGTCCCACCTGAAAGTCTCTGCAACGACTTCTCCCTCTGCTTGGGAGAGGCATATTCTCTGGCATGGCCACATTCCTCACCTTCAAGTCTTTACCCAAAAGTCACCTTCTCAATGAGTCTGCCTTGGCCACGTTACTTGCAACCCACTCCCCGACTCATGGAGCTCCTCATCCCTGTTATCCTGCTGTTTCTCACCCCATCCTCCATCACCATCGTACTTATTTCGTTCTAATATACTCGGCAATTTACTTAACCCTTTATGTTTATTGATGTTTTCTGACTCTCCTCTCCTAGTTCTAATATTTAAGTACCACGAAGGTGGGGATCTTTGCATCCCAAGTGCCTGCAGAGTTCCTGGCACATAGGAGGCAGTCAGTGAATATTTGAACAAATTAAAAAATTAGAGTCTGAAGCCAGGAGTAGGTGAGATTAAGATTGGATACACAGGAAAAAAGAAATCTCAATAGGCTGGTCGTCAGGTTCAATTATAGGTTAATGAGCAAAATCACAGAATCATCTCCAAGGAAATCGTACGTCCACAGTACATTTCTAAACAGTCTAGCGCAATGAGGAGAAGCTGGCCTGGAGGCAGGGTAACGAGGTGGACTTGGGTGGATTCAGACAGCTTTAGTATTTTATAAATCATTCTAGGTGGGGGGGGGGGGAGAGAAGGAAGAAACTTGAGGGTTACGCTTTTCTTTCAAAATCGATCTGAGAGTAATCTACTGACTAGGAGCTTATTAACTCTTCTTAAATGAAAACTGGGGTCATAAATCCCTACTGACAAAGTGGCGTTGCAAATAATTTAAATTTGACATTACCTTCTAGGCTCACGGGTGATAACTTCAATTTCTTAACCAAAAACTGAAGGAAGATTTGAGTTATGAAGTTGATGTATACTCCATCCTCACATTTTACAATCAAAACCGATGGCTGGTTGATTAGTTGGAAAAAAATGGCTAAGGTGGGAATATGACAACACTTTATACATTTCACTTTAACTTAAAATATATAAATCATCTTTTGAAGGAGAATGAAGGCTTTTGAATGTGGGTCTCGTGACTCATGTTCCTTATTTTCCTCCTTGCAGATTTCATCTACAAATTCATTTCGTTTCTTTAAAGTAAAACCTTAAAGACACTTGTTAGTAATTTTGAGTGGAGACGTCTTCTGATTAATCTTTTAAATTTAGTTCTTCTACCGTATCTCATAGTTACACAATCAACTTTCTAAAAGTATATTCTGTAAGTATATTCTGGAGTGATTTCTTGGGTAATGCTATACTCTCGGAATTGTTACACGTTACTTTTAATTTCTTTTAGATTTTAATTTTTTCTTCATTCTTTTAGAGTTGTCTTATTCTTGTTCACTTCGACAGAATTTTCTGCAACTTAACTTTAGCGAGTCTTTCCAAAGAGGTCAGCTTAGTTTTCATAGAAATGACTTTTTATTCCAGGATCGATTTATTTATTTATTTATTTATTTATTTATTTATTTATTTACTTCTTTACTTCTTTACTTATTTATTTATTTGAGACAGAGGGAGTGTGCGCAAGTGGGGGAAGGAGCAGAGGGAGAGGGACAAGCAGACTCCGCACTGAGTGTGGAGCCCGCAAAGGGGGTCCATCTCATGACCCTGGCATCATGACGTGAGCAGAAATAAAGAGTCAGACGCTGAACTGACTGAGCCACCCAGGCGCCCCGCACGTTTGAGTTTCACATTTAGATTACTCAACACTGAATTAAAATACATAACTACGCAGAATGCTATTAGCACAAAAAGTTTGGGTGCAAACACGACCAGTTATTGGTATGTGCTTGGCACAAGTGGCAGAAACAAAAATGCAGAGTGGTCTAGAGACTACTACACTGGCCGCAGGCCGCTCATGCCCGAGCCACACTGGGCATTTCGTCGAGGACACGGTGAGCGCTGGTGTTTGGTTTTTGCAAACATTAATCAGTTCTCCAATTGTCTGACATCAACCAGGTGCTCTACGATTCAATTCCATTTTGGCATTAAGTACCCAGAGGTAGCACAGACCTCCCCAAGCTCAGGGCTCAGTCCCACAGGACTGCCCTCACCTCAGATGCTAGCCTCTAGTCCTGGGTCCCCAGGCTGCCCACATTTCTGCCTGACTTGGTTTCACACTCAAGGGTTCCCCCCATCCCAGGTTCAATATTCACTACAATGACTCACAGAGCTCAGGAAGACTTTTGATTACGGATTTCTGATACAAAGCACACGACTTAGGAAGAGCCAGATGGAAGACGTGCACATGGCAAGATAAGGGAGGGTGACGAGGGGCTGCAGATCTTCCATGCCCTCTCCAGCTGTGCTGCCCTCCAGCTCCATCGCTGTGTTCACCAACCCAGAAGCTCCCTTAGCGTTATTGTTTCAGTTTTTAATTGAGATTTCATACCCGGGGATCACTAATGAAATCACTGGTTACCAACTCAGCCTCCAACCCCTCTCCCTGCCTCTTCCCTTGGGGGGCGTGGGGCTGAAAATTCTAGCTACTGAATCACGTGGTTGGTTCTTCGAGTCCCCTGTTCCCCCATGAGTCATTATTAGCAGACCATGACATACTCTTTCACCCAGAAAACTCCCAACAGTTTTAAGAGCTTTGCTCCAGAATGGTGGGGAGGAGGAACAAAGACTAAATATATTTTTTAGTGTATTACAAATGGTTTCGGTACTGCAGCGAGCATATGCATTTATCTGCTTTCCCTTTGGACTGTGCATTCTTTGAGGGCAATTGTTTCTGTTTTCCCCACCCCCCATCCACTACACAAAGTGGATACTGAAAAATTTTTAATAAAGGAGCAACTGTTTGAAGCAAGCGAACTGCACTTCAGTAGTCTACAATACGGCTCAGTAATACTCACAGGACAGAACTAGACATTTCAATAGAAATGAAACCATCATATGAATTATAATATTTCATATAACGAAATTCTTACTAATGAGTTATCGGGATGCAGAGACCCCGATACTGAGCCCCAAATCGGCCACCTACTCACTACCTATGATTGGGCAAGCCGTATAATCACGCTAAGTCTGAATGTTCTCAACTCTGCCACACAGGAAAAACAAAACCCTCTCTAAAAACACGGCAATATTTTAAGGGTTAAATAAGAGAATGTGCCAAAGCGCTTGTAACTTTAAGACACTGGCCAAATAAAAGCAATTAAGGTGTTATTAAACATACAACATTAATAAACATGTAAGACTGACTTCTGAACGGCACGAGAATATTAATGAAAAGGTACAGAATAAAACATTAGCTATAAAATTTATGTAATCCCGAAAGAGGCTGAAAATTTTGGAGTTGCATACATGGTTCCATCTGACCTCCCAACTCATAAAGTTTGAGGAGGCTGCGGTGTCGGAGCAGAAGGGACATCGTGAAGTGTATTAAAAATGATCTCGTCTTCAGTGCACTTTGGGCCTGATGCTCTAATCAATGGGAAATTTTCTCGCATAAAGGCTGGAGGATACAGTATATCACATTCAACTCTTTCCAATAAGGTTATTTATTGCTATTCAATTCACATTTCCCTCAGGTTTTGGCAAGATTATAGAATTTATCCTCCTACAGAGTAGCCAACCAAGTAAATCACATTGCATACTTCCGTCCTCGCACATTTTTCTTACCCAGCATTGGTGGCTTATTTTGTGTGTGTGTGTGTGTGTGTGTCCCTCAGAGGATCTTAAAATTCAGCTGTACAAGCTTCCCTTTTATAATTCTGCAATTTAGTATTATGGCTTCTTTCCTAATATTTTCTTAATAAAAAGCGTCGGAGGGGGGAGAAAAAAGAAACCCACTCGGGTAGTTTTCAACAAAACGAGAGACAAGGTGATAAATATTATGGATGAAACACTTTCCCCTTGTAGACAAAAGGTACCAGTTGATATTAAAACAAGAATAATATTATCTCTGCTACAGGGTCTCAAAACACTTCATTAGAAAGACACCACACAAAGGGCGGCACTGGAGCGGCCTCGCGGGAGTCCTCAAGGGCGGCGGTGGGGAGGGAACCCACTCCCCCTGCTTCGTGCCAACCATTCGGAGTAGGAAGTCCAGGCCCGAGGTCCGCCCAGGTCAGGCAGTACTTGAACCCAGTGGCTCCTTTGTTTTCTTTTTTTTTTTTTTTAATATTTTTTTAAATTTTTATTTATTTATGATAGTCACAGAGAGAGAGAGAGGCAGAGACACAGGCAGAGGGAGAAGCAGGCTCCATGCACCGGGAGCCTGATGTGGGATTCGATCCCGAGTCTTCAGGATCGCGCCCTGGGTCAAAGGCAGGCTCCAAACCGCTGCGCCACCCAGGGATCCCTGTTTTCTTTTTTTAAACCAGCTTTGGTAGGCAGCCCCTGCGGTAGGGAAAGTAGACCCCATCATTCACCCAAGTCACCTGTTCCCACTTCCCAGTGGGCGGAAAGGAAACCTCTCGGTGGTAACACCCTGGACCACCCACGCTGCGCTGCACGGTAGTCGCTACCCCCGCTGTGCTGTTCTCTGTCGAGTACCCGAGTTCCACCAGCGATGGCACAGGACTGCGCTGCGGCTTCCCGGTCCACTCCGCGGAGCCCCGCTGTGCTAGACGGTACCACGAAACTCCCGAGGGGAGCCGGGGCAGATACCTACGTTCCCGACAGGCCGCAGGAATGACCCGTCTTTGTACCACAACGTACGGATGGTCCCTGAAGTCAGGGGCCAAACATACCATCCGTAAGGAGGGGTCGGTCGCTCAACACCTCAGAGTTAGCCAAACAGCTCATGACGGACAGAAGAGGGAATGGTTGACTCTGCGCAGCAAGGAGTCGCAGCACCTGAAAACCCGACCAACTCGAGCCTACGTTGTCGAGGCCGTGATGAGAACACGTTCTTTCCGGAGACTGGGGCAACCTCAGTGCTGTAGATGCATTTGCAGGAAGCTTCTGAGTGCTGCCCACGGGTCAGGCTCTTGGTCAATTGATAAATTCCGATAATCACCAACTTTAGGTTAGTATTGCCAAGTTGTTGTTTTTTTTTTTTTCTCTAAAATATATTTATTTATTTATTTATTTGGCAGAGAGAGAGAGAGTGCACAGAGAGAGGGAGCGGCAGGGAGAGGGAGAAGCAGGTTCCTCACTGAGCAAGGAGCCCAACGTGGGGTTTCGGTCCCAGGCCCCCGGGATCATGACCTGAGCCAAAGGCAGATGCCAAGTTTTAAAAAATATTAATAGCTATTAGTCATTAACCCTAAACGTGCTTTTCGACAAGGGCATTGCTCACATTTAGGGCTGAAGATCTCCTCATTGCGGGTGCTGGTTACTTTCCCAGGCGATTATTACCTCTGGCTCCTCAAGGTTAACTACCAATGGCATCGTTCAATCTCTGCGACGGTGGAGAAGGCCCAGGCCAGATGCTTCTGGGTGGGGGGGGGATGGCAGTGAGAATCCTACTGCTGTTGGAACCGGAGCGAGTGTCAGTACAGGGGCTGGCCCGCGACCCCCCGAGAGCCCATCCCCGTTCCCCGGTGACGTGGAATCTGATCAGTCCACACTCCCACACAAGCCATAGAGACGCTTCTTAGCTTTGCTTTGGAGGAAATAACCAGTTGGGCGTCCTTGATTTCTTCAGTGGCCCCGGGTTAAGTTTCTTTCTTTTTTTTTTTTTTTTATTCTCCCCACTTCTCCACTCTTTAGCTTTTTTAATTTTGAGGAGGGGACAGTAATGCCTGTTTTCACTACTTCATAAGGGTTTACGCAAAGTGCTCGTGAACCGTAACTCATGATGGGAAAAGACACCACTCACTTCATCAGTATTTAAGGATCGGAGGTGGGCTTGGGTTGTACGTTCGATTCTCATACACGGTGGTTATAGACCTATCCTACGCTCAATAAATCTTCTGGGCAATGAATACAATGGGTCCAGCTAAGGGCAAACGGGGAGGAAAGGGCCGACCCCACACGAGGGCCAGCAATTAGCCCAGTTGCAGTACCGTGGAATTGTGGGCAGGGGGTCACGCGGGCCATACAGACTTTCAGAGTCACTTCCTTAGTGCCAAATGGAAATATGAACAATATCCTTTCCTTCATCCTGTGCTTTCCGTGAAGCCATACATTCTCCGCAGTCGATTCAATTCAATTAAGCCAGGTTTGTTTTTATTTTTTTAAATATATGCTAAATTTGGGCACTGTTTTGCTTCGAGAATTATTAATTACGTATTTTAAATCTTTACCAAATATGCATTCCTAGTTCCCTTTTAAATTACGGAGAAAAAAAACAAAACAAAACCCTGTCTATCTTCTGTTTCACAACTTTCTTTTTAAAAACATGTTCCCGGTATACGATTCTCGAGCATTTTTCTCTTCTGACCCAAATTTTCTCCTCTTTTGTTTCGTCTTCCCACATTTCCTCCCCCTGTACATCCCGGCTTTTCTACTGAGTATTGTCTTTCTTTTCACCAACTCACTAAGTGGTCCTAGAATAAACAATTTTGGGATTCAAATTCTGAGTACTTCATTGTAATAAAAAAGAAAGCTGCTTAAGCTGAAGAGGGAAAGTACTTGTCCCTGTTCCAATTTTTATTTTGAAATCCTTTATGCTAGGAACTGGCGTGCAAGTTTGCATTAAAGTTGGTTAGAAATACCCACTGAAGAACGTGGGTAACTGCCTGGGCATCGGGAGGGGAAAAGGGAAAGAAAGGGAGGAAGGCGGAGAAGGAAGGGGTGAAGAGCAAGTGGGGACGGGGTGAGTGACTGTGTTGGGGAGCAGGGGCAGGAGGCTCAAGGGTTTCCTCCTGGCCAGGTAATTCTCAAGGAATAGCATAAAGAGAATTTTTGGCTTTTCTTTAAAGTCCACGGGACCCGTCATTCTCATGGAGTTTTGACATCGTGCCCAGGTCGTTTGTGGTCCCTAATTTTTCCGTCAAAGACCTTGGTGGTCAAATCGATGCATCATCGGTGGCAAGATGGCAAGACGGTATTGTGAAAAGACCCGATGGACTAGAATGGAAAGGTTGTAAGCCGCTGAGATAAAATATCCACTGCGGGTGGTGACTGCAGACGCTGGTCCCGCGTGGCGGGAGTGATTCCGTGGCTCCGCTCCCGTGCGCCCCCCTAGGCAGGCCCCACGTCTCACGGCAGCGCCTGAAGGCCAAGGCCTGGTGTGGTCTTGGACCTTCCGTTAAATGAACCGCCACAAAATGCATAAAAAAAAAGAATCTGTGATACTTCGGCTTATGTTAGCCGCCGCCGCAGCTGCTGAGAACCCGACGGCCGATGTCCCCGCGCCCGGGCCCGAGCGGCGACACCAGCGGGGGGACGGCACGCGCGCCCATCACACCCACGTGTGGCGCGGCTCCAGGAGGCCGGGGGACCCCCGCCGTGCTCCCAAGACGGCCCCTACCCCGCGAGGCCCGGGCCCCCCCGACGTCACTCAGGTCGTGGGCCGGGGTAGAGGAGTCGTGGCCCAGGCCCAGGCCACTGGCGTGGCGGGGAGCCAGCTTGGGCATCTGCAAGGCCGCGCCTCTCGACTGCCACCGTTGCACACCTGGCACTTGAATCGGGGCCAGATCTACCGCCGCGTCTCCCGCCCTCCTCTCCCCTTCTGTCCTTGCCTCTAGCCCGCGGTCCCGGGTGGCTGCAGCCTTCAGGACCCCCTCCCCGCCCCCGTCTCCCTCCCTCCCACCTGAACGTCCCCAGCGCCTCCGGGGTGCTCCTCGGCCTCCCACGGCGCCCACCACACACGCCCCTGTCCGGCTAGAGGTCACCGTGCAGAGCCCTGTGCTCCCTCGGCCACGGCTGCGGGTGAGCGCGACCTACGGTGGGGGCGGCTGCCATCCTCTTTGCTCCGGGAATATTCTTATCATAAACGGGATCTAAGGTCATATGAGTTTTGGGGGCAATGACATCATCTCTCAAAGTCATACTGTTAACGATGAAACGGACGCTACAAAAGAAACGTGTGTTTCTTCCAAGTTCCTCCCAACGCACGTCTGTCTGTCTTTTGCCTGGAAGATGGGACGTTGCATTTATTCCCATTTCATTTCATTTCCCCAGATTTGGCCCAGCGTCGTAGCCGATACCGACCTTTCTGAGCCCTGATTCTAGCTCCCACCGTATGAGTTACTCCTCAGTTTCTCACGTCCTCTGCGAATTTGCTTTCCCGGATGCCACGGGTCCCGAAGGCCCATTCCAGAAGTGCTTTCACCGGAGTAGAATTAAAGATAAATCTTACAGACGTTTCATGTGGTCCCTAAGTAAGTTTCCTCTCTGTTAACTTCAGAAAGTTTTTTTACGAGTCTTATGAATATATTTATTTCTTTTTTTTAAAGATTTAATTTATTTATTCATGAGAGAGAGAGAGAGGCAGAGACACAGGCAGGGGGAGAAGCAGGCTCCATGCAGGGAGCCCGATGGGGTTGATCCCGGGACCCCAGCATCACACCCCAGGGCCAAAGGCGGCGCAACAGCTGAGCCCCCGGGGCTGCCTCTATTTCTTAATATCATGTCACATTCCATGAAGATGAAGATTTCACTCACCAGGACGAGTGGTTAACTTTTTGTATGTCGGGGAGGAAATCCAGCTTTCATTTCTGGATCGCACAGAAGGACCAAGAAGTCATTTCCATTTAGGAGTCTGCGGTGCTACAGGAAATACTTGGGGCAACGGACGAAGCTCGGAGAATCAGATAGGATCCCAAACAGGCCCGCAGTGCTCGGAGGCCTTGGAATTGTTGCCAGATCAGGGGATTGCTAAGGTCTAAAACATAACGAGGGGCAGCCCGGGTGGCTCAGCGGTTTAGTGCTGCGTGACCCCAGGGTCCTGGGATCGAGTCCCGCGTCAGGCTTCCTGCAGGGAGCCTGCTTCTCCCTCTGCCTGTGTCTCTGCCTCTCTCTCCGTGTCTCTATGAATAAATAAAATCTTAAAAAAAAAAAAAAACATAATGAAGGGGAGAAAAAAATTCCTTCCCATGACCCATGCATCCCGGGCTCTGTCCCCGGCATCGCTGCGCCGCCTTAAGGGGGGATGTTAGGAAGACCCGAGGCCACAGCGGGGCGATGTGACATGGGAACGGGCAGCCAGACTCCGGCCTCCTGCGGATCCCAGCTCACACTGGTCGGGAGGCCCGGGTTGCAAACGGGTACGTGGTTGGCTTGCCTGGGGCTCGGCACGAGTTAGCTGCACCCCCGGCTGGTGGGAGGCGCCCCTCCGGGAGCCACAGAGCTGCTTCCACCGAGAGCAGGACCGGCCTGCGGCCAGGCCGTCGTCACGGGCCAAACTGCAGCTGGGTCTTCCCTGGGGGGAGCCGCCGGCACTGGGTTAGGACACGCGGGGCCGGGGGGGCGGGTACGCGGGCAGGTTGCTGTCCTGGTGCCCTTTCCCCACTGACCGACCAGAGCAGCAAGCTCCCCGCTGACCTGTCCCCACCTCGCGCGCAGGAGGTCCCGGTGGGAAAACCAAAAGCGGCAGCGGCGGTTTAGGAGTTCCTATCAACAGGCCCCTAAAATGCGTTCACACCTAATTCCGAGAAGTATTCAACATTTCGGTGGGCGACTGGTTGGCTTCGACGCGTTTACGCTCGCAATTCCATCGGAGACCTCTCACCCGGCTTTATTGCCTGAACGTTCAGGCCGCGGCGCTCACTCCTAGTCTGTGGCCTCGCGTCTCTAACTCCGGCCGCCTGCAGGCTCAGGCCTCCCCGGGAGCTCCTCCCCCGCCCGTGACACCCCCGCTGGGATACACCTCTGTGTGCCTGTCCCCACGTGTCCCGGGGGCAGATGCCCCTGCAGCTGGAAGGACCCGGAGTCGCCCGGGGCCCGAGCTGAGCCTCGCACCGGGGGACCCTGCGGCGCAGGACGGGCGGCCCAAACCTCCAGCTCGGCCTGCAGACCTCTCAGTCTTACCCTGATGACTGCCCCATGGGTCTCCACCTCCCCGCCCACCACCCCCCCAGCAGCCTCCCTTCACCCGTGGTGAACTCGGGCCACTCGTTACTTGCTGGTCTCCGTCCACGTTCCACGCACCTGCCTGGGACTAAATCCGGAGCCTTCCTCACGGGCCACGACGCTCTGCATTTCACTTAAGGCGGTGTGGTGCGTCCTTTTTGTGTTTTTTCTCTTTCCCAGAAGAGTCCTCTCTTTTCCTGTCTTCATGCCTTGACCCACCCCGTTTTCTTTCCCTGGGAAATGTCCTTATCTTACGCTTGGGTGTCCAGGTGCCCCGCTTCATGAACTTTTATCTTACCAACTGGAAGTGATTTGTTTTCCTCCTCAGAACCTCTGGATGGATTCACTGCACCTGCCCTGTAGGATGTATCAGTTCTTAAACTCCTAAGTGTAAATGAATTCGGGATTACAGAAAAGCTGCCACTTCCCATTGTGCGACTTCCCATTATATCCTTTAATCAGATTCCCCGAATGTGACTCTCCCGCATTAACCATGCAGGCGAAACGGAGGACCTGACACTGCTGCAATAGGTGATGATCAAACCCTCGGGTTTCCTTGGATGTCACCGGTTTTTCCAGGGACGTACATTTTTCTGGCCCAGCAGCCGACTGAGGACCCCACATTGCACCGACTTGCCAGGCCTCCCTCGCTTCCTCCAAACTGTGACCCTTCTTCAGCCTGGTCTGACCCTTCGTGACCCGGACAACTTTTCACCGTCCAATGTCATCACACTCGTACACGGGGGTCTCCTCACTCTGCCTCGAGCTTCCCTGAAAAAGGACGTGTCACTGAGACCTGTGTTTGTCCCCAGGAGCACATGGTAAGAGCTCAATAATCACGACCCAAGTACATGTCGGAAACGACCGGAAAGGACAGTGACCATCTACAGGACTAGATGGCTGTGGCTCTGGGAACTGCAAGTCACGACAGACGCTGGAGGACCAGACTGCAAGATCTTAAGACGCAGAACTCTCTTTGCAGAGCCCGTACCTGGGCCCGTTTTCTGCAGAGATCGCTGGCACTAATCGCGGCACAAGGGCACCTGGCGGCCGGCAGGAGGGGCAGCTGCGGCCTCGGTCTCCGCGTCCAGCACAACAGTTGTCGCATCTCACTGAACACAGAGACCTCACTGTCCCGTGCACCGCGCACACATCACGGGGCTCAAGAACTGCTCCTACCTCTCGGAACACCTGCCTCTCTGTCCCGTAGCTTTCTGTGAAGAGACGCAGGACGGAGGAACTGCAGTCCTCGTGCCTGGGACCCTGAGCCTCAGCCGGCTCCTTCGCTGGCTGTCCCTGCAGGTGCGGACGGTATGTACCGAAGCCCCAACCAGTGACGCCAGAACTCGCCTCCTTTTTTTTTTTTTTTTTTTTAATTTTTATTTATTTATGATAGTCACAGAGAGAGAGAGAGGCAGAGACACAGGCAGAGGGAGAAGCAGGCTCCATGCACTGGGAGCCTGACGTGGGATTCGATCCCGGGTCTCCAGGATTGCGCCCTGGGCAAAGGCAGGCGCTAAACCGCTGAGCCACCCAGGGATCCCTCGCCTCCTCTTTACTGTCTCCGGTTGCCCGGGTTCCCCGATACCGTAACCCACCGGGCTCCACCGAGACCACTCGTCCCTGAAACCAGGACAAAGCTCAGCCGACTGGGCCGTGCCTGTTGTCCACTGTCCTACCCCCTGGCTGTCGTCCTTGGTCACGGCAGCGGCTCCTCCTGAGTCGAGAATCGAGCCCGCTCCCTGGGCCTCAGACGCGCTGAGATATTCCACTGTGTTGCTAACCGCGACGATGGTCCCATCTGCCTGACCCCCTACCTCCTCGCTCTTGCTGTAGAGACTGGACAGGGGCGTCCCCCGCTGCACCTGTGAGCTCCGGCCTGCCAAGGAGTCGTCCCCGCTCCCCGGCTCCTGGGCCACAGGAGCTCTGCCTTGTTTGAAGGGAGTCAAGTAGGACAAGTAGCTTCAGTTCGCCTCTCCCCTGCATTCGCTTCAGATCTTTCACGAAGGTTCAGAAATAACATGTGACGGGGCAAGAGGAGCTGAGCCTCTGTCTGTTGGGTTTTGACTGCAGCACCGTCCCATCGGCGAGGGGGAAACAGGCCTTGCAGGGTCCCACGGAGGGGTCTGGACATTGGGCTTAATAGAGTGTGAAGAACTCATTAATAAATCACCTTCTGCTAGGTCAGCAAATAAAGCTGGGTGCCCTGGCGGGACCCCGGGGTCGGTGACCCGGGCGTGCCCTGCACGGTCACAGCTGTGCAGCTGGGCTTGTGTCCCACAGGTGCGCACCTCCAGGGCCACCGACGGGGAGGCCCTCCCCCGACACCTGCCATCCCTGCTGGGCTAGATCGGCTTATCGGCGCAGCTCCGGGTGGGACAGCCTCTCCGGTCCCCACCTGCCCACGGACACCGAACTGGCAGCGCGCCCCACGGTGCACGAAGGCAGGTCCGTCCCGCAGGCCCTTCTGGATGGATGCCGCGGTGCGACCCAGAGAATCTTCAGCAGAATCCAGAAACAGAGGAAAGAAACAGCCTCCATTAAAAAGAAAGAGAAAAGAAAGAAAAAGGGAAGAAAAGAACGTGCAGCGTGCACAAGGCACTCATTCCGGGGTTCCGGGGTTCCAGGGTCTGAGAATGGGAAGCCTGCCCCTTTCCAGCTGGAGGGAGATGGTGAGGCCCAGGGGTCCTCGAGCAGCGCCACTGGTGGGCAGGGGCCGGGGGCGGGGGCAGGTGCAGGGCTGGGGGGTGGGGCGTGGGGTTGGGGTGGGGGAAGGCGGGTGCAGGACAGGGGAGTGGGGGCGGAGGCAGGTGCAGGGGTTGGGCAAGGGGCCGCATGGTCCTTCCCTGCAGCCCATGGCAGCCTCCACTTCCCAAAGCACTCCCCAGGGTCGCCGGGTGGTGGTGGCACTTGTGCTGTCCAGCTGCTGCCATGTGCAGGGACAATGCCTGCTGGCCGCCCCCTGCCTGCACACCTGCACCGCCCCCTGCTGCACACCTGCTCCGCCCCCTGCCGCACACCTGCTCCGCCACAACACTCGCACAGGTGGTTGGAGGCACCACATGGACGAGGCACCTTGGTGGGCGGGTTCCTTTGGACTCAGAGACCTGCGCAGCGCCCAGCCCCGTGGTGTGGCCATGATGACGGTCACCACGTCGCCACTGAGGCCCAGCTCCAGAGGCGCAGACGCCTGCGGAAGGACGCGTCTCCCAGTCCCCAGGCGCTGGCCCACACGAGCAGGGCACGCACCCAGCCGCACAGTGACACAAAGGCTCGCATTTACGGTTTCCTCACTCCCGGGCTCATGGGGCCGAGGAAGACCAAGGGGCGGTCAGGGCGCCAGCCGCCGCGTGACCAGGTCTCATCCCTGTGACACGGAAGCCGCGGGCAGGAGCCTGGCCTGGCCCTGCCCTTCTCTCCAGGCCTCCTCTCCTACAGCCGAGGCCCCGCGTGCTCAGCGGCGTCTGGCAACCAGGAGACCGACACCGGCAGGTGGCGGTGTCCTAGGCCCACCAGGGAGTGGCTGAACCCGGATCCCAGGGACAGGGCCTGGCTGCAGGTCGCATCCCCAGTCGCCGCTCTATACAGGCTATTCCACGAGCCCCGATGCTACGGGCCCCCTCCCCTCCTCGCCCCCCGTGAAAATGAGATGTTTCTCAGCGCCAAGGTGCACGACAAAGTAAGAAAGAACTTTCATCTTGTTACCTGAATACGTAAGCAGTTCCAGGCTCAGTGACAAATGTCCTTGACATTTACTTAAGTATATACGGGTTTGAATAATTTTCTTTGGACAAAATAAACAATACTCAGAACCTAAGCGTTGAGAATGTTGATGCTTCTGGAAAGGAGGGAAGGCCGGGTGAGAGGGTGCGGGGCCTCCCGGGCAAGCCCGAGCTTCCGAAAGGATGATGGCATCTCCTGATGGGCTGGAATTTGCACAGACAGTTCTGGAGAAACGGGAGGCGTGAGGCCCTGATGAGGCCGAGAGCAAGGTGGTAGTATTTGCCCCCTGCTGAGGATGAACCACCCCACTCTCCTCTGTTGCCTCCAAATTACTGGGGAATGTACATGAATACAACTTTGGGTGCGAGCTTTTGCACCAAACTATTATGAACTATTCACATACGAAATACAGAAAGGGAATTTTTCTTCATGGCCACGTCCATCCGTACAGAATTCCTATTTATTACTGACTCTGTGTAATCGGATTTCCTTCTCATGCCTCTGTGCTCTACTTCCCCGGATAGACTGAAAGCTCTTTGCGGGAGGAAACTGCATTTGGTGTTTCTTTGTGACCCTTTTGAAAGCAATTCTAGTTTCCACGGTAATCGATTTATTATGCAAGTCTGAACTCTAGACAAAAGTGTGTAAATGCAAACGCTCATTCACAATAAATGTGGTGCCTCGAGGCGCCATTTCCAGCTTATAAGTATCTGGATATTATATTACATGATACTGTCTGTCAAACCCTACTTTCAATCACATTACTTTATTTTTTACCAATTTACATAATGTGTGAGAAGACAATGAAAAGCAAAGGTATATTCAATTTTGTTCAGCTCGAGAGGCAAACTAAGACCCTCTGATCACCTAGGTTTACATAGAAGAGTAGTCTGGCCCACTAATTCCCTTGGTTATCAGAGAACAATTCATCTATGAAGTGATTAAAAAATGGGGAAAAAAAATGTTCCTTTGGGAAAAGAATATGCAAAAAATGTGGTGCCTTCTAAATCACATACATATTCATGGAAGAGGGGGAGAGGAGAAAAAAAAAAGGGATAGAAATTTCCGAGGACATCACTAAGGGCTTCAGACAAAATGAATTCAATCAATCACAAATAAGCATAAATCAGTTATTTTCACAGTTTCCTCCCTCATTGGTAATCTGAAAAATATTAGCTTTGTATTTTCCTAAATATCCTTTCCTGTTATTGTTGAAAATAATAAACAATTAGTCTAAAATGCCTAATGTTTGAATGCTGATAATTAGCCACCGCATTAACAAGAACCAGATGTAGTTTTAAATTGTAATTTTCCATTAGGTTTACTTATTATAAAAGACTTTAACCGAAGGGTGTTGTAGATACCGGAGCACATAGAAGATACAGTTTTTAGCCTCCTGGTCCTACGAGATTCACAAGTGTCCAGTAACAAGTAAAAACTGGGAACCTGTACTGTGAACTTCATTCACTATCAGACAAAAACCATCAGAACCTTGGTAAGTTCACAAAGTACTCATTACGCCGGCCGGACCGTGGGTATTTACAGCTGTTTTCCATAATCATCATCATCAATCATTTAGAGCCGTGTACCTACTGCTGCACATACTTTATAATTTACTTTACATTTAAATTATATCGGTGGAATAAATGAGATGCCTAGAAGTACGTACGAAAACTCTATCCTGTGCCGTGAGAAACCTCAATTTTGTCACTATTTAAAGCCACGGTTCTATCTTTCATTTCAAGCAAATTTAGAATCCATTTGTGAGGACCAAACGCAGAACGTTGTAAGATGCATCATAATGCTTAAACTAGAATCTGTCTTAGAAAATTAATTGATACTGCTTTAATTGTTTACAAAAAATTTTTTTTTCTTTTTTTTTGGCATATGAAACTCCCTGGGCTTGGCAGACAGAATTTTTTTTTTTATGCTTTTGGTTGTGTTTTGAATATATTTCCTCTCTGCTCTATTAAATCTACTGAAGTTATTTTCCAATGGGTTGCATAATTTTCCCTTCTGAGGGTTCAGAGAGTTCTCACATGACTCTGTATCATTTCCTAGGGACGCCAAGGGACGCAGGGCCCAGATGCTACTTATGCTGTTTTCTAAACTCAGCATTTTACTATTTTTAACTTTCTCCTTCCACGATTCATGGGAATATAATGCAGTCGTATTTCATTTGTGCTCTATAGGCTGACGAATATAGGTAAGTAAGTTCAGGGCTTCGTGAATAATTTCATTTATTTTTCAAAGAAAAAAAAACCTCTCAAACGATTATTCTCGATTTCTTTTCTTTCTTTCTTTTTTCTTTTTTTTTTTTTTGTCATTTCTGGTGGGGCTACAGTGGTCATCAAGTGAGGCAGGCCATTCCGGGAGCTCAGACACACTCACTGGGGAAGATGACTTTGCGGAATTCAAAGGTAGGGTCGGTCAATGTTTCTCATTTTAAAGCTAACATTATTTTCGTAAGAAGCACTGGAAAAATCTCGGGTAGAGTGATGTACCCGGAAACACACTCGACTGGGATTTTAAAGAATGGATTCCTGTCCCAGTCCTACCACTAACTGGCTTCCTGGATCTGCACACACCGTCTAACCTGCACAAATTAAGTACCCTCTCTGGGACTCCGTTTTCACACCTGCAAAATATAAGCAGTTGGAACACCATTTCTGGGATGACTTCCAGCTCAAACAGGCTGTGATGCTAGAGCACTGGTACTTAGCACCGGTAGTACTTGAGGATCCAAGGGAAAATGACTCTTTTTTTTAAAAAAAAAAAAGAAAGAAAATAATTCTTAAAGTGACATCACAGTATGAATACATTAAAACTGACTATGGGTTCCTTCTTTTTTAAATACGTACTCAAATTTAGGGTTCCATCCTCGTTTTTCTGAGAATCAGGTCAGAGTCCCACCTCAAGTGGCCATAACTAGGCACCTTCAAAATCCAGATTCGTTCTAAAAGCTAATATATTCTCACGTGATGTTTGGATCTTTCTGAAGTCATGTGGGATTGCTTAACATCACGGACAAGGACTGTGGTCACAGCTGATGCCGTCACTTAAAATTACTCCATAAATGATAAACTCTAAGGACAGAAGATAAAAAGTCCAAATTCAACGCCATTATTTATTCTTCACTGTTTGAGCCCTTGGGAAATCCCACCGCGTTCCCTGGGGAGCGTCTGTTAATGAAGATCCCCTAGAACGAAAGCGCGCAAAGCACTCGAAGGCTCAGACGTAGGCAGCCCGCGAGCTGGGCGGCTTTGGTTCGGGTAACCCCCCAGGTAGAGATCCCACGTGAGAAGGTCGGCGACGAAGCCGGGCACGGACACTGGAACATCTGGGAAAGTCCTTTAGCAATGATGCTCCCTTCCACGCCCAACCACATACTCTGGTTGTGAGTCGGCCGGACACAGAAAGCCGCGTGTGGGAAGAGCAGCGCGGCCGGGAGCCCACGGGCCTGCATCCTGCCCTGTCCCTGCCCCCTGCCCCCCTACCCTCCTGCCCCCTGCCCGTCTTGCTTACTGGCTTCTCTCCTTTGGGGTCTCTACTGTTATAGAACTCGCTCGTTAGGATTCGGGTTTCTCATCTGCATGTTCGCCCCTTCATTTTTTTTTTTAAATTTTATTTATTTATTCATGATAGTCACACAGAGAGAGACAGAGAGGCAGAGACACAGGCAGAGGGAGAAGCAGGCTCCATGCTGGGAGCCCGACGTGGGATTCGATCCCGGGTCTCCAAGATCGTGCCCCGGGCCAAAGGCAGGCGCCAAACCGCTGCGCCACCCAGGGATCCCTGTTCCCCCCCTTCAAATGCCACGCTTTGCTCACTCATGCATCTCAAGTCCTAGCGCAGCCTGGCACGGAGACTCACTGACCCAACACTTGCTGAGTGAAGGAAGAAATGACGTTCGTGTTGGGTTATAACATGCGCAGCTATGGCTCTTGAGTCTCAGCTGGACTCTTAGGACTACGTATAAAAAAACCCAAATAACATTTCAAGCCAGTATAGTTTATGAAGTTCATACTGGGCCTGGCTAGACGTTTACGTCCCTTGTCATAAAAATCAATCATCAAACTTGGCAGTGCTGACCAGGCGCGATGGAAACGTAGTTGTCACGGCCTGGTGCGCGTAGACCTTGCGGAAGAAGAGCAATGCGTAGACAGGCAGAGTGAATTACCTGAGCGCGAGCACGGAGATAGAAGAGTCTGTGGTTGTAAAATACTGGCTCTGACACTCATCTCATCTATTTGATTTTAGCCGACTTGATGAAACTGCCATCTAGAATTTTCTTATTCAAAGGATGAAACCAATAACCTCGGTAATGGGCGGTTTCCGTAGTTCAACTTGCATTTATTACAGACGTAGGTATTCTAATATCAGCAGGCAAAAGAGGAGCTTTGAGCAATCTTTACTTTCTCAAACAAATGTAAGGAAGTTTTGGCTTCACATGGTTGAGGCCCAGTAGGAGAGAAAGAAATTAGGCCGGAGAAAATTTATGTAAATTAGAAAAAACTCTGCTATCTAGGAATAAAACGCTATTCTGAAATATGATCGTTTCATTTACATTTCTTTCTGCTGAGGTAATAGATCACAAAGGCCGATGTATTATTTTATTTTTGAATATTTTTCCCTTTTTATTTTAATACGAGTGTCACCTGCTAGCATATATGACGTTTCTTCACAATTTTAGGTCAGAAGAAAATAAGCTTTTCTCCCTCATGATTTTTCATGCTCTACAAAGTTTGCCATCACGAACCACTTTGCATTTATTATAAATAGGTATTACATTAGAAAAGCTACTCAACTGTATTCCATTTCACTTGTGAGGCCAAGCGGCTTTGCATGAAAACCCAGTGGAGTTGCTGGGACTATGTTTGGAGGAGGTGTTAACCTGGAAGTGAAGTTACTTCTGAACTCAGGAGTCGGCAAAATAAGAGCAGGAAACCCGCTGCGAGGAGGATGGGGAACTGTTATAATCTGCATTCCTAAATCGAATGAAAATTTTTGCTCAGTGGAAACCTCCTGACCGCAAAAACTCTGAAATTATATCCTGCTGTTAAGAATACCTGTTGGGGTGGGGGAAGGCTGACCGGGCCACTTTTCTTTAAGTCGAGTAAGTTTAATGTACACACTTTCCAGTCTTAGTGGAAGCTATGGTTGGTTGGTTTCCCAAAGACAAGCAACTGGGAAATCTTTTTTGCTGATAATGAAAAAAAAAATTATTGCCATTAGTTAAGTACTTAATTTTTGATTAATAGGTGGTTTTGTCTTTGATACAGAAATATTTTCTCTTGAAAGTAAATTTTAGCATAAGTATTTGGCTTTATGACAGAAAAGGTGACTTTTTGGACTTAGTCCAGTGCCTAAAATGTGGATGATTTGTGGGATATTTTTTAGGAGTTAGGTTTATTTGCTGAACAAACTCCTTTAGTAACCCTTAAAACTATTATTTATTTATGATTGTATACCTCATTATTGGGCATTCATTACAAAGTTCCTCTTTCATCTTAGTCAATGCTTTTTGGCCCTAAATTTCACCTTTGCTCTTTTTTTATTTTAATTTTTTTTAAGATTTTATTTTCAAGTAATCTCTACAACCAACATGGGGCTTCAACCCACAACCCCAAGATGAACAGTCACATGCTCCACCAACTGACGTGGCCAGGGGCGCCCCTAAATTTCACCTTTTCTGATATTAAGATTCTAACTCCTAATTTCTTTAAGTTGTATTTGCCCACCCTTTCATTTTCAAATTTTTAAATAATTTTGTGTTGGACCTATCCTTGTATGCAAGTTTAGAACTTGGTTCTGCACTGTAATCTAATTTAAAATAATTTCTCTTAAAGAAAAAAATGTATTTTCATTAATTAATAAGAAAGGGATATTTTTTTCACAATATTTTTTCTGTTAAAGGTTTTAAAAATCATTATATGGTCAGTTTGCCTTAATATTTATATATAGCTTCTTAAGCATATTCAACAGGATGTATATTTTCTTCTAATTTATAACTAATTTGTAAGTTCACGTAATAACATACATATGAAGTTCGTAACTTCATGTAATAACCTTGATCTTTTATATCTTTGGAATATTTATGATTCCCTATGATGAGTATAGAAAAAAGCAATTCTTTCTTCTTTCTCTTCCCCATTCTTTGTGACCCAACGTTGGACAACAGCATGACTTTCTTAATGTCTTTTTTTTTTTTTCCTACTCTTAAATACTTCTATAACTTGATTTGTTAGGTTTAAAGGATATCCACTGATCCTAGATATTGAGAATAAAGCTATAAGCCAATTTAGTATATGCACCAACTTATTCCTGTTGTGTCCTCCTGATTTTTATTGGTTGCTTTAGTTCTATAAAATGTTACACTCGTCTGCTCTGTCACCCTCACCTGCATATATATTTCAGGTTTAGTTTTAGGGTTAAATAGGTTCAAAGCTCGCGAGCAGTTCTTCCGCAGTCATTGCCGTATTCACCTCTTGGTTTGGTGGACTCCGTGCTCCAATGGTGGCCCCCAGGAGGGCTCACTAATAACAGCATTTCCCGAGTTCCTCTATGCTCAGAATATTTGGTTCTTGCTTTTATACTCTGAAAGCCAGATGGACGGTCTGCCTTTGGGACCATTGGGACCCACTTTCTTTCCTAAGGTGACCGTGAATTCATGACCTCCCAAGGCATCTTACTGCACTGTTAGAGATCTCAAGTTCCTAGGTGGCCTTTGTTTCTTCTTGTAGCTTTTTCCAAAATTGGTCTCCTTGAAAACTTCCAATGGAGCTGCCTATAGACCCTTCCACATAAACCCCCAATCTAGGCTAAAAGTACTAAGTCAAGGAAGGAGGATTCTTAAGGCCAAAATCAAAATGTCTCCAAAAAGTCTTTGAGTAGACTTAATGATTTGCTACTCAGTAACAGATTGCATCTCCCTTCTCCATATTGCCATTTTATTTTTTTTTAAAGATTTATTTATTTGTGATAGACATAGAGAGACAGAGAGAGAGAGAGAGAGAGAGAGAGAGAGGCAGAGACACAGGAGGAGAGAGGAGCAGGCTCCATGCCGGGAGCCCGACGCGGGACTCGATCCCGGGACTCCAGGATCCCACCCTGGGCCAAAGGCAGGCGCTAAACCGCTGAGCCACCCAGGGATCCCCCATATTGCCATTTTAAAGCAAGTTAAGAGTAATCATGTCAGAGCTGGAGGGGCCACTGGGATCATCTGCTGCAAAGGCCTTACTTTAGCATGAAGAAACTGAAGCCCAAGGAAAGCTACGGAGAGCTCACCAAGCGCACGCCATCACCAGGAAGCTGAGTCTGACCTCGAACCCCAGAGATCCCCTGGCAAAGGTTCGTTTCATTTCACTGAGTCCTTCAAATGTACGATGATCAATTTTTGCGTGTGGTGAGAACATTGAACATCTGCTCTCTTATGTGAGCTGATGGGTATGTTAGCCAACCTTATTTTGGTAATCATTTTGCAATATATATGTATATCAAATCATCACGCTGTATACCTTAAATTTACATTATGTTATATGTCAATTACATCTCAATAAAAAAATACCAATGAAAAAATACAATGATCAAAAGTGTTTCATGGCACTTAAAGGACTCAATGTATGCCCCACGACGTAAGAAAATCTACCTAATGGCTGCTTGAAAATTATGATTTCATTTCTCATTCCAACTATGTACAGAGCATAGCTGTATTAGAGAATCTTCAGAGGGTTTGCTGTTCATTTACATAAATTGTCACTTTCATTTTCTGTTTCTTGAAACTGAGAAACTTCAGATAAATGTAGATTTTGTCTTCCTACCCTAAACTCTCTAAACCATCATTTTGAAATCAAATTACACAGCTTATGCTTAAAACATAAGGGCCAGATTCTATCTTCAAATACACCACCCACTCTCAAACAGCAGAATTTGGCCCCAAAAACCCATTAACAAATATTGTCATTAAACTAAAGAGCTAATTACTTTGGATTCAGACAGAATGAACAAAATCATAGGCCAACCGCAGCTGGTAGTAATAATGGTGAGACTAACCGTATGTTACACTGGAGATTTAAAGAACAAAGATGTATTAACACTAATGTAACCAAACATATAAAATTATCCTCCAAATGGAGCAAACGATTATAGTTAGAAAATTCTTGAAAGCACGTTGGAATTATCTGATACAAGAAGTAAAGGATATTTCTAAGGAAGTAATTGTCATAATTTGAAATTATCAGTATTTAATGGAGAGGAAACTTGAAAATTTTTCGTGTATTGCAATATCTACTAACAAAGAGTCATATCTAAAAATCATTTTGATCTAACTGGAAATACTGTTCTTATATCTAAATCAGTTTAATACTATAAGATGCGGGCAGCCCGGGTGGCTCAATAGTTTAGCGCCGCCTTCAGCCCAGGGCGTGACCCCGGGGTCCCGGGATCGAGTCCCATGTTGGGCTCCCTGCATGGAGCCTGCTTCTCCCTCTGCCTGTGTCTCTGCTTCTCGTTCTGCATCTCTCTGTGTTTCTCATGGATAAATAAATAAAATCCTTAGAAAAAAATACTACAAGATGCAAGAGTTTTACTTTAAGATTATTTTAAACAAACATTATCAGGACTACCCTATAGTTCTATAAAAGTAAGTTTCCCAGAAAACTGAGTGTTTTCCCAGCCCTTAAAGAATATTTTCAAATTACATTAATAATACATATTTTAGAAAAAGTTTTACATACCCCGAGAAGCAATAATAACCATAATTTATCAGTGGAACATGACCATTAATTGTATTTTGATGCATATCATTTCAACTTTCTTCCTACTCACCTGTTGTCTTTTTAATAAAAATAGGACCACATCCTAATATGCTCTGTAACTTGTTTTCTTTTCTTTCCTTTTTTTTTTTTTTTAAGATTTCATTTATTTATTCATGAGAGATACACAGAGAGAGGCAGAGACACAGGCAGAGGGAGAAGCAGGCTCCATGTAGGGAGCCCGACGTGGGACTCAATCCCGGGACTCCAGGATCATGCCCTGGGCGGAAGGCAGGCGCTCAACCACTAAGCCACCCGGGGATCCCACTTGTTGTTTTCATGTTCAGTGTATAATGGGCATTTCACTCACATTAATAATTATACTTTTACTACATAAATTTTAGTGACTTTCCACCTTCTTAAATTAAGAATAATAAACACATTTTCATCTCTTTGGGTATCTCACAAATATCATTATTATACAGTTTCATAAGAACACTCCCACTCTCCAGAGACTCTTACACAGTTAAATCTCCTTTCTCCTGTACAAAATGATCCCAGATGGCTCTACTGTTCTAAAGCTGTATCTGACCTTTAGCTCTTTTTTCTCCTTCAAGATCAGATTTCCATATAAAGCTGACCAAACCTGAAGTAGACCTAAATTGGTCTGTTTTCATTTTTAGATTAATGACATGAAAGGTTATTTACTGATAACTAAAATAAGTAATGGTTTTAATTTCAATTACATTCATAAGTGCTCAGGTATTCTCTTCACTTCCTCAACTTTCATCTTGGATGAAAATTTCCTCCTACACTGCCTCACCCAAGAAATCATTATTGAAAAACATCTGCTTAGTTTCTCTTTTCAAAAAGTCACACCTCGCCAGACTGATGTTGACTGCTCTTTGTATTAGCCTTTTATACAGCAAGTTTGGGAGAGAAAAAAATGCCATTATATATGAAGGGACCAGACTAGGAGATCTTAATGGTTCATCTTCTGCTCTAAAACTTCATTCTTCTGTGCTTTAATAAAGTTTATGTAATTTATTCTTTTGTTGTGTATTTTGCTTCCTGAGTGTGGAGGCTATCTCACTCAGGTTCCCTGAAACCACACGGTAAGTTTTCTTTAGGGAGTCACAACTTAAGACAAATATGCCAGTGATAATGAACGTGACCCACTTGAGGACACTATTTCATTTTCTCTCCACCTGCTCCTCTGCAGAGGAAATAGGAAAAGAAAAATAAGAAAAAGCAGAGGAGTAGTTTCTATGTTTCTCTGAAATAAAAATATTACAGAAGATTTGCACCAAAAGCTATATTAAGTCTTCCTTGAGAATGTCTTTGAACCATAAACTTGTATAGTATCTATTTGAGGATTTTATCATTTGGGTACTACAAATTTTAGGATTTTATCATCAGCTGTGGCAGTGAGAGCATGGCCTATTGAGAATAATACTGACAACAAATGCATGTGAAAATTCATTATTATAGTTAATCTAATTCTGTAAATCTTTAGATTACTTGGAAAAAGTGCTATCTTCTTTCATGCATATCTATATTCGTTTTCTCTGTGTAATACGAATAACTAATATGTGTAGCTAATTGCCGCCATGGGGATATACTCTTTTTTCCTTTTGATTAAGGGTTTATTTTTGCCATTTGATATTTTATTGACAAGAAACTCCTTAGAATATGAACATGCGCACACAAAGGCTGACTGAGAAAAAACATCTATAAGCCTGAAATTCAAAGGCTTTTAATTAAGAACTTCGCTCTTCACTATGAAATAGTATCATGTTGTACCTTTAAAGAACCATCACAATTTCAGTGTGAATATGCCTCTACTAATCACTTTCATCCCTGGAGCAAAAAAAAAGCAAACTTTTCATAAACTTAAAATTGCACATAATAAAGATGAAATTGCTAAATGAGATAAAGAAATAAAGGGATATTCAATAAATGTACGTGCAACCTGTTATAAAGATATCACATGATTTAGAAGTTTTTATCTGCAAAGGACAATGAGTAGCTAATGATGTGTTAAGCAGATCTGTTCTTTTGAAAACCTAACCCTGAGTTTTCCAAATGAAGAGAAAAAAAAAAAAAAACCAAAAACCTTCAAAAATGAAGAAATGCTTAGCCGACCCTGGGAATAACTCATTATTTCTATCTTCTTAGATAGTTCTTAGAATTCATCCAATAAGCATAAACATCTGAATAAATTAAAACATTACAGAGAAAAGAGAACCAGCTAAAGACAGCGATGAGTGCATATTCACTCTGAAAGCAAGACAGGGACCCCTGGATTTAGTCCATCATACTGAACTTGAAAAAGGAGTATCGAAGAGAACTAACAATTCAACTTGGGGAGGGGGTCAAAAAAGGAGCACTAATTTAGCACCTCGCTGCTAAACGTGCCTCCTTATTTATTCTTGTAGCTGAAGGAAACAAACAACAGAAAATCCCATTTAATATAAAGTTTGAAAATCAGAAGTGTATTGTTTTGAATGCCAGCTTCAGCGTTTCTCAAAGGCCCAAGACCCACCTCCATCAGGAGCAGCTAGGGGTGAGGAAATAAAAACGCAGATTGCTGGGTCACATCCGAGATGCAGGGATTCTAACCCTCTGTGAAATGTGCCCAGGAATTAAGAGAATTTTACAGACCCTTTCCTCCTCCATGTGAGTCTCACACACGTTATAATTTGAGAACCGCTGTGATGGTCACGATTTTCGTGTGTGTGCGTGAAACTGAGCCTCAGTTATCAAGAGTACCACTGCACCTTGCTTGTACTTACACCGACGTGACGTACAACAACTTTTCAAGTTTGCATTTTATTTTTCCCTTTTGGCTGTAGAACTGTACATAGACGGCTGTGTCCCTCATATTCAGCAACTGCTTCTACCTTGGCACATATTGCTAAATATATTAAATACTCACTTTAGATGTAAGCTAGGGTACACAGCAATGTGCGTTACCTCCCAAACTCACTTACCTTCAAATCCTCAGGCTTCTTCAGAAAGTTCTGAGCCTCTATGATGGAAGTTTTCAAGACGAATATATGCAGTGGCTTCTCTAATATCCACGTATCTCAAGTCTGGCCAAGGAGACTCCTGAAGCGGACATCAGAAACACCATCGAGAAGGGAAGACACCGCTGCTGGAGCCTCTGGGTACCTGATTATCTCTGAACAGAACAGAAAAACAAGTAGTCGGTCACCTGAAATTCACAGAGAATCTGCTACGGAGAAGGTTATTTTCAGTAAACTGGCAGTGTTACTAAATTTAAACTTGGCCTGGGTTTGCTGCTCTCTGATTTAGCACAGTTGTCATTTAAAATTTCATGTCATTGTGAAGGCAGGATTGCATGATGCTGCTGCCTGCAGAGGATTCTGGTTGAATTCATATGGCTTTAATTGACTATTTCTTCTAAACATTGCATCAAGTGGTATTACTAATTTTATTTTTGATATGCAGATGCCAGATTTTGGTGCTGAATTTCTTTCTAAGTCAAGGTTGATTAGCTCTCTTGGAAATACATCCCTCCACGAGCCTCTATCACACCCCATAAAAGACAAAATGTGATACTTTTACAAAATCCCAGTGGAATCATCTGGAACGTTTGCTATATTTTCTTTCACTTGGGTAATGCTTGCCAGGATAATTAGACATAAACAAAAATAATATCCTTTCTCATCAATATGTGTTGCCTCCTCGGGGAAACCAAAATCCTAGCACTTTGCTGAATGAGTTAAGCAGACATTGCTAGTGGCTAATGGAAAAAAGAGACTGAAACATCTATTTTTAAAACTGGTAATTGACAAATGCAAATATTCTCCTCAAGGGTAGAAAAAGCAACATATACAGATTAATACAACATCAAATACAAAGTGACAAGAGCGTAATATAGACGTCAGCACAGAGTGACTGGAAAACAATAGTTTTTCATGGAAGACTTTAAGGACTGAGCACCCAAAACCCACTCCCAACTCTCTCCCTCTTGCTAAGCCTCACAAATGCAGAACAGAAAATCAAACCAAATAAACCAAATTTACTTTCCCAGTCCCCCTGCTGCTAAGAATGCTTGCATGATTCCATTCTGGCCCATGCCGGGCAAAAAATGAAGGCAAACATGTGCTTCATTGAGGAGACGATTCCTGTCCCCCTTCTCTATTCCACACAACTGCTTGCCCTGCACCAGGATGTGGTATTTGCAAGGAGAGAGTCATCTTGTCACCGTAATGTAAAGCACAATGATGTTCTGGAGAAACACAAAGATACAGGTCGTCTGTTAAAGAGCAGCTGACTCAACACTACTTGGCTGCTGCTGCTGCTGGAATTCTGCTTGTCTGAACTACCGGGTTTTCTGCTGCTTGCTAACAGAGTCATTGCAGGTTGACAGAGCATTGAAAACAACATTTGTTAAAAAGTAAGTGCCATTGCTATGACCGTAGTGCTAGCTGCCTTTCTACGTTATTAGCTGCAAGTTCTCACTCTGTGGAGTCCGGCCGGGACAGCCGTCATGATGACAGAGGTGGGGACTTGCCTCCCTTTTCACTTGAGGAAAGCTGTACACGTGGGGAATATTGGATCACAGGGTAACGGTAATTCATTAGAATAAGATGAAATGGAAACTCTCCTCTAGAGCCAGGTTTGGAAGAAGAGGGCCCAGTATCATGGTTAAAAAAAAAGAATCCCGTCTTGGCTTCAGGGCCAAAGCTATCACATCAGCTGAACTCTCGGTGGAAGAGTCTGAAATTCGATTTGTAAAATTCATTCTCACTATCTTGTGATGTCCTGTGGATTCTTTGTTTGAAATACTGTTCCATCAATCACTTCATTACTATCTTCTCTTCATCAGCATTTCTTCTTCTTTTTTTTTTTTAAGATTGTATTTATTTATTCATGAGAGACACAGGGAGGGGCAGAGACACAGGCAGAGGGAGAAGCAGGCTCCATGCAGGGAGCTCGACGTGGGACTCGATCCCGGGACCCTGGGGTCACGCCCTGAGCCCAAGGCAGACGCTCAACCCCTGAGCCACCCAGGTGCCCTTCATCAACATTTCTTAATCATAGTCTGAGCTTTCACTATCTCTTTCCTAAACTATTGCTATAGGCCCTTTAACAGATTCTTTTTCTTTTTCTTTTTTTTTTTTTTTCTTTTTCTTTTTTTCTTTTTCTTTTTCTTTTTTTCTTAAACATTCCGCTATGTCCTACGAGTGCTTTAAGATTTAGCTTCTTAAAACATTCCTTAGATCCCTTTTCTGTTCAAAATACAAGAGCTCCTTTTTGGTCAACGGGATTAAGCCCAAGGTCCTTAACATTTAGAACTACTGGCAAGCACCCTGGGATCATGGGAGAACTTGCTGAACTTAAGTCAACACCAAGGAAAGAGGTGAGAAATAGAAAAAGAGGAGCTGGGCCTGATAGGTTGTTGTGTCATCTCTGGGCAGAGTTTTGCTTGTAGGTGGACTACCCTGAACGTATCAGTTGTGTGTGCATTTATAAACTTATTATTATTTATTTATTTATTTATTTATTTATTTATTTATTTATGATAGTCACAGAGAGAGAGAAAGAGGCAGAGACACAGGCAGAGGGAGAAGCAGGCTCCATGCACCGGGAGCCCGATGTGGGATTCGATCCCGGGTCTCCAGGATCGCGCCCTGGGCCAAAGGCAGGCACCAAACTGCTGTGCCACCCAGGGATCCATTATTATTATTATTATTATTATTATTATTATTATTATTCCAATCTGGTTGGTATCCTCTGTTACCTGCAACCAAAAAGACCTTTCCAATGCATTTACGTGTTTGTGTGTCTGCCGTTTCATTCATTTCTACTTCTCTCTTCTTTAAAAAGATCAAGCCCTCTTCCTCCATGATACATTCCCAGATTCTTCTAATTCATAGTGAGAGAATCCTAATTTAAAATTTAAACCACTTTACTAAAAAAACAAAAAACAAAAAAACTTTACTTTTCATTGTATATACTAATAATATACATTATTGTAGAACAATTATATAATAATGTAATAATAAGCTATCATTTCATCATGACTTCCAAATTTTTAGTTTAACAATTTCTTATCTCCAGGCTTTTATTTCTAACTGAATATATCCCGTCTCCACTTGGATGTCTTAAAGGCTCTACAACCTGAATCTGTCCATAACCAAACTCATAAAAACCTTCCTCTTAAGTACAGTTTTCCTCTAGCTTCCTTTTTTTTTTTTTTTTTTAAACAGCACCATCAACATTAGTTGGAGAAGACAAAAAAACAAGATCGTCGGCATTTTAAAAAGGAATCAGACTAGATTTGATCTTTTCTCCTTCGGCCCCAGTATCTGATCATCAAGCCCTTTTGATCTTATTTCCTAAATAATTGTAAAGCCTCTCTACTTTGTCTACCTTCTTTCTATATCCTCTCTGTAATCCCTCTCCTGCTCCAGTACCATCACCACCACCTTGTCTGTTGCCCGGAATGCTGCTTATTAGATGTTTTTCTGTCTCCTATCCCACATTTTGTTTCCCTCCAATATTTTCTCTTCGTGGCATTTTGAATGACCCTTTAAAAACACACAGTGGATCACATCAATCCCTTCTTTAAAAACCTTCAATGGCTTCCCACTGTTTTTAGGGAAAAGAACAAGGCCTCATATCACGCAACCCTGCCTGACGCTCCAACCTCATCTCCCCAGGGGGCAGTGACCATTTCTGTTTTTAAATAGACTCATGTTGGGGATCCCCGGGTGGCTCAGTGGTTTAGCATCTGCCTTCGGCCCAGGGCGTGATCCTGGAGTCCCAGGATCCCAGGATCCCAGGATCCCAGGATCCCAGGATCGAGTCCCACATCGGGCTCCCCGCAGGTATCCTGCTTCTCCCTCTGCTTGTGTCTCTGCCTCTCTCTCTCTCTCTGGGTCTCTCATGAATAAATAAATAAAATCTTAAAAAAAAAATAGCCTCATGTTTTAAAAACCCAACATTCAGCAGAGTGTTTAGCACCTAGTAGGCACCCAATAAATATTTGTTGAATGAACAGCTGCCTCACAATATCTCTTGAACCGTGAGCCACGCTATGTTATTTTTTCTTATATATTTTATTTTCTGTGTTACTTATAAGTACATTGACAATAAAGAAGTGTCATATTTCTCTGTAACCTATAGCAGAATGCTATGTGAGTAAGAGGGGTTCAGCAGGTATTCAATTATTTTGCTGTTGATATTTCTACTCTGATTTCCTTTTTAAAAGGTTGAAGTTCATTCTCTCACACAATGGATAGTTATCAACTGTCTAGAAGGTTAAAAATGAATAAGGGGAAATTTATTAAGTGCAAACAATGGAAGTAAAAAAAAATAGAAAACTTGTTTCTGGTCACAATTCTAAGGCATTTTCACAGATTAATTAAAAAGGAGCTGATCTTCTGCATCTCATGGAAAAGCGTCACGTCAGCCCTGAGTTATGTGGACAAACACTCAAACATCATGTTTGTAATTTTCACTGTCATTTTTTCCGGATATTTTATATTTTTCTTTAGAAATCTTTACCTTTGAAAAACGTAAGCAAAACTCCAATATTTTAAAATAACTAACAGCTGAAGTCTTTTTGGGTAGAGACTGATTTTGGAAAATAGTTACCCCAAGTATACATTAATTGTTAGTTATTGGATATTTACCCGAAAGGACAAAAATTATTTCTGAGATTCAAAGGTAGGTATGAAATTTTAGCCTACGCCATAAACTGATATTATCTAAAATAAGAGAAATATGTCTGAGGGGAGCCTGCAGCGAGAACACACATGAGCAACCCGAAAGCAACAAACAGGAGGACACAGGGGTCCATGCTCGTCAAAGGCTTCGGACTATTAGCTGTGGCCAGATAATGTTGTCCAGGTTGGGGAATGATAAACAGAATTAGGATTGAGATCTAGAAGGAGGAAAGGCCAAGAAATGCAGAAGTAGACAATGCAAATGCTCTGCCTGAAAAAACTCTCGAGTAGGCTTAACCTTCTGTTTCTGAAAAATTAGTTGAAGTTTGCCCAAGGGATATTTATACACGAGATAATTGCCTTTGGGTTTCTATAGGCCTGTTGTTCAGTTATAAATATCTTCTAGTTTTCTCAGGGTATTGAATCTGTTACGGAGTTTGTAAAAATTAAGAAAAAAAAAAACGGCAAGAAATTTTTTAAAAAAGGAAAGTTTGTTCAAGAAACGCATTTTGAGAATGACTACAAATAGTTGTCCTAAAAATAAGGGAGCAGGGTATTGTACAATTTTTCCCTACGGTATTAAAAGATATTTTAGGAAACCAGTGATTCATGATTTAATAGTTAACTGCTCTTCAAGCAAAATAAGAAATTGTACCAGGATATACACATGATTTCTTTCTTTCTTTCTTTTTTTTTTTTCTTTCTTTCATATTCTTTTTTCCCCCTAAGTTCCAAGGGACAGGCTGAGGTGGCACTGTTCATTTTGCTCTTTAATAAATAAAAGATAAGCTTAACTACATGATGGAGGGACAGATTCTTAAGCTCTTCCTCTTCACACAGGCCTCTTTGCTGGATGAGGGAAAATGATTTTCAACTGCAAAGGAGTTCACTTGCGAAACATTTCCATTTTATTTGTTAATTTCTTTATTGACTGACGAGATTAGATTTGTCCTTTTGCATGAAAATGGATACATGTTCTAAGATTAGAGTACGAGCCTTTTGTATTTCTTTAAAAATCAGTTCTTCTGTTCAGAGTACGAGACTGCCAACGGATGTCATTGTCTCTCTATAGTGCTGTCATATAATTTTAAAAAACGCATGGAATAAAGATGTTTATTAGAGTGCTGCTAAAAAAAAAAAAAAAAACAACCAAACCGCGCCTGCCCGTTTATGTGTACTTTGTGTAGGCTTTCCTCTCCATCTTGCATAAAAATCCAAGAAGTTTTATTGGCCTACCTCTAGCTCGAAGATTGGAACACCCTAGAACAGCAATGAAAATTAAACAAGTAAAAGCCTCGAACAAGACGTCCGTGGTTACCCCGAGATGCTCCAACTTCTGTGCTGTTCTCAGGAAGAGGGACTCAAGACTTTGGGGACTCCCTCCCAATCCTCCATCAAGGAGATCTGGAAATAACATCATCATAAGGAGGCAGGAGTGGGATGTGATTAGAGAAGCTAAAATTATATTACACTGGGGAGAGGATGGCTGGATGACCGTAGTTAAAATGTTTTCTTTTTGAGAAGATCCGTCTCCCGTAAAACAACTGGCACACAGCGTCCCAGAATTCCGCGGAACACGGTCGGGGCCCCACTAGCTTTGAGAGTAAAGGAGAGAAAGCAGGAGCCAGAGGTTGCCAGGGCTGACCCGGAGGTCACGTTCCGATCTCCCTGTAGCCGCAGACGTCATTTACTTAGAAGAGTCCTCAGATCGCCTGGGGCCCGAGAGGCACATCCCTCGCGACCGCCCACGTCTAGCGGCCGGGCCCCCGCGACGGCCTCGGGGGAGGACGCCCCTATGCTGGACAGAGTAGCGGAGGGGCCGCAGCGGTGCATCGGCCTCCTGGCTCAGGTAGCTCAGGCCCTTGGAAGTCTGGCCAGAAGGAAGGCATCCCCCCGAGTCTGGCTCCCAGGCTGGTCCTGCAGGACCTCAGCTCCGGAGGAGTGTGGGGACGGCCACAAGCGCATCAGGGCCCCGCGACACGCTGCCATCTGTCCTGCTCTTCCTAACACACTGGTCTTTACTCTGTGGTTCTGCAAGGGCATTTTTTTTCCACGTCCTCTAAAAAAAAGGGATCATTAAAAAAAAAAAAAACAAACCTGCTATTCTTGAGTTCCTCGCACTACAGTGACGGTTGCTACAAATCCTACACGATTCACAAAAGATCCTTAGAGACGCGCATGTTCAGTCCGATACCGGAGACCGACAAGAGGTTGAGACTAGTGTGGACGCACCTGCTCTGCTCATCATGTGTGGGGCACCTTTGTACTTACAAGTGCTTCCTCAGTCCAGTGTTTATTCTTCACTCCCTCCTACTTTAAGCTGTAATTGTTGATTTATCTGCGCTCATTAATAAGAGTTGAGGGCACGGACTATGCCGTCAACATTCTTCGGCCCCCGTAGACTGTCTGGCTTACGGCAGATGCTGGATGCATGATGATGATCGCTGCACATGAGATTTTGCATGAGTGCAAAAGAGAAAAATGTCTCCAGCCTTTATCTACTATCATTTTCATTTATTTCTGGAACTGGCAAGACAGGAGATTTGCATTACCTCTGAGCAGAGGCACGATGCAGTCAGATATGCTTTACCATCTCTCCGCAAGATAAAATAGATGCCACGCAACAATTGGTGCTGCGATTTTATGCTGAATTGAAATATTTTAGACTTTGATGGGCTCAACAGATATATCCATACAGAAAAGATAGATGTCAAAGAACAGGAAAATGTTTGACTATCTCTCTCTTAACACTGCTAACTGTGAGCCATGTTACCAGGGCTGTTTTCTTGGGGTGTTCCTTAGGAAGTGAATTACGTCTACTTTATATGATGAATTTAAAAATGGGTCTACCTGCGCTGAAACGATTTGAGATGTCTTCCGGCCTGTGAAAAATGAAAGTTATAAATGTGTTCTGAAAATTCCTCACAACAATCAAAGACTGGCTTATTTTGGGTGGAAGGCAAGGTCGGTGACATTGAGAAATGTAGGAAATTCATGTGTTGATTTATGCTACTGCACAGCACGGTGGGTTTTTTTTTTTTTTTTTTCTCAAGTGTAGTTGATGAAAAAGAAAAAAAAAACTAAGAAGCATGATTCCTCCCGTTAATGTTCTCAAGGGAAAGTTCAAACAAGTCCAAACTAAACAAGATATTAGTGCTGGATTGTTACGGAAATTGCTCTGAAATGGGGCTAGGTCATGTGGCTTCTAATTCAGGCTCTGATGGCCTGAGATACATAGTTCCTACCCAAAGGGTTCTTTTCTTTTTAAGATTTTATGTATTTATTTATTCCTGAGAGACACAAAGAGAGGCAGAGACACAGGCAGAGGGAGAAGCAGGCTCCATACAGGGAGCCCGATGCGGGACTCGATCCCGGGTCTCCGGGGTCACGCTCTGAGCCCCATGGAGACGCTCAACCGCTGAGCCACCCGGGCGTCCCTACCCAAAGGTTTTTATTTTGTCTATCCACATGGAAAGAAATCTGACCAAACGAGGGGTTGCTCTAGGTTTTCAACTAACACCCTGCATGCAAATCAGATAAAATACTAATTAACAAGGAGGGTAGTTATAGGAAAGAGAAGTAGAGACACAAAACACAAGTGCTGTCAGAAAATAAACTTTCTAATACTGTACCTGCTTATCACAGAATCCACATACATATAGGATTATACATAGACTTTTAGAATCCCAAGCTTTTTATAATTCTTCTACTTTGAGCATATCTTAGCAACTACGAAAGGATAATCATGACAGAGGAAACAAAGTTCACTGCTACAGAAACACTAAGGATCGGTCTCATTACAGGAGACAAATCTATTCCAAGGAAGAGGATGCTTGATGATGGTTTACTGGATGAGTCAAACTCCCCCATGTCCTAAATGGAGACCTTCTGGAAAACGCTAACGGCTCGCCGCTGCTAAAAGATCGAGAACGTCTCCGACCCTAGTCTTAGAACGGGCACCGGGTCTCATCAGGGAGAGGGGCCTACGGGGGAAGTAATAGGGCAGCTGGATCACAGCTCCAGCTCCGCTCGTCTGCGCTTCTCAGGCCACAGGCACGAAGCTGGAGTTAGGGTCTGAAACCAGGAGAGGAGAACCACGGCTGGTTTGCCCCCTACACCCGGCCCTGGCCTCTACTTCGGCAGCTGGTGGGACTCCTCCGTGTCTTTGAGAAATGACAGCGGGGACAGACTACTGACGGTCGTACCTGAGAGGCTGTCCTATTCTTAGAGCCTCCTTTCTGGGTGTAGGGGTTTAATATGCAGAAAAAAAAAAAGTAAAACCATAGTCACTAAAACTGACTTAGGTAGACAGCAGGCACTTGTCCACCCAATAGTTCGGGGGCGCCTTTGCCAAAGCCCCGAGGATATAAAGATTCTCAGATGATCTGCAAGTGCACAACCTTGTTCATTGGCTTCTTTGAATGGTTTCCAGTCAATTCTCAAGCTTTTACACACAGACAGGCATCTTCCTTACTCCCCATGCCACCAGCAACTCTTTCCTTTTAATAAATTTATTTTTTATGGGTGTTCAATTTGCCAACATATAGAATATCACCCAGTGCTCATCCCGTCAAGTGCCCCCCTCAGTGCCCGTCACCCAGTCACCCCCACCCCCCGCCCACCTCCCGTTCCACCCCCCCCTAGTTCGTTTCCCAGAGTTAGGAGTCTCTCATGTGCTGTCTCCCTCTCTGATATTTCCCACTCATTTTTTTTTTTTAACTCTTTACTAAAGTGACGTTGGGAGCTGCCCAGTGGAACTTCCTCCATTCCCTGTGCTTGAATTAGTGGCTTCCTAGTCTTTCACTCTAATCAAAGCCCTGCACGCTTCCCGACCTGGGGGAGGACAAGCTTTCCACCTCATGGTGTACAACTCCTTACGGCTGCCTTTTTTTTTTTTTTCATTCATTAACCCCCAGATTCATAAATCACTAATTTGTCATCAAAGTTTGCTAAGCTTGGCTCTTTTCAATTTATTTTTAATTCCCATCTGAGAATGTCTCAATGAGAGGAAAGGACCCAAAATATTTCAATGTTAAAAGCAAAGAATGTCAGGTGTGGGGGTGATTGGGAAGAGGATATATCTGGTAGACGTTCACTGGTGGTGGAAAATAGTTCTTGGAATTATTGAAATCATCCTTTGTCACTAAACATAAGACAATGTTGTTGTTCTGATTTAAATGCTTCCTGAAAAATGGGAGTAGACTCACAAATATATTTTTGTAATTTAAAGTGTAAAAAAAAAAAAAAAAAAGCCCACCATGTAATCTGGACTCCCTTCTCTATGTAATTATAGTCATTTTCTAAAGTGTCTGGTATGAAAACACAGACCATACTGTAGTTTTCAGTAATATCTTATGAAAAGAGCATCTCAGAGCTTAAAATCCAGTGCGCTGTTCTCCATGCGGCGTCACTCCAAACTACCTACGACGTTGGCTCTTTGGATGCAAGTAGGGGTCATGTCACGACGGAAGCCAAAGGTGGCCTGGACCGCCCTAGAGCATCGCTCCAGCACCGTCCCCGGACCTGCCGTGTTGCCAGAGTAACAGAGGAGAGTGAGGGCATCTGCCCGACTGGTTTTGATATCAGTGGATTAGACAATCAAAGCCATGCATCACCACCGAAGAGACATGTACTAAGCAGAGGTGGATTAAAAAACAGAAAAGACATCACGAGGTGCCTCACGGCCTTTAAGAGAGACCTCTCTCAGTTCTTTAAGCTATGCCTAAATATTTAAAGCAACACCAGATTGTTTTAGACGACAAGGAAAATATCTGATCTCCCTATTCTTGCCAGGCCCTGTATCTCTAACCTCCAAAGACAATAACTGCTTTCTAAAAATCACCCATTTTGAGAAATCTTGCTTGGACAGTTTAGTGTGGAAAAGTCAAAATGTTCTTTTAGGCAGTTATATGCTTAATCGGGTCAAGAACAGATAAACATTGTTAATGTTTCCCTTTTTTTTTCCTTCTCATTTTCTCCATGCTTTGCCTCTGTTATTTCTTGTACTACCTCTGAAGCAATATTTTCCTTCTTATCTACTTTTATTATACATTCTCTCTACAATCATCCAGGGTTTCTTTTTTTTTTATTAATTTTTTTAAAGCAGATATCCACCAAGAAAGATAACTTTTCCATTCAACTTTTCTATCATGAAGGATTCTCAGGTCTTATCAGGTAAAGTCATAATGTGGAAATTTATCCACCTAGTAATAAGATCTCAGGTAATATCCCTTCACTATATTGATTTTGCAAAATGCCACAATTTTTTTTTTCTTTTTTTTTGGCCAGACTTCAAAGTGCAGTGATGGCTCTGCATAGGCGATTTTGAGAAGGCGTGTTAAGATGTCTCCGACTAAACGAGGCTAGGGAGATCATATGGGCATGTGAAATAGAGAACTGCTGCAATAAGGAAAGAATTGCCACATCGTGGCATGACCACATCCAAGGGGTATACACATAGTCATTTTCCCAAAAAAGTCAGTTAAAAATGTGTACTTCTCAGTAAGACATAAAATGACTAAATAATCTAGATTAATTCTCCTTTCTAGATTGTAACATCCATCAGCACCAAGGTCAACATATAGTCTGTAGCTTTATTATCACTTACAGCTTTAGTACTTGAAATGTGACTAGTCCAAAGTGGGATGTGCTTCAAGTAAAAAGTACCCACTGGATTTTAAAGATTCAGTAGAAAAAGAAAAGAATATAAAATATCTTAAGAACTTCAACATTGATTACATGCCAAAATAATAATATTGGATAATATTGGATAATACTATCATATCCATATTTGGATAATATTGGATATATTTGAAACACATTATTGAATATATGTTTGCCTGTTTATTCTTACCTTTTTATTTTTATTTTTTTAAGATTTTTGTTTATTTATTCATGAGCGACACAGAGAGAGAGGCAGAGACACAAGTAGAGGGAGAAGCAGGCTCCATGCAGGGAGCCCGATGTGGGACTCGATCCTGGGACCCTGGGGTCACGTCCTGAGCCAAAGGTAGACGCTCAACCGCTGAGCCACCCGGGTGTCCCATATTCTCACCTTTTTTTAAAGGTGGCTACTAGAAAATTGGTTCACAATGTATTTCTACTATGCAGTACTTGTCTAAAGAACTGCGCATTATGTGTTAAATGAACAATGGGCAAATGCATATTTGAATGAACGAAAGGGGCCTCCATCTAGAGCTAACACTACTTCACTTCTGATAGAATGACATTCAAGAAAAATAGGTCAACAACCGCGGTAGACTTTACCGAGGTCACCAACTCCCCACCTCTTCCAGCATCTATGTGCCCTGCCACGTGTCTTTGTAATCTCTCCTGATAAGGACACAGAATGTCTTCTACTCCTTTTCTACTCCTCCTCTCCTGTGGGTTTGGTCATGTGTCTTGTTTTGATCAATGAAACATTAGAGACCCAAGGCTTGAACAATGCTGGCACTATTGACTCTGCTCTCCGGTGCTTCTGCTAGTGTCGTGGGACCTTGCCCAGGGAGAAAGACGGGAGACGTGCAGAACAGAACCAAGCTGCCCCAGTAGAGCCCAGGCCAATCCCCGGCTGATTCCCAGCCCCATGAGCAAGCAGCAGAGATCATCACAGCTACCAGCGCAGCACGGCCTACGTCCGCCAACTCCAGATGACCCAGAGAACCGTGTGCTAGGTACGTGCTTATTTTTGTACGCTGCCAAGATGTTGTGGTTCTTACCCAGCCTCTTCTGAGATACCCCCTGCTACAGAAGGGCAACCTTCCTAACCGAGCTTTCATTTTTTAATGTGACAAATCACACTGGAAACCTTAAGGCACACATGAAAACCTGCCCCTCTCCAACCTCTCAGATAAAATATATTTGGCCATGATGGCAAGTATGAGAACTAGAGAAGATTTCTACAAGGAGCTGGATAAGTTCATCCCAGAGGTATAACTCACTGGGCATCAGGGAGAGTTTTAGGGCAAGCATCAGCAAGAATGCTAGAACTTAAATGGAATTAGCACAACATGATTCTTATTTTTCCAAGCAAATGGTGGATTTGTTTAAAAGGCCCCTCCTATGGTTGTTCCTAGGTCTTTTGCTATTGGGGAAAAGCTGTTAATACATGAATACTCCCAGATTATTATTATTTTTTTTATCTCACTGCTTGTTGAAGATGGTACAGGCTGTCCACGCAAATCACCCCATACCCTCCCCTCAACATGCTCCCGAGAAGGTCCCACTAGGGCCTGGTGGGTTCTTTGGGCTTCTGTGATGCTCAGTAAGAATGTTGACAATGACAGAGAACTGGAATTATGGCTAGAAAAGTAGAAAGGTAAGATTAGGAGAATTGTGTCTTCTTTTAAAAGACAAAATGCAGAAGATCTGGGACGGTAGAGGGTTTGTGAAGAAGTTTTAAAAGAGAGGACTCAGAGACAGTGAGGTCCTAAGGGACCATGGTTGGAAAAGGAAGGAGGAGGGCACCTGGGTGACTCAGTGGTTGAGCATCTGCCTTTGGTTCAGGTCATGACCCCGGGGTCCCGGGATCAAGTCCCACATGGGGCTCCCTGCATGGAGCCTGCTTCTCCCTCTGCCTGTGTCTCTGCCTCTCTCTCTCTCTGTCTCTCTCTGTCTCTCTCTCTCTCTCTCCGGGTCTCTCATGAATAAATAAATAAAATCTTAAAAAAGAAAAAGAAAAACCCAAAGAGAACAAAAACACAAAAATCACCAACAACCCTGAATTAAAAAGTAAACTCCGATCTTCTACTACAACCCGCGTTCACATACTGGGGTCGCGGGACAGGAACCGTCCCGGCACATAGGATTCAACGACAATCCCTTTTCTGATTTCCGTTTCCCTCTAATCAGAGTTCCCAACTAGAAGCCACGCTCATCCACGTGTTCTATTCCTTTTCCGTCATCTCCATCCCGGAACTGGCGATCCACTCAGCTGCGGGTTATTGTTTCTCATCCTGGCAAACCCCGCCCCGAGGTCTCAGCTCTGCTGTGGCTTGTCCCGTGGCCAAACGGGCTTCTCCCGCGGTCGAGACTTGGACACGCGAGGCCCGAGGCGGGTGCGCTCACCGGTCGTGGCCTGGGCTCGAACCGGGACGACCGGGCACTCAGGCCAGGACGCTGCACCCAGGGGCCACTACCGAGTAGGCCGTTTTCCACTGGTTCCTTAGTGACCGAAACAAAACTACGGATCTTCATGAGAAATGAGAGACAGGTAAACCGAGGAGGGACACATTTTTAAAAAGTAGACAATGAACTTGAGGTCTACGCGGAGCCTGAGGAAAGAGTGACAGACGAGTATGACCTTGAAGAAAGCACGAAAGCTTCTACCGACGGTTGGTAACACACAGACCTGGGGATTTCAAAACATCGGAGCAGATTTTGTCGAGAAACTCCCATGTTTAAAAGTTTGATAGTCGGAAATAAACTTAAGAAACTCCTTGGGGTAAGCACCTTGTTTTCCAGTCATTATTCAGTTTTTTCTAGTGCCCTTGAACATTGTTTCCTCCCATATTTGCAATTCTCTCCTTTAATATCTGCATTTTTTTCAGTTTCATATGCTGGACTGCTTAGCCCGTGAAAACAAAGCCGAGTTAGAAACTTTAATTTTATTTGTTTTCGAAGTCCATGAAAAATCACGTTACTAACTGAATTTAAAAGCCTAGCCTTGGGGCACCTGGACGGTTCGGCTGGAGGAGAGTGCAGCCCATCCGGGGTCATGTGTTGTGAGCACCGCGTCGGCATAGAGTTTACTTAAATAAAAAATAACCCCAAAGACTAAAAGCCTAAGCTTGTTTTATTCACAACCGTATAAGAAGTAGTCACAACGGGTTTCATCAATCACACCTTTGTAGAGATGCTGACCGTTTGGGGGGAAGCAGATGTCCAGTGAAGAGCTGAAGATGAAAGAACTACTAATCTTTGATTGGAACACCAATGCAATATTGGTACAAAATATGAAATATTGCTGTAAAAGCTGCATCTCTGCATAAGAAAGCAAGCGCTAATGTTCGTTATAGAAAGTTCTGTTCAGGGATCCCTGGGTGGCGCAGCGGTTTGGCGCCTGCCTTTGGCCCAGGGTGCGATCCTGGAGACCCGGGATCGAATCCCACGTCGGGCTCCCGGTGCATGGAGCCTGCTTCTCCCTCTGCCTGTGTCTCTGCCTCTCTCTCTCTCTCTGTGTGTGACTATCATAAATAAATAAAATTAAAAAATAAAAATTAAAATAAAAAAAAAAAAAAGAAAGTTCTGTTCACTTTTCAAGATTCACCCAGCAAGGGCAGCCTGGGTGGCTCAGCGATTTAGCGCCGCCTTCAGCCCAGGGTGTGACCCCGGGGTCCTGGGATCGAGTCCCCCGTCGGGCTCCCTGCACGGAGCCTGCTTCTTCCTCTGCCTGTGTCTCTGCCTCTCTGTGTGTCTCTCATGAATAAATAAATAAAATCTTTAAAAAAAAAAAAAAAAGATTCACCCAGCAAATAATCCAGGTATTTACGAGACAGCCTGAAAAGACTGTATGGTCACTAGACTGCTGTGCACCACTTCATCTGGCTGATGGTTCATGCACTCATCAAATATTTATTGAACACCTGCTATGGGGCCAGGAAGGCTGTAGAGATTCTACTAAGGAAAACCAGACAAAGGCTGTTTTTTCATGAAGCTAACATCTAATGATTCAGACAATTTAAAAATGTGTCGGGGCATGTGGCCGGCTCAGCAAGAGCACGTGACTCTTGATTTTGGGGCTGTGGGTTCGAGCCCCATGTTGGGTGTAGAGATCACCTAAATAAGCTTAAACTTAAAAAAAAAAAAAAAAGCTTTAAAAAGAGGCAAGTTTGTAGGAAAATAAAAACTGAAATAACTGAAAAACAATGACAATCCTTACTTTCCACGGTTCCAACGTGCACAAATTCCAATTACTATGGTACCGTGTGCAAAGCAAGGATCGCCTGCCTGTCGCATATCATCAGCTGTTTCCATCCCAAAAGCAGAATTTTTAAGCCTAAGGTAATGTTTATTTGATCTTACATCTACTCTGACTTGTTTTTCAACGTTTTTTTGTGTGTGTCTATGCTACGTGGGCCCATCTGTGATACTTTTGGTGGATAGCAAAGGATAGCAAGAGGGCCGCCCAGCTTCTCAGAGTCTTGTCAAGACTGGCCCATTTAATCAGTGAGATACAGGAGATAATCTCCTTGTGATTTACTCTTTACAAATGTATTACATACCAAAGAAAGTCAACTTTCACAAATTCACTGCCTGTGTCTATGCTTTTTTTTTTTTAAATACTCTTTTAGCCCATACATGCTAATCAATAATTAACCGTTGAGGCCCAAGGGAAGCTCTTACACGTTTTCCTTCTAGAAACCATCTATTACTTGTACTTTCATCGTCTCAACAAATGCCTTTATTCAATCAGGCATTCACAGTTACAAGAAATAATTGTTTGGAGTGGCGATTGAGGTATAAAGCAGAAACAGAAGTCCTTGTCACTCCTTAAATACAATCTTGTTACTCCACCCCTTAGAGCTCCGTTCTGGTGGGGGGGGCGGGGGCACCGTGAAGTCGATGAATGCTCCCTTCAGGACTAAGGTATGCATTCCCCCAACTTGTAAGAGTGCTGACACAGGCAGCTCAGGGCGGCGGCGCTCCTCTCCTGGCATTGCCCTTGGCTGAAGGCAACTGCCCTCCCCAAGGCAGGCCTCTTCCTCAAGAGTTGGTTTATATCCAGTGACTGGTTAACATCAGACACAAAGGCCAAGACCCATTCCTCAATTTAGGACAACTCTGAGATCCAGCCAGGTGAAGAGCTCTCGTGATAACCGGGGCCTGTGTTGGGACCCTCTGTCCAATTCGGTTTCCTTCAATTGCTGTTGTTCTCAAACACATCCCCAAATCCCACGTACACCAATATCCCACGGAGCATGTTCTAGGAAACGCGAAGGAGGACATCGCACCGTATAAAAAAAAAAGATAACTAACATAAAAATGAACCAATACGAACCTGAAGTATTTGTATATCCCCACCAATCTGAGTGATTCTTATTCAATTTACAAGTGAGGAAATAATATTATGTAATAGTACCTTCCACAAAAACTTATGAGAGAAACATTAATCATTGTTTAAGACTGAAATTCAGGAAATACTTTGAATTCTCTAAATGCTTCTCAGAGAATAGATTTTAGGGATTTTTTTTTTTTAAGATTTTAGTTATTTATTTGAGATAGAGCGAGAGAGAGCGAGCATGAGCTGGGGGAGGGGGAAGCAGAGGAAGAGGGAGAAGCAGACTCCCGCCGAGCGGAGAGCCCAACTTGGGGCTGGATCCCAGGACCCTGGGATCATGCATCTGAGCTGAAGACAGATGCTTAATCTGGTTGGCCCTAAAATTTTTTTTTAAAGATCCATTTACTTATTTATTTGAGAGAGAGAGAGAGAGTGCAAGTGGGAGGGAGAGGCAGAGGGAAGAAGAGAGAGAATCTCAAGCAGACTCCCTGTTGAGCGTGAAGCCTGGCACAGGCCTCAGTCCTACAACCCCGAGGTCATGACTTGGGCTGATACCAAGAGTCCGACGTGCAAGGGACTAAGCCACCCTGCTGCCCCGGATATAAAATGTTTTATAATTCAAGTACATCATAATGATGAAACGGGAAGGAACTAAACGGAATACAAATAAATACGACGTTAAGATGCGAGTCCTTCTGAAGCTAACAACGAATGTGCTATACTTTCATATTTTACGTTTCATTGACTAGACGACGAAGGAGATAAAGATTTAGCAGAGAAAGAGGATTCACCAAGTACACGTGACCATCACAAACCTACTGTCAGCTTTGGCATGAAGCGAGGGACATGTTGTCTTCTCTCGGGTTAAAGTTTGGCTTGTTGTTGCTTTAAGCGTTAATTTCAAACTTACACGGTATAATTTCATTCCGGGTAAATACGTGGATTATTGGAGGGAACAGCCACAGAAAACTTGCTTAGTATCTGCATTAGTGGAACTCGGTGGCAGATGCTCTCATCCGTTGAGAATTTCACTTGCTTACTCGTGACCTTAAAGGTGAGTATTTAGAAGCGTTGGGGAGGCAGAAGTCTTTCTCAAGTGTTTTGAGTGAGTAAATGGAGCAGGGAATGGAAAGAATGTCTATGAAATGACTACTATCAGCAAAACATCAGAAGCACGAGCCAAGAGCCTACGAAATGGAATTTTTGGCATTAAGACCCAAGTTCCAAGAAATGCCTTCATGACATCCCGACTCCATTCTGTTAGCACTGGAAGAGGACTACGACAGTGGGGGTACGTTCTTGAACCGGAGGAAAAGTAACGCACCAGAAGCATAAAACGTGGATGACGTTGCCACTGCTGTAGCATCAACGCGGGAGAGTGGTTCGGAAACCGCATCTCAGTTCGAAAGCGAAGCACTTTCTTCAAACGAAATCTTCTGTGTGAGCCCAAGATGCACAACAGGGAGAAGGAGGACTAGCTCTGCTTGAAGTCGCAGGGAGTGGCTGGGGATGTTAGCCGTGCGGACCCCCTCACACCCTGAGATACGACCGAAGCCCTCCCAGGACCCCACGGAGCAGACTGTGAAAACCAACGGGGGTATGAGGAAACTCTCAACCACGAGCACCGGAGGGAACAGGTTATTCAAAGTTTTTGTTGCTTCCCAGCATCGTTTTCCCAATTCCCCTTCCTAACAGTACCTCGAAATGCTGAGTACGTATTCTGGATGGATTCGACACCCTTCTTGACTCTGGAAAGTGGCTCGTGTTTGGCTTACGCCAGTCACCATATCCCATCTCCAGGCCACACTAGTTGGTTCAGTGGGGAGTACGCGGTGCAGCTCGGGTAATCAGAGCTGTGAGCATCAGGTCCCAGTGGCTGGTCTTTATTTTTTGGTTGTTTTGGTTTTGAATCCTAACAGCGAAGTGGACTCTCTTTTGTGCTAGATTTGTACCCGAAAGCACATAGGCCCAGAAGCTGCCGAACTGTTATATTGTGACAATAATGGAAAAGGCTCCCCAAATGGAGCCAACCATGGAGGAAATGGCACTGAGAACTAGAGACAGCCATTCCGGGGAATTCATCTGAGCTACTGGTCAAGAGTTGCCTGAAACCAGTCTGACTTCTCAGTTCCATGAAAATAAATTTCCTTTTTTTTTTTAAGATTTTATTTGTAAGTAACCTCTACAGCCAACGTGGGGCTCGAACCTACAACCCTGAGATTGATCAAGAGTCACATGCTCCACCGACTGCACCAGCCAGATGCCCTTCTTTTTTTTTTTTTTTCCTTTTTTAAGATTTTATTTATTTATTCATGAGAGACACACACACAGAGAGAGTCAGAGACACAGGCAGAGGGAGAAGCAGGCTCCCTGCAGGGAGCCCGACGCGGGACTCAATCCTGGGACCCCAAGGTCCTGGCCTGGGCTGAAGGCAGACTGCTCAACCGCTGAGCCCCCCAGGTGCCCTTCCTTTATCCTTTAAACTATCTTCTGACTGGGTTTTCTGTTATAACAGGAAAATACTGTAACTGGTGTCCTATTCGTACCCCAGCACCTACAAGAGGACCTAACACATAGTGAGTAGCTTGGCAAATATTTGTTGACTGAATGAGTTAAGAGTTAGAACATGGGTTCTAATCCCAGTTTTGCTCCTGACAATTCATTTAACTACTCCAGGTCGTATGTCCTTTACTGGTAAAACCAAAGGGTTGCTCAGATTGTGCTGGAAAGTCCATCTCTGCTCCAACGCTCTGAGGCTCTCTGTGCCTTTGTGCTGATAATTTCTCATATATTTGCTCCTCAGCCAACTTGCAGAGGTTTGAGAATTAATGCATTGATTCAATTATGTGCAAGTTTAGCCCTGAGGATTTTTCATTAGCTGTGGGTTAAGGTGGTCCTGGTCCTCCCTCCGCCGACGGCCTCAGTGTGAAATTATGGTGACCCACAGCGGGGAAGCTGTATGTTGGAGACTAGGAATGGAGGATCCATGGGAGTCAAAGCTGGGTTATTATTATTATTTGCTTAAGAGTTTCCTGAACATCTGTGGAAGGGGATGAGTGTAAGTTCTAGATGATTGCCAAGAGAAAACCGTATTATTTGAGGGTAATTGCAGGGATACGTGGAATTCTTAATCAGAATTTTAGAATAGTGTGAGTCTGTGAGCAGAATGTATTAGAAATGGAAAGGAGTGCTTTTTGGGGGGGAAAAAGAAAATGTGATCCACCTATAAAGCCTCACCAACGTAAGGTTGGCCCTGTCTGAGGCACGTCAAAGCACCATCATGTTTGGACCTTTGGCAGATAAGATGGGAGCAAAATCTCAGTCCTTTCTTTATAAGCCTCCATCTTTCAGGTCGTTCTCCGTTACGTCCCCATCTGGAGCAGATTCAACAGAAATAGGAGGTAAGTGAGCCACATACACAGTTTTATATTTTCTAACAGCCACATTAAAAGCAAGTAGAGAGACATGGGTGGAGTTAATTTTAGTAATCTATTTTATTTAACCCCATATACCCCAAATATTGTCATTCTGGCACGGGCTCAATGCAAAAAGTTACTAATGAGATATATTATTATTATTATTATTATTATTATTATTATTAATATTCCAGTGCTCCGTCTTAGGAATCTGAAACTACAGGACATTCGATTCAGAGTTGAGGGTATTTCAAGCGCTCGGTAGCCTCCTAGGCGTGTAGGGATCGACAGAGATCAAGAGGACAGTTGCCTCCTCCTGAGTTTTGGGTGGTGTTCTTTGTGCTGGGTGGACTTTGGGGTATGAAGCAGGTGCACGCTGCAGCTGAAATCTGAGGAGCCGGCCTGTCTTTTCTCCTGGGCAGGAGGGGGCTCATGCTCCCTTGTCCGGGCCGGGGGCTGGGCCCATTAGCTTGGACGGCGCACCCCGTGCAGCTGGAAGCTACTGGACGAGTCTGTGCAGGGTAGCGGCGGGGCCCCCCTCGTGCTTTAGGTCCTAGGCCAACTCCCTGGCTTCGGGACTTTCCCCGGGGGGCCAGCTCGTGGTTTAGACGCCCCCCTTCCCGCCCGCAGTCCCTCTTCCCTGTCGCCTTAGCAGACGGCAGCCCCTGCCCTGGGCCGCAGGGGAGCAACGGGCAAGGAGACACAGAGATGCTCGCACTTGCCTTGGGCCTCTTCACAGGCGGTGACATGGGTCACAGGGAAGCAAGCAGGGGACTGAGCAGGACAGAAGCAAGAGGGAAGAAGGTGAGCAGAGTGAGGAGACAGTGTCTGACTACGGGCCTCCTTCCCCGGGCTCCCTGGGGACAGGCCACACCCGGACCCGATGTGGGCTTCGGGAGGACGGGTGGTCAGGACAGGCAGGCTCCAGAAGATTTCCCTGGCCCAGGAGTCTGGGCGAGGAGCAGCGCCACCACCGTGGGGGGAGCCCTCGAGGCCACGTCCCCGCCTGTCCGCCCCCCCAGATGCTGGAGCTCCACGAAGACGGGAGCGTCCCACGACTTCCTACCACGCTGGCGGGCTCCCCAGGCGGCAGGAGAGTTCTCGGGTGGGCCGTGCCGAGCTGCCGAGCTCGGCCTGCACAGCTGTGTCCGTGGACCGGGACCCGCCACAGCCGGGGCGCCAGCTGAGGTCACGGCCCGTGACAAAGCTATCCCCGCATGAGCGACACCTGGCCTAGCCGCCCGTCCAGAGGGAGGAGTGCACGGGGTCGGCTTCGGCGTGGGGGGCACGATGGGCAGTGGGGGCTGCGCAGAGCCAGGTCAGGGCCTACCACAGGTTCCTGACCCAGGGAAACAGACATTTTTGGGGAAAAAAAAAATATACCAAATGCTAGGTACTATCTAAGCTCTTGACAAATAGCTCCCTTACTTCACATATAGCCCTATGATGTAGGAACTGTTCTTAGCACCCCTCTTCACATATGACGACCCCGAGTCATAAAGAGGCTAAAAGTCACTCGGAAAGGGCAGCGGCAGGATTTGAACCCAGGCAATTAGGGTTTACCGGGCGGCTCACACACCTGTGTCAGGTCACAGGCTGCACAAGACTCAGGAACTGATGGAAGGAATATCCTGGTTGGGGGAACCTGTACGTTTGCTGTCAAGGTCCTGGACACTAAGTAACTTGTGTCCACGCTCTGCCCTGGTCTTTAATCCCCGTATTTGCATACGTCTTACCTGTGAACCTCTTTTTAATAAGTTATCATGAACTTGAAATCCAAACACAATGTGCTTGAGTCTGTCTTCCAAAAAATTGAACAGCTGAGCCATTAAATGCAGAGGCTCCCAACTGCCTTTCCTTATTCACAGATGAAAGACGGTGACTGGGATGAGTGCCTTCACCCGCACGTACCCTCCCCCTGGAGAGCTGATCTGACCCCGGGGGAAGGGCATGAGGAGTCCTCTCCAGATTCAGACCTTTAAGGCCCAAGATTCCCTGCTGAAATCCTGGGTCCCAACCAATTTTTAGAAAAAATTTGAATTCAGATAAAAAAAAAAAAATAGATCTAAAGGACCAATGGCCCACTATCTTGGGCAGCAGGGTTAGCACCATGGGATGAACACCAGCAGGGCAGTCCAATGCCATACAAAGATTCTGAGGCATTAGGGGGACATCTAGGGACAGGGAACCCTTTCCCGGTGCCCCTACAACTATAATTGCAGCCCTGTTTGCCCGATCTCCCTGTCCTGGCTCCCAATCCTTGCTGGAAGGCAATTTCCCCCCGATTTAAAAGCCGCTGGCTGGCCTGACCTCTCGCTATATTCCTTGAACTGCCTGGGGTCCCTACCTTTGATCTTCCTCACTCTGATCTGTTCTGCCCACACTGATGTCTATTTGGTAAGGCTCTTTGATTCCAGCTGAACTGTTATCTGAAATCATAGAGACAATAGAACTAATAAAGACATGAGGTCTGAAGTGGAGACGACGTGGGAAGCTCAGATTTACAGGGAGGCTCTGGGCAAGAGACTTTATGCCTTCGTGGCTCAGATTCTCCCTGGGAGGTAGTAAAGGTAGGTTCTGCGGTGTAACGTGCGCCTGGGCCTCATCACAGTGTCTGAGCAGTTAGGCTGACGTTAACGGTTAATGTGATTGTTGTGAGCGTTCTCTGCCGTGAGCCTCCATCCTCCCAGGTCTCTCCTCAGTACCCTTCACAGATCAACCACTACATGTGCCGGACTAACCAGCAATCAGTTCTGGGTTACCTGAGTCCTTTCCCACAGCCAATCAAAACGTGCGTCCTTAATCCTTTCGGGCAGCATTTTTGGGGAAGATGTTTCTGTATCTGTAATGATAACATGCTTGCTTTTTCATCAATCTCTACGGCTCTACAGTAAATGTAATGACTTTTTTTGCAGTTCTTTTTAATACTCGGCATCATTGGAATGCTGGCTTCTTATGACTGCATCGTGTGTCCGCCCGCAGACTGTACCTACCCACGGCAAATGGTATCTCTTGGTGTTCTGTGCGCCCATAAATCATCCTGTTTTGCACAATGTAAGAATTCAATGAGAACCTGTCGACCGACCAGTCCTTTCACATAAAGGAGAAGACAAAGCTCCTCGTTCCCTATCCCAGGGTGCCTCACCTTGCCCAGCCCCTACAGAAAAGCGTTTCTGCCTCCACATTCCTTCACTGAACCCGCAGCTAGAGAGAACCTCAGTCTAGGCATGACGTTAAAATGAGAAAACACTTTTGTCCCCATAGAACTTACTGTTTCCTGTATACTCTCTCCTCGTACATTTTTCTGCCAGAAATTTCTTTCTCTAGGAAATGAATACTGCTTTCAATAAAATTCCATTAAGTGGATATCATGTACTTCTGATTCCTATAAGAAAATAAAGTCTTAAAATGTCTCTGTTTGCATCATCCTGTTTTGCAGATTATTTCTAAGAATATGAAGCCACGGATCATCTAGGGAATCTTTCCATGAGATGCGATCTATGAATCAAACTACAAAACTCCTTTCTAGGACTCAATAATTCTGTCTCTGGTCTCTGGAGCACTCTATTATCATGTCTTCTAAAACTATCTTATAACACAAACTTTATTTTTTTTTTTTTAAGATTTACTTATTCATGAGAGATACAGAGAGAGGCAGAGACACAGGCAGAGGGAGAAGCAGGCTCCCTACAGGGAGCCTGACATGGGACTCGATCCCAAGACCCCGGGGTCATGCCCTGGGCTGAAGGCAGCTGAAGGCAGACGCTCAACCACGGAGCCCATCAGATGCCCCTAACACATACTTTTGATTAAGTTGTGCCAACACATTTCCTCTCACTATTAAAGTGAAATTGAAAGGTATTTTTTTTTAATTTTTTATTTATTTATGATAGTCACAGAGAGAGAGAGAGAGAGGCAGAGACACAGACAGAGGGAGAAGCAGGCTCCATGCTCCGGGAGCCCGAAGTGGGATTCGATCCCGGGTCTCCAGGATCGCGCCCTGGGCCAAAGCCAGGCGCCAAACCGCTGCGCCACCCAGGGATCCCTGAAAGGTATTTTAACATTGCAAATACATTTAATTTTTTCATAACATGTACATATACCCATCTTAAAAATGACTGAAATAGCCCAACAGCAGCTACTTAACAATGAGGATGAAAGTCAAAGGAATATTTTTTTTTTAATTTTTATTTATTAATGATAGTCACAGAGAGAGAGAGAGAGAGAGAGGCAGAGACATAGGCAGAGGGAGAAGCAGGCTCCATGCACCGGGAGCCCGACGTGGGATTCGATCCCGGGTCTCCAGGATCGTGCCCTGGGCCAAAGGCAGGCGCTAAACCGCTGCGCCACCCAGGGATCCCTAGTCAAAGGAATATTAAAACTCCATGACTTGGAATGCACAGGAGATTGTGAATTATTATATTTTCAGGTTGACAGTGATTCAGGAATCTCTTTTTGTTGGGTAAGTTTTGGAGAAATGCTATCCAAAATACCTTTCTCCCCTGAAAATATGCTAAATGAATCTTCTTTTGATAACTAATGATTTTGCTATGCTTATGAATATAAGCAAGATATTACTCATAGCATTCTTAAAAATGTAGACAGCATAGGAAATCAAATTAACGTATGATGGTATCAGGTTGCTGTTGTTTCCAGTAAATGCCTAATGTTTCTTTTAATTATCACCAGTGGAGGTCGGGAAATAAGGAGTGAAAAAATGGATATCTCTGTTGGACTGTAGGTGACTGAGATTTTTACAAAATATTCAAACAATGTATAAATCTTTTTCCAGTAGATAAGCATTTAATAATTATCTAAATTAGAATCTTTTTTCAAGACCCTGGGCCTATTAGACATAGTTTTTTTGTAAAATACTTCAAGATCTTTATTAACCACTTTAATTCAGGCAATTATAACCTCCATGTTAAGATTCAAAAACAGATTAAAAAAATACTTGGAAAGAAAAAGATTTTCAGTACGGTTTGAACTCTTATTTTATGTACTCTCTTTTCTCATTAAATCTAGTTTAAAAAAAAAAATTCTTAGCTAGTTAAACAGTGAATTATCCAATACTCCAGATAAGAAAAAAGCTATTTGAACTTCTAACATATCTCCTCATCTTCAAAGCTTTGGAATTTGTTATTTTCAGGTAGCTTTCCGCCAACCTTGTTTTAGATGGAATCTCATTTCTCTTAAAGTTTCCACCACTGGTTTCTAACAGAAAAAGAAAAGCTTAAAAAAAAAACTTACTGATAAAAAAACAAACAAAACAAACCAAAAAACAAAAAAACTTACTGATAACCAAAGTCTCAAAATGAAGTTGTGTGAAGTCGTGTTTGTGGTTTTTTTTTTTTTTTTTTTCCATAGAAGTATTTATGGGCCACAATACTGAAAACACCCTGATGGCATCAAGAGAGACTATAGGAGTGTGGGGGCACAGAACCACTGGTCTCCTTGCAAAACTGGGCAAAGGAGAACAGGGATTATCTTCTTCTTCTTCTTCCCACTCCAAAGTCATCAAGTGTCAAAAGTAATTAATCAAGTGAAAAAAGCCAGATGAGAAAGACAAATACTGGGCACTGTCAATCCCACATGGAATCTCAAACAACAACAACGAAATCAAACTCATAGAAACAGAGTAGAAGAGTGGTTGCAGGGTGGGGAAAATATGGAGAGGAGGGTAAAAGGGTACAAACTTTCTTCTAGACGATAAATAAGGCCTGAGGATCTAATATAAAATGTGATGACTACAGTTGGTAACACCGCACTGCATAATTGAAATTTGCTATGAGTAGAATTAAATATCTGTAACTACACTTATCTATAATCTATAAAGTGATGGATGTATTAATTAAGTAGATGAGGGAATTCTTTCACAGTGTATACATATAGCAAATCACAATGATACACATTTTAAATATCTCATGATTTTATGTGTTAATTATACCTCAATAAAGGTGAAATTTTAAAAACCAATAATTAAGAACTGAAGAGTAACACCCATATTCATTTGCAGAGAGATAGGTTTTTATAATTAAGGAGGTAAAAACTAATAATGTGGTTATAGTTAGTAATTTCTATAGTGCAGAAAAAAATCTGAAATACCAAAAGAAAAATATGAAGAGTTTTCTTAATAATGCAACCCAAAAAGACTATCAACCCTGTGTTGGGTCTCTTTCCAGATTCTTCTAGAGATGTCTAAATAAAAATTTTTTGGAAAGAATCATAATATCAATATTATTTTCAAAACTGCTTTTTTACTTAATATAGTATTGTTCTTGTTCTAAAAATAAAAAGAGCCAGATTATCATATGCAGTCAATCTCCTATATAGAAAATACATGATTTATTTAACTCATTGTTTATTGATTGGGGTTTATGACTGCTTCCAGACCTTTGCTCTTATAAACTCTGTGATGAAGAACACTGTCTGTACATCATGCATTTGTGGAATTATTTCAGGATGCATTTCTAGAAGTGGTAATATTCTATCAAAGGACATATATAATCTGCATTTTGATGCATATTTATAAACAGCATTTCTAAACATACCATATTATGCCTCACTCATGTTATACAAAAATGTCCATTTCATCAACATTACTCATAATAACTATTACAACTCACTTTCATTTGCCCTTTGGAGTTTAGTTTTAACTTGATTTTTACTACTAGTGAGGTCGAACATATTTTCATGTGTTTACTGGCCATTTTAACCTTTTTCTGTCTCTCAATTTCCTAATGTGGTATTTTTCTCTTCCTTCTTTTTACTGCTTTACTACTCTAAGAGTCTTTCATGGTTTTCATTCCATTTAGTGGGTGTGTTATCAGATGTTCAGTGACAAGTGTGGGCTGGTGATGTAAATCTGAAAGTGGCAGCCCATGAGAGGTATTTAAAGTCCAGGAACAGATGTGAGCACCTATGAGGAGAGTTTAGAAAACAAGGAGAGATGGGTCCAGGACAGAATCTGGGGAAAATTTTTCGTTGGAAAGTTGGGCAAAGGAAGAAAGGCCAGCAAAATCAACAAGGCTAGAATTGTTAATAAGGCAGAAAGAATGTCAAAAGAATGCAGAGTCACAATAAGGGAAAAGAATGTATCAAAATGGAGGAAGTGGTTGATGACATGTAATTCTGCTGAGAGGCCTAAAAAATGTCTGTAGGGTTTGGCTGTCTGAAGGTCACTGGCGACCCAGTGAAAGTAGTTCTTTCCGGTAGAAGGCTGGGGTGGTAATGTTGCCAAAGCCAACCTGGAGCGGGTTAATGAGTGAACTGGATTGCAAATGGCAGATGTAGCGTGCATGAACACTCTTTTCAAGTGGTAAGGCTGTGGGAGTGGAACAGAAAGACTGGGCAGTTGCTGGAGGGAGAGTCTGGGTCGAGTTTGGAGGTATCAGCTCACTTTGTTGGAGATGATCCAGTAGAGGAAAATCTGAACTGAAGGAGAATGATGAGAAAGACTAAGGAGGTAATTTTTTAAGAAAGTAAACGGCAATGGGTTCTAGCAAAAGGATCGACTCTTTTAAATACCTCTGGCCAAAGTCACCAACGTCTTTCAGACCAGTTCTCATCAAACTAGATACAGTTAACACTACTGACCATTTATTCCCTCTGCTCCTCAACTTTAGTGACACCTGTCTCTCCTGGTTCTTATCTATCCTTTCCGAGTATATCTTCTAACCTCTTTTGGGGGCATCTCTTCCTGTCCACCTATCCTTTGTGCATTTCAGAATCCCACCTCTGGTTCATATTTCTTCTCATTTTACCTCCTCTCCCTAAGTGATCACTTTTAGCCTTCCAGGCAAACTGTCAATGGCACGTGCATCGCAATGTAATTCTAAGCTTGGCAAATGGATTTTATATCCAATCATCTGATGGAGACCTTCAACTATATGTCCCACATGTACTTACGACTCAAGGATCCCACTCTGAACTCATCACACTCCCTTCACGTTAAGATTTGCCTCCTATCTCCTATTCTCTAAGCTAATGACATTGTCAACTACCAGCTGCCCTATCCACATATCTCGGTCATGTTCTGTCCCTTCCCCTCCTACCCTCCTCATATATAAGACTTAACTATGTTTGATTATTGATTTGAAAGAATCGTGACAGAGGAAAGGGGTGAAGATTAAGGAGAATTGAAGAAGTAAGGCTGTCCGTGTAGAGAGGTAGATGGTGAGGAAAAACGTGTTTGGGATGTGACGGGTGGGGGTGACTGAAGGTTCACTATTGTCAAGGAAACTGGAGAGCTGTGTAGGAAAATATAATAGGACTGACAATGTAGATATGACGTTGGGACCAATGAATAAAGTGACTACTCACTGATACTATTCTGACAACTGTAACAAAATAAAAAAAAATGAGTATTCTCATCTGGCAGTTTCTAGAGTTCACTGGAAACTTACTGGGGATGGATTACAGGTGAAACCAATTACAGTCCTTGGACTCCTGTGCCCTGTTGCATAGGTTGTTGGTCTCCAAGACAGAAAGCAAGCTCAGAGGTGGCATCAGTGCTATCTACTGGAAAGGCAAGTAGTTTAATTTCTCAGGTATCAGTAAGTTTACTTGCCTGAAATATCCCTTCTCTCATGTTTGTTGATGCCCTACATCTGCCTAAAGGAAAAATGCTTGAATTCAGAGATAAGGTTCACAAATTAGAAAGTACTTAGCAAGAATCTGAACCTGAAAAAATTCAAAAGTTATGTTTTGAAAATAAATGGAGTCCCATTTCCTAACTTTTAACTTGTTAAATTAAGTTCAGTGGAGAAGCATTAGTTAACCATATACAAGTCAGTTCATGAGAGAAGCAAGAAAAAACAATCACTGATTTTCATTTTCATTTTACAATGCAATGTGTGGGTTTCCTTTCCAAAAATTCTCAGAAGTACATCAAATTATGAGGAATAGAGAACAACATTAATACTTATCATGCAGGCTTGAGAACAATAATTTTGCCAATATTCATGTCACTGTTTTCTGCCTCACAGACATGTCACCAGGAACCTTTTGATAGGTGACAAGTACTAGATTTTTTTCAAATAAAATGTTTGCTCCAATCTTTCTGATCAAAAGGACACACAAGACATCTCTATTTGAAATTATGAAAGTATTTGGCCAAGATAAGATTCGTGTTCATACTGAGCACTCAAATATTAGGTCACAGTTCAAATAACCTGGGGAAAATCCAGTTTCGATTGCAAGAAACATGTCTAGTTGCCAACTAGATGTCCTGTTTAGTACCATTGTTCTCATTTCTACAGAGAACAGTGCCTCCCCCATTTTCATCGTCTTGCCTCTACACAAAAATGCCAGCCTGGGTCCAAAGCATAGTCATTATATTCTTGACACAAACTCTCAAAAATTAGCAACTGTGATATAGAATGAAAAAAATTAAATAACTGAAGATTTACTGGTGGATAATTTAATCATTATAAGAATGGCAGTGATAAGAATGAGTCGGTATGATGAAGTCACTTTTGCAATAATGATCCAACTATCTACCTCAGTAAAAAGACAGTGGCACTTATTTTTAAAGGAGATAAACTTACATGTAAGCAAGAAGCTTTGTTAGAAAGATTAAAAACTTCATATATGTGGGAATGCATATATGAGCCTGGGGGTGCTCAGTGTTGAGCATCAGCCTTCAGCTCAGGCCGTGATCCTGGGGTCCTGGGACCGAGTCCCGCATCGGGCTCCCTGCATGGAGCCTGCTTCTCCCTCTGCCTGTGTCTCTTCCTCTCTCTCTTTCTCTGTGTCTCTTATGAATAGATAAATAAAATCTTTAAAAATTAAAAATAAAAAAAAACCCACTTCATTTGGGGCTGTCTACATTTTTCCATGACAATCAGCACCAAAGAACAAAAGGCTAACATAGAGCTGGAAATAAGATATATTTAGCACCCACTCTTTCCCACCATTAGGCAGACCATTGAGAACCGAGTGTCCGGAACACACCGTGTTCAGGGTGGGGCCCTAGGCCTTGGGGTGGGGGGAGAGTGAAGCGGACACCAAGTTCCACAGGACAGAGCGGAGATTCAGATCTACGGAAGACAAGGGAGAGGCCCTCTTCCCAGAAACAGGGCAGCAGATATAATTCGAGCTTCCGGAGCAGGAGTATTTACTTATTTGTATATTGTTATTAGGTGAGGATGTGATCAAAGGAATCAGTTGCTGAATCTAGGGAACAAACAGGACTGGCCGAGCTGCCATTAGACCTGGGAATTCCCAAGGACCTGGGGGGCAGGGTGGTGGGAAACAGAAGCCCAGCAGAGCAAGTAATTTCTCTCCTGGTCAGTGTCCCAGTGTCCGTGTCAGTGGATTCCTTCATGAGTTCCAGGTCACTAGTTCCAGAAAGTGTGGCTTCCTTGGCCATCTCTCCCGAAAAGATGTGTAGTACCCCTCTCCCTTTCTCCAGTTCTCATGATACGAGTGCTATAGACACATTTATTTAACGAAGAGGGAAAAAATATCTACTTCTAAAACTTCATCATCTCCCCTTGTGTACAGATACATGGCATTAAGTTTGTATGCAGGTCCTGGGCTTTCCACCAGACAACCCATCATGAATGTGCTCACAGAGAAGAGCGTAAGTGGGAAGCCCGTTCAGATCTGCCCCAGCTTCTCTGTGCCCCTGCCGCTCTTCCTCAATACTCAGGGGAAGAGAAAATAAATTGGAGAGATGGCAACAGTATATATCCCCTAACATTTTTATAAACAGCACTTCAAAACTTTACCAAAAGAAATTCATTCTAGGGGTGCCGGGCTGGCTCATTTGGTTAGCATCTGAGTCTTGATTTCAGCTCAGGCCATGACCACAGGGTTGGGAGACTAAGCCCCACGTCAGGTTCCACACTGGGTGTGGAGTCTGCTTAAGATTCTCTCTTTCCCTCTCCCCCAGTGTCTCTCCCTCTCTTCTATCTCCCTCTAAAAAACAAACAACAACAACAAAAAAAACATTCTAACCCAACGACAAGAGGAAACAGGTCTGAAACAACACGAGCTTTGCTTGTTCTGACCAATTACTTCCTTTTCCCAAAGTATAACTGAGGGATGCTCACAGGTATTTGCTTGTCAAGTGACAATTCAGAAATGGTGGATTGGGCCACTTCATGAAATTATGGTTGACCCTTGAACAACATAGGTTTGAGCTATGCAGGTCCACTTACATGTAAATTGTTTTCAATAAATAAAGTACGGTACTGTAAATGTATTTTCCTTATGATTTTCTTAATATTTTCTTTTCTCCAGCTGACTTTATTGTAAGAACACAGTATATAATACATATGATATATGGAATATACGGTTAACCAACCGTTGATGTTTTTATCATAGGCTTCTGGTCATCAGTAGGCTATTAGTAGTTAAGTTTTGGGGGAGTCAGAGTTATGGGTGGATTTTTGACTGTCTAGGGGTTGACACCCTTAATTCCTGCCTTGTTCAATGGTCAACTGTAGTCATTTCTTTGGGTAACAAGTACTGAAGGCAGGAATTAAAAAGCTATCGGCGTGGTAACAATTATTTTCTTCTCCATGGTTAACACTCTAGCTCAAATAAGTTGAGGGAATAAGGCACTGAGGGTGGAAACTCAGGCTGGATGGGTTTTGATGAGGAACAGTGATGAGGCTGGTGCTCATGGCGGTTCCTGGTCTGGATGAAGCCCCACATAAGACAAAAACTGACCCAAGAAGGCCACTGAATATGCCAAAGAGAAGGTATGGGGCTCTGAATATGCCCTTCAGGCCTCATTCCAGTATCTCAAGTTGCAGAATTTATGGTCTAAGGGTTAAGAATTTTATGGCTATTAGATCACTATCTTCCAACACTTAACATTATATGATTCTAAAATTTCATTAGTTGCTTTCTAACACTTCAACTATATAAACTAGTCACACTTCAGAAAGCAAAGAGCAAAAAGCTCTGTTGAACACTTACGTATCAAGCATGGTGTCAGGCAATGCTGTTATCATCTTATATAACTCAAATCCTGTGAAGAAGGAGTTATCTTCCTATTTTATAGGTGAAAAGAGACTCACTGTAATTAACCATCTTACCCAGCATCTATGCAACAAAGCTTGGAGGTCTAATTCCAAAGTTCCTGCTCTATCTATCACATCATGATATTGCTCTAAAAAACCCATTATTTATGTACCACCCATCAAAACAGGGACATATCAAAGGAAACAGACATGGCTGGCTCTAGAGAGGTCCATGAGCTTCTGATTAAAGCAAAATTTGAGTGGTTATGTGATTTCTCGGAAGGGACAGTTTAGAATTTTCACTGAATTCCCAAAGGTCAAGCCATAAAATTAGAAAAACCATTGCACTCAATGTATTTAGAAAGTAACAGCCATATTCAGCTTCAGTTCCACCATATGGCATCTTGAGCTTATTCCCAACATACTCAATTTTCTCCAGTGATTGAAACAAGGCTGGAAACCTTAGAAAGAAGAAGATTAAATAATAATGAAATATATGAGAATCCATTTGGCTATGTGTGGTGTTTGGCAGCTCTCCATATAATTTCTGGTTATCAGTACACCCTGGGGGCTACTGGAGGTTCATTAATATAACTTTAGACTGGGAGATCCTTCGAGATCATAGAGTCCGATTCCCTCCATTTACAGATGACAGAACCAAGACTCAAAGGGCTAGAGTGACTCATACATTGTCACATAACGTTTCACTGGCTTGATAATGAACTTAATATTTCCCTGACAATCAGTCACTTTGGGCCATCATCTGTACTTCCTTGGTCAGTCAAGGGAAGGAGAAACCATGGGCTCATGCTCAAATTGCCCCTTCCAGTTCTCATATTGATCTAGCATAACCAAATACTATTTAGTTTTTGAGTTCTAATCAGATTTGCTGTGGTGGCACCACAGCCGTCTGGCACCAGTGTGGTCTGCAGACAATGTCAGGAAAAGTTGACATGGGGCTGAAGATTCTTGTATTTGGAATTAATAAACCAAAGAAAAAAAAAAGATCCCACCAACCCAGAAGATGCACTTCTCAAATGCAACTTAATGATGCAGACCGTGGCAATTTTGCTAATATAAGCCCACTTATAATGATAAAAATTAGTAATTTAATTAGTCTGTTACAAATGAAAACATTTTCTCTACACCATTATTTGAAAGCATTATGATTCTATTGATTACTTTCTCAGTGAAAATGTAAGAAGAAACTTTTTTAAGTCTATTTAAAAATCTTTAGACTTTGAGTTAAGAAGAAACTGCTAAAATAAATTGTATTTCTCGACTGCATTACAAAATTTCACTTTGGTTCAATATGATGCATGCTCTTGGTCATCTAACATGATCCCTGCAAGTACTGAAATAAATCAGATATTTGAAATAAACACACGCAGAAAAATTCACTTAAATTAACAAATAGGCAAGAGACCACATGCACAACAGAGATGAGGTCCCAGGAAGTTCTACACACACACACACACACAGCGTGAGCTCGAGCAAATCACCTAGCCTCTGCTCTCAGATTTTAAATCTGATTCTATCATGACATTTTTATCCCTAAATATGAAGGTAAGAAGCATATGTTCATTATAGGAAAGAAAGAGTTAACCACGTAAATGACATTTAAACTAGATTAACAAGAATGAGTTGTTAAGAATTAACAATGATCACAAAGAAAGTGGGGATTTAGAAAAATTAAGTATATTTCAGTTGAGATGTTGCATTTGAGGAAGAAGTTCCCACTAGCCTTATTAAAACAATTTATTGCAAAGTCTTAGAATCAGAAAGGAATCTTCAAAGTCGTCCCTCAGGTACAATCCACAATGGAAATTTCCTCACCAGTGCCTATCCTTTCCTGGACCCCTTCTCCTATAGTTTTTGGAGCTCTTGAAACAAAACAGGTGAGACGAGGTACATAGACAGTAAATCAGTAGCTAGACTAGCAAAGAGCGATAGAGAAGTCAAATAGCTCATAATATAATTTCCCTGGATGAACAGATAATCTAAATTATAAATATAATTAATGCAGGTCTTTGGGAGGCTTAACTTTAACATGCATATATTTTATATTTAAAAAACCAATTATAACTTCAAATTGAAGCAAAAATCTAATTAGCATATTGCTGACTCATTATCCCTCTTCCTAGGCTTGTATTCTAATTTTCTTTTTCAGTTTCGCTACATTTTGCCCCTTCATTGCAGATAACATCCTCCTACAGAACAGGAGGCAATGCACACATTCAATAGGAGGTCCCAGTGAGTCTTCTTTCTGCCTTAAAATGAACATTTATCTTAAGAGACATCTTTTGTCATTTCTCTCCTTTTCTCCTGCTCCGGAAAAAGAATTTGCTACCCAACTTCCTAACATGAATCCTACACTTTCTACTCTCCATCTGATTCCCACCTGCCCACAGGAAGACCTTACTCTGTTAAGTCCTCTCTTTCTCACATTTCTCACCCTTCCTGGCGGCCTTAAATGTGTCCTCGACATATTAAACAAGCAGGAAAATGTCAGAATGTTAGATCATGGATGATCCTGGTGAGCCACTGAACAAATCCTATTTGAAATGCATACTAATGCTACATTTCTTTGAATATATTTTAATAATTTTAACATATGTATCAAGTTCTCTCTTTTTTTTTAAGATTTACTTATTTATTTGAGAAGGAGAGCACATGCGGGGGAGAGGCAGGGGGAGAGGCAGAGGGAGAGGTGGAGAGAGAATTCTCAAGCACACTCCCCTCTAGCGTGGAGCCTGAGTCCATGACCTAAGCTGAGATCAAAAGCAGGCCACTGAAGTGACTCGGCCACCCAGGTACCCCTTCCATAGGTTCTTTAAAGTCTTTGACTGCTAAAGTCTAATTCTGGGTCAGCAGGAGTTAGTTTCTATTGACTCTCACCTCTCTCTCTTGTTTTTTTTTTTTTTTTTTTTTTTTTTTTTAAACCATAGGCCACATTTTCCTGTCTCCTTACACACACAGTAATTTTGCTCGAATACCAGATGTGGTACAAGATCAACGACAGAGATTCTGGAGCCTGTCTTCTCCCTGTGAGGAGTGCTGATCTCATTCTATCCAGCAGGCAGTTAAATAATCAGCTGATCACCTCGGTCCTGGGTAGGCTTGGTCTACACATTTTTAGGGCGGATCCGTGGAACGCTCAAGGTGTTCCTCTATGCCCTGTAAGTGGGCAAGACTTAACTTTGAAGCATCTTCCTTTTGAATCTTACCATGTCTGCTTTTAAGCTCTGAAGGGTAGGGTGTGATCTTAACTCCAAAGGGGAAGGCCTTTCTAGTCCAGCTTCAGAAGTCGAGGATGATAACAGGATGTGAAGAAGCCACTAACATGGCTGGAATGGAAAACCAGCGTCTGCCCAGTGCTGTTCCATTCTCAGCCCCTCAGAAGTCATGCACTGCTTAGCCTCGGGGTGGGGGGGGTGTAGGGGGCTCATCCTGAGCCCAGGTCTCAGCCACGGATCCCTGTAGGATGTCCACAGGAACTCTGGGACTCCCTCTGCGCACATGCATAGGAAAGTGCAATTACTGACGTGACATCTGATGGACGAGCTGAATACAGTAAAGGGGCTAGCACGTAGGTATGGGGGAGGGTGAGCACTCCAGGTCCAGGAAACAGCAAGTGCAAGAGCCTTACAATGTCCATTCTTGCACGGTGGTGTGAACCAAGAGTTGGTTCTGAGGTACTGAGGTACTGAGACTCATGGGGAGTGGAGGAGGGGTGAAAGCAGCCTCGTAGGCCTCGGCAAGGATTTGACAGCTACTCTGAGCGAAATGGCCAGGCCCTTGGAGGGTTTTGAGCAGAGGAGCCACAGGGTCAAACTTAAGTTTTAAAGGGCGGCCGAGCTGAGAATTAATTGTAGCAGAATAAAGACGAAGGGCTGATGTTGGAATAATGCAGGTGAGACAATATTGTGGCAAGAACGAGGACAATAATGGCAGAGAAGCTGAGAAGTGGTTAGATGTATTTTGAAGATGGAACCCACAGGTAATCCTAATGGATTAGATTCGGAGTAGGAGAGAAAGAAGCTTGTGTCCTGAGCAACTGGAAGGATGACATCACCGTCTGCTGAAATGGGAAAAAGGGGCTGAAAGAGAATTAGCAGGAACATCAAGATCGGTTTGGGATCTTTAAATTTGCCGCGCATATTAGAATCTAAGTGATACACTCTGTTGTCTCGGAGTCTGGAGCCCCAGGGCCGGGGCTGGGTGGGAATTATGCGCCTAGTGATGGTATTTAAAGCCCTAAGACCGCAATACATCATCCTGGGAGGGAGAAGAGAAAGCTGCTGAGGCCCGAAGTCTGAGCTCTTCTTGTTAGGCAGTTGGGGACACGAGGGGGAATGAGGCGGAGAAACGGGAGGCAGCGGGAAAGACGGAAACCTAGGAAAGCAGGGTCCCTGAAAGCCAAGTGCAAACAAAAAGGCTCCAGAGAAAAGGGGATGAAGTGTGCCAAAGGCCAGAAGGTGCAACCGGAGGAAGAATGAGAGCCGACCGCCATGTGTGCCACACGGAGTCACTGGTGACCCTGGGGAGCAGTTTCAGGGAGGCGACGGGGTGGCCGCTGGGCTGGAGAGGGTCCCAGGGAGGAGGGGAGGCCCGGAGACGGAGGGCGACAGCTGTATGGAGAAGCCCTGCCCTCGAGGGGAGCAGAAGGACTAGGTGGCCGTCGGGGGGAAGGGGGGGCCGAGACCCGACGGATTCAACACGAAGGGGTGACAGCACGTTTACCTGGGGTGGGAATGAGGTAGTCGAGGCTGCTGGGACGGTGCAGGGTGAGGTGGGAGCTGGCAGGGGCGCAGGGGACGGGATCGGGGGACCAGTGAGTGTCAGGATCCCCGGGATTCGCTCAGAGGAGCGGCCGGCACGTGGCCGTGGCCGTGGGCTCCGGGCGTCCCCTGATGGCTACTGTTGTGAATGCAACGGGGAGCATGGAGAGCGGCTGGGCAGTTGTACGGGGACACGCGGGGGCTTCGGACGCCACGGTGACGGGTGGGTGCGGGGCGCGGTGACCTGAGGCCGCTGATGGCCCAGCAGGTGCCGGCGCAGCCAGCACGGCGGGGGGTCTGCCCAGAGATCCGGGGCACAGGCCCCACGGGAGGGTCGGGTTTGCTCATGGAGGGGTCTGAGCTGGAAGCGGGGGGCTGGAAGCATTTCACGCAGGACGAGATGAGTGCGCGGGCGAGAGGGCGGCAAAGCTGTGACCAGGCCACGCGCGGGGGAGGTGGCATCAGCAAGTGGCAGCGCTCCGAGCGGTGCTGGAGCTGAGGCGGGCAGCCAGGTGATGACAGGGCGCAGCCCCCGGTGCTGGGACGGCGGGGACCCTGGAGCCTGGGCACACGGCCCTCCTGGGTGGCGCCAGGCCCGGCCCGCGGGCGCCACGACTCTCCCCGCTCCCTGTGCCTCGTTCCACGGCCCTGGATCTGTGCGGAGCCCCTCGGTGGGGTGCAGCCCCCGGGGCCCCACGTCCCTGCCCACGGGCTGCCGCGGGAGAGGAGCAGCCACAGCCACAGCTTGCGTGGGCCCGGCTGCCTGGCCTTCCAGCTGCTTCCACGAGTCCGGTGCCGGGGCCTGTAGCACGGCCAGAACCAGGGGTGGCACTGACCCGTGGGCGACAGCACGGGGTGGCCACAGCCGGGCATGAGGGACACGCCAGCTGGGCTTCCCCAAGGATGGTAGGTGCCAGCGAATGTTCCCCGCAAAAGGCCAGAGAGTAAATATTCTCCTCTCGTGGCTGCCTGGGCCCCATAGCGACCAGTCACCTCTGCCTGTGTGGCCACAGCCACCACGGGAACGACACCCACGGCTGTGCTCCAATAAGCCCCTATCGCACACCCGGACACCTGCATTCCACTTGGTTTTCACGTGTCCCAATACGTTCGTTTTCTTCTGATTTATTTCCCCAACCATTTAAAAGTAGAAGCGAAAAAAAATTAAAAAAAAAAAAAAAGTATAAGTGGTCGTCGAAGACCTGGGCCCAGGCCTTGGACCGCAAGGCCGCAGTTGGCAGACTTCTGGGAGAGAGCAGAGTCTTGGCGGGCTTGGGGCAGACGTCGGTTTTCGACATTGGTGGGAGCTCAGCTTGGACATCTTTCCTGTGTTCGTGGCCCCTGCTTTGGGGTCACGGGGTATAATCTCGTCACTGTCTAAAAAATATTTTCCAAGCATCGTCTATTTTTTTTTATTTTATTTATTTATTTATTTATTTATTTATTTATTTATTTATTTAGCATCGTCTATTGACTGGCCAAATTTCACAGGGCTAGGAAAGCAGATGACCAAAAATAGAAAAAAATGGAGGAATTCATCCCCCCCCCCCAAAAAAAAAATGGAAAGAAAAGGTAGCAAACAGAGAAGGCAAGCTGGCGACCTGGAGACCCTCCGTCACGGTTACTTTAGTACTTTTACAAAACCAAAAAATAGAGATATCGAGTGACTCTCTGAAAACTACACATCTCTAAAGCGAAAGAGCCGGGATCAGAACCGTAGACCCCGTGGGTCCTCATCTCCTTGGCCATCCTGTGCCACAGTGTGATGCAAATCATGCCAACAGTTACTGCCGCCCCCCCCCCCAGAATGCTCTGTGTGTATTTATTAGTTGAACGAATCGACTAATATTTAAGTAGTGACAGGGCCACAGAGTAAGGGTTCGGTAGCGTCATAACCAACAGGTAACTCATGCGTTTATGCCAAACAAGGGTACTCTTCGGACGAGCCATTGAAGAGCAAAAAGCACTCTTTCTGCACTCGCACAAATTCCCTTTGGGTAAAGGAGCCCATGATCCGCCACAGCTAAATCTCCAAAAGCTATGAGAGTAGAGGGAGAAGGAAAAAAAAAAAAAATCTCTGAGATTGGGGAAAGTTTCCAGGTGAAACACATCACAAGACCTCAGCACCGCTTTTTCAAGTTTCTTCCATGTAGCCCAAATTCCATAACACATGGGGCAATTCCGACAGCGAAGACTGGGGTCTAATGGGCACAAAGAGGCCTATTTTCTAAGCACATGCATTTGTCCCCTCCTTCTGACCTGATCCACTTAGCTCACTTTTGAGGAAGTACTTGCTCTTTCTCTACTTTACATTAAGGAAGTAATGAAATGGACTGATGTTCAGTTTGGGTTAGTTTAGATATTGTTGGAAGACATTACGATCCTTTGACTGCATTAGGACAAATCTCCGGTAAAGGCGCTACCCTATAAAGGGAAGAAGGATCCATTTGGCAAAGAATGAACATCAGGGAGACCTATTTGGGCTTTCCCTTTTCCCCAGATTGATTTTCCTTCATAGCGAAGGAAAGTGTACAGTCAGAATGTTTTCGATGTTTTATTTTGCTTTAAAACCAAGGAGAAAGGTCCAAAGGAATCCACAGGATTCACAGTTTTTCCAATTTGAAGTTGCAAATAATTGCCGAATTCCTTCCATCCCTAATAAGGATGATGCATTATTAATTTTTAATTCTTAATTAAATCCTTTTTAAGATTCTGCAACCCAGGTGGCTCTCCTTGGTTACACTATCAATAGCATATCGACTGTCAATAGTAAATAACGTAATAAGCAGAATTGGGGAAAAGGGCAGAACTGAATCACACTGCTTTTGCTTCTTTCCAATAGGAAATACCCAGCTGCTTACACGAGCAGTTACACAAGCAGTAACAGTAATTATAACAATAATAAAACCCTCTTTGTATAAATGCACATCTCAGGGTTTGTTTGTTTGTTTTTTAATCCCTCTTTTCTTCTTGGTTTTGCAATTTTATCATTTCTATCTGCTGAATAAATGGATACATTCCCGGGTTATGATGTCAGCTGCCCAGAATGTCCAACAGGCAAAGGCAAGAGGGAACAGTCCTTGATAAAGGAATTCATTCTCAACTGTTCCATGCTTGAGTACGTATGTGGAGAAATTCCACGGACTTCAGGAAAAGACAAACGCAGATTTTATTCAGGGATGTTCTGAAAGGGTTATTAGTTCCAGGAGTTTCTTTCTATGTCCCTTCTCGAGGCCAAAGCGCTCTCATTCAAGGCTGCCTTGTCCAGGCAACGGTCTTAATTACGGAAGAGCAAATGATGACTTTTTAACATTTTACTCTCCTGTTTTAAAATATATTTTGAGGGATCCCTGGGTGGCGCAGCGGTTTGGCGCCTGCCTTTGGCCCAGGGCGCGATCCTGGAGACCCGGGATCGAATCCCACGTCGGGCTCCCGGTGCATGGAGCCTGCTTCTCCCTCTGCCTGTGTCTCTGCCCCTCTCTCTCTCTCTCTCTCTCTCTCTGTGACTATCATAAATAAATAAAAATTTAAAAAAATAAAATCTTTAAAAAAAAATAAATAAAATAAAATATATTTTGAAATCCCCCCAAACATGAGGTCACCCTGGTTATCGGTGATGAGAGGGCACCGTGGGTCTCCCCTCTTGCTCTGGGTGAGGGCCACGGGGATGGGCTTCGGGGCAGGCAGGTTAGCAGGAGAAACCCAAGACCATCAAACAGGCCACCCGTGACTGACAGCTGCGCCCGACTCTGGGGTTAAGTCAGGAGGGAGGAGCCCCAGAGGGGCCAGGGGCGGGCTTACACGCGCTCCTCAATTATTCTTATGAGATGTATACGGCTCCGAACGGGCACACCGCGCGGTAATAAAAAATACACGGAAATCAATAGCGATCCTTGCTGTTCGCTTCTACTTGAATGTAGGCAATTTAAGGCATTATTCTTTTTCTTGTCATTATTACTAATTTCTCTGCCCGAGGGTTGCATTTTCTGCATGGTTTTTGCTTTACAAATTCAACAGCCTTTCGAGGTCTGAGCCAAAACGAACGAAAATTTTCTCCCTGTATACAGTGAAACAAACGAAACCGAAAACGGAGGCGAATCGAGCAATTTGGGAGGAACGTGAGGTCTTTCTACAGTCATCAAAAAACAAAAAAAAAACAGGTATTTCAGTATTCTTTAGAAAGCGGGAAAGCGGGACACCATAGACTCTTAGCACAAACGGCCAACATTTTAATTGTTCATCAGCCGCATCCAGACTCCCGAATACCAGGCTCCGCTCGGAGGCCAGGGCTGTGGGCGGGAAGGGGAGGGAAGGGAAGGGAAGGGAAGAGGAGGGGAGGGGAGGGGAGGGGAGGGAAGGGAAGGGAAGGGAGGGGGCCTGAAGCAGGGGCCACACCAGGAGGGGCGGGCGCGGGCCGGGCCCAGCGCCTCTGGCTCCCACGCACCAGGCCTCGAAGCACACGCTCTTCTCCGAGCCGACGGGCCACGCGGGCGCTCTCAGGGCCTCCTTTAGAAAACCAGACGGAAATGTGTTCTCCACGTCGGAGGAGCGCGCGGCTCCCGAGGCCAGTCTGCCGGGGTCGGGGCAGCCTCGGGGCCTCATAAAGACGAGGCCCGCTTCCCCCCTCGGCCCACTATCCCCTCCGCCCGCTTCCCCTCCTCGGCGGCTTAGCCCCTTGGCTCCCATCCCCTCCTCAGCTCGGTGCTGCAGCCAACACTCCTGCACGGACGGACGGCGGCGCGCGGTGGGGCCACCAGGGTGCAGGGCCCGGGCCCCTTCGCCTCGCGTGCTCCGGGGCGGCCGGGGGAGAGGTGGGCGGCAGCAGCACAGGCGGGCGGGAGGGCGAGGGCCCGAGACGGAGCAGGGCGGCCAGCGGGCGCAGGAAGCCCACGGGCCCCGAGGACGGGGGCGCTGCCACCCCCACCCAGCCGGGCGCACGGAGCCGCAGCGGTCCTGACGCCGGGCTCCCAACGCAGGGCGCAGTGTGAGCGCCCGCGGGGACCCCGGTGGCTCAGCGGCCGGGGTAGGTGCACAGGCCGCCGGCGCCGCTGCTCAAGGTACCGGCCCAGTCGCATCCGTTCGGCCAAATTCTCGTCAGGATCGGACTGTGAGCCGAGAACAGGAGCTCAGGTAGCATTTCACTGGGAAATTCGGGCCAAGAGATGTGTCCTAAGACATGGGGACCGCTTCTGCAGGTGACACACCAGATCGCGGCCGGCGATGGGCCCTGCCCATGCAGCTCGGTGTGGCACCTGACTTGTTTTTTCAAGATCTGATTTATTTCTTCATTAGACACAGAGAGAGAGAGAGAGAGAGGCAGAGACCCAGGCAGAGGGAGAAGCAGGCTCCATGCAGGGAGCCCGACGGGGGACTCGATCCCAGGACCCCGGGGTCACGGTCTGGGCCAAAGGCAGACATTCCACCGCTGAGCCCCCCACTTAAGTTTTGATTTTATCTCATCTTTTCTCAGTAGTAAAACTTGGACAGGTACTAACAAGGGTAACAGGGCCCCTTCATTAGAATATGGATGATGCTTCCCAAAGCACACACAGTCCGCGGGTGTGGGGCCCCATTCTTGGAAGGATAGTCCTGTGCAAGGCAGTTTGGTCCCAAAAGTCTTAAAAAGTCATCCTGCAAGTAAGGAAGAGTGTTCTGGAAGGCCACAGAAGCTTTCTGGCCAGCTTATCCATTGCTGGGCATAAACAAACTTCTTTTCTCCCCGGAGCGGTGGGCCCCGACTCCTTGCTTCTCATTTCTATCCTCCAATCCCTGCGGCCTGCAGGAGGGGGGCGCGGGAACCAGACGCCCAGGGACAGGTCAGCGGGGACGGAGGACCCAGGAGGCGGCGCGGCTCCCCTCTTCCTCCCACCTTCCTCAGCCGAGACCCGAGACCCGAGACCCGCTGTGAGGTCCCCGAGGGAGCGCCACAATCCGGCTCGTCTCAGGCTGGCAAGGCCTCCAGGGCTGCAGGGAGTGGTTTACTTGGGAAGGCCCTTGGCCGCCGCCGCCGCCGCCCCCCAGGAACCAGGCCGACCGTGAGCCTCGACCCGAAGCCAAGGGGACAGGACGGGGAGGCACAGGGAGCAAGTGCCCTAGAGGGGACACGGGCGCCTCGCACCGCGCCGGGCCAGAGCAGACCCGGAGCAGAGCAAGAAACAACAAAAAGCCCACCAGCCCGTCAGGTGCTGACGGAGCCTGGCACCCGGATCCACTGAAATCAAGCGGGATTCTCCGATGTTTCACACGCGTGAGTTGAGGGAGAGGTTGACATTTGTCCTGGAAAGGATCGTACGTCACAGAAGTGATGTTCTGAAGAGCACATCCTCAGCGGGCGCGCGGCGCGTAGGCACGCGTGTCTACGAAATATCCCGAGACCCCTAAGCGCCTCATGTGAAGACATTAAGTGAAGAAGGACGCACGCTCTCCAGAATGAACTGCATATTGATGTAAAAAAAAAAAATTTTTTTTCCCCGTCTTCTTGTTTATTTTGAACGATGGCTTTTAAAAAAAATGTACTATGTGGCCACGGGCATGTCTGCGCTCACTGTTCCTTTTTCAAGCAGTCTCCAGAGTTGAATCCTGCATTCTTGCCATATGCCAAGGGTTAGGCCATTAATATGTAAAAGAAGCTGGTATCCAGAGAATTGACTTTATAATTGGAGAACACCAAAATAAACCCAACACTTCTGAACAATGCGGCGCCACAGCATCCCCGTTCTCTTAGGCTATTAGGCCATGTCCAATTTTCTCGGTCTGTCGGAAGATCCAGCTGCCTCCATGTGCCAGGGAAGCTTTAATTATGGTGACTTTTCCTCCCCCTGGAAAGCCTCTTCCTGTGGTTTGAAAGTTTGAATTATTCAAGCCCATGTTAATACACTGTCGCGAAGGCTCCGCTTGGCCCACGGAGGCGCGCTGGAACTGTTCTCTTTTCACAGATTTGATTTCTTTCCCCACCCACCCTCCTCTCCTCCCTCCTCGTCCTTTCCTTTCTCATTCCCTTTGCTCCCATTGTTAAAGGCAAGAACCGGGGAGCCCCAAGCACTGATCATTCAACTCATGGAACTGCTTACAGCCTATCTCTTAGGGACTACTCGTGTCAAGTCCCAAGAAAAGGAATCTCTCAACTAAAAAGTTCCACAAGGATCAAGCTCCATTCCTTAACCCTGTTTTAGAAAAAGTCGTACAATTTATGTAATCTGTTGGCCAGCATTCCAGAGCCTTTAAATATACATCTCTTTAGGGGGTCCCTGGGTGGCTCAGCGGCTGACCGTCTCCCGTTGGCTCAGGGCGTGACCCCGGGGTCCCGGGATCGAGTCCCACATCGAGCCTGCTTCTCCCTCTGCCTGTGTCTCTGCCTCTCTCTCTGTGTCTCTCATGAATAAATACATAAAAATCTTGAAAAAAAGATCCTTTAAAAAAATATGTATACATCTCGTCAAAAGAAGTTGTTAATTTGGTTTCACTCCTAACACAGAACCAGCCGGAGAACTCTAGATCGTTCCTGTGGAAGCTACAAAGAGTTAATATATGCGAATGCTGTTTGGAACCTAAATTCTAGATTCCAGTCCTTGATCAACGTTTTTAGGTTTTGCTTATGAAAATAGCAACCCTAGCCTTCTTCTATTCTAAGTTTTAGTCCAGATCTGAGTTGTCACCGTGGCTTCTCTGTAACCAAAGTCAGCATCGAGATGCTCTGTGGCATCCCTGGATGAAGGGCTGCCATGAGTTCCAGGCTCTGTTCATTATTCACCACCTGCCAGGCCTCTCAGAGGCTTAATTTTCTCTTCTATGCGGGGATCCCCAGGTGGCTCAGCGGCTAAGCATCTCCCTTCGGCCCAGGGCGTGATCCCGGGGACCCGGATCAAGTCCCACGTCGGGGTCCCCACAGGGAGCCTGCTTCTCCCTCTGCCTGGGTCTCTGCCTCTCTCTCTGGGTCTCTCAGGAATAAATAAATAAAATATTTAAAAATAATTTTCTCACCTATGAAAACGGAGTAGCAATATAAACACTATTGAGAACCTGGAAAATTCCAACAGGATTGTATTCAGCAAAGTGTTTTTTTTTTTTTTCAAAACTCAGAAGTAGTATATAAACTAAGATGTCTTCGCTATGATTTTTTTCATGTAATGAGAGAAACACCATCTTTGGTTTATACTCCAAGTCATTCAGTTAAATAAATAACGTTTTAGAACCCTTTCTTCCGTGTCTGTGTGCTCACAGAAAGAAGTTGCAGGGTTTACGGTGCAGTGGGATTCTCTCCCTTTTATGCACATTAAGTCTGTTTTTAGGGGGGAAAGGGAAAAAAAAGGCAGCGAAGAAAAAATATGCTACACAAGTTTTCTAGTTAATGAGCCAGAGAGCTTGTGAAAGTTGCTGCTGATACTAAGAAAAATGCTCTTAGAAACTGGGATGAAAAAAAAAATGATCTCTCTTCAAAAAGAACCCCCAATTTTTAAATTTTTTTAATGCCCCCTCCCAATTTTTTTTTAGCAGTGGGTGAAATATTTAGACAGAAAACACAGACATAAAGAACTTAATAGTGCATGTGTCTCTGGGATTGGAAAAGCTGGAACCCAACCCATTGCACCAGTTGGAGTGGATCTCCCCGTGCACCGCAGACCCTTGGATGCGAACTGCTGTCGGCCTCTGAGCCACCAGGAATCTGGTCTTAAACATTCAATGTCAAGAAAAACAAAACAGAACTCTAACCCCACCTTTAAAGGTGACAACAAAATGACTCTGTGCTCGTGCAGTATCCCCTCGAAACTGCTTGGTCCGCCCTATACAGGGAATTTAAGACTCATTAAAGAAGTTTAAAGTTTCACACCGAATCTATATGGACTCTATTTCTCACCTTGACAGCGGGGTCTTCGTTGACGAGTCCGTTCAGCATGTTCGTGCTGGAGGCTTTGTACTATGCTGGCCCGTTCCTTGACAAAGGCAGTTTTTCGGGTGCTAATTGCAGAGTTGTTGCAAGTCAAATATTTTTAATGCTTTCTTAAGTGTGTCCTTTTTTTACGGTGAGAAACCAGTCGTGAAATCATTCACTACCGAAGAACGGTGCCAAATGTTGAGCAGCTATGTCTGGACCGAGAGACATCTAGTCTCAGGCACAACTGAGAACCAGAAAATTCTGTGATCACTTTCACCTGTGTGTCTATCTCCTCAACAGCAACCCAAGGCGAATTTTGAATTTCCAACTCCTGAAAGTCTGGGCCAATGACTCTTGGAGCAAGAGAAAAGAAGAGCTGAGAAGTCCTTTACTATGAATGTCGCAAAACCTTAGGACATTTTCCATAATAAGTGGTGGGAAGCAAAAATTATGTATTAAGAGTTTATAGCTAGACTAAACTTATTTTGTAGAAGTAAAAAAGTAAATCTTAAGATGTTTTTCTCTGATATACACACGTGTGTACACAGATGCACATGAACAGCCGATTTAAGGGAAAAATTACTACGTTTTATCAAGTTAAATTAGGTCAGAAGAGAGAGAGAAAAAATATCCATAAGACTAAAATTCAGGTTGGTGTGCAGCTCCAGTTCATCTCTATATACATTTACAGGACCCATTCTCTAAAGTGCTAGACTGTTCTATCTGCATATCATTCTCATACATATACCAGTTTAATGACATAAAAGACACTGGCTAGTAAATATCTGAATGGTTATTAGCCAAGTATGTCGTACTGTATTGATTAATTTGTATAATAAATAAAAATAGAGGATAACAGGCATGTTAAGTTCTACTGGGAAGAAGCTTGTTTCCTCTCCCAATTAAAAGTCTCAGATAAATTGCTAATTTCCATTCTTCCTTTTTTTAGACTAACCTGGAATTTCAAACAGTGACTTACTAAATTCTTTTCCTCAAGCGTAGTTTTGCTTTTCGCATTTTGTTATTCACTCTCAATTAGAAAAAATAAATTTAGAAAGAAACTTAGAAAGTTATAACAAATGACAAAAAAGTCTGTCTTAATATTTATTATAAATAACGTGTTGAGAAGAAAAACTACCTACATTTTTGCCTGCTACCCTTACTTCTGTGGAGCTGTTAAGATCTTAGTAACATTCCAATTTTAATGCATTAAGAAAAAGATAAAAATGAAATAACAACTAGACTAGAACAGTTGTGTCTGTTTAGAAGATGTTAAAGAGGACTGGAGTCATGCTTAAAGATTTCTAACATAAATTACTGTGTTAGCCCTTTTTTATTCTCATTTAAACAATATATGTAGGCTTTATTCGTGTGCATTTTAGACAATTTAGAGAATACAATAAAAATGAAGAACAAGAATTGCTTTTAAGCCCAATTATCCAGAGATAAAGCACTGTTAATATCAAGCATTAATAATAATATAATTATAGCTAAACTGATCACCTACTCTCTGTATCAGTCTCACACACACACATACACAATATATATTTGAAGCAAAATATATAATTTAGAACGGACTATATGTATAAAATCATCATCTCCATTTTGCAGATGAGGAAATTAAGGTGCAGAGATGATTTAGCAACTTCGTCAGAGGCAGAGTTCACATGTTTAATAAGTAGAGAAACTGGGATTTGAAGTTGGGCCCTCCCCAAGACTGTGATCACAGCCACAACTCTGTTACACGGGGCTTTTCTCTGGGTGTATAAAAAGGGACTGGAATTCATACATACTGTTTTATAATCTGTTTTTCGTCCATGTAACATACTCTGAACCTCTTCTCAGATCATGAAGCAATCACCTACCAGGGCACTTGGAAAAGCAGCGTACTGACAAGTGAGAGACCCTGTAGTATAGCTGTTGCTGGCCCAGACAAGAAATGCTGTTTTCTGACATGTATTCAAATCAAGCAAACATCACCCTCTTTAGGCAAACAGAAATTATCATAGCAAAACTGACCAATGATCTGCTCAGTCCAATATCCTATTTCTGAAAATGCCCAACGCTGGCTATTTTGGCAGGAGACATAAAATCCCCCATAAAGTACCTAATTGTGTGATTCGCCACAGTGAGATGAAAATTTCCCCTTCGTCCAGTTTCTCATCTTCTCCCACCTAAATGCTTTAGAGGGAATAGTCCTTGAAATTTTATCCTACTGAAACCAGTCATGTGTGAAGATGTTATTTTAACACATACATACACGCTCACGTATGCACTATAAATACAAAGTCATGAGTTATTCCTGGGTAGCTTAAAAAATCCAGAAATTATTGTACCTACTTCTATAAATACATAATATACCAAGCACATATACATAATTAATCCATTACATTTATAAGAAAATATCTGCCAGGTAATATATAGTGCCAGTGAAAACAACAGGTAAATAGCATTCAATAAAATAATCCTTTCCTCCATTAACAATGTATTGTAAAAACATTTTTTTTTTCTTTAAGGGAGGGAGAGGGGGAAGGCAGAGGGAGAGAAAAAATCTTAAGCAGGCTCCCCACCCTGGTGTGGAGCCCAATATGGAGCTTGATCTCACAAGCCTGAGGTTATGACCTGAGTGGAAATCAAGAGTTGGCACTAAACCCACGCGCCCTTAAAAACACATTCCTCAAGCAAGGTAACCAAAGGGCAATTCTTGAGTGGCAACATTCATCGGGTGTATTTCTTCACAGTGCAAATCAGAAAACCAACGCAATCGTATATTTTAGTTTGTTGTATATATACTCAAAGTCCCATCACCCACTCATACTATAGTGTACTTAGAATTTAATGGGGTTCTAAAAATCTCACCAAGTATAGTGGCAGGGTAGCCAGGACGGCAGGGATACTTAAGGGCTTAACAAAACAAACAAAAAACTCTTCTTTGAAATCTTGTCTTTCTCTAATAAGAGCCTGGTATCATCTACTTCCTGCCTCTTGGAACACCTGCTCTTAGAGCCCTGGGCGGCCATGTGGAGATAGGCAGATAGACAGACAGAAGGATATTCAGATATAGACACACAGACATATGACCCAAGGTCCAAGAGCTTTGAGAGTCTGAGTGAATGATTATCGTTGGCTGGACAGACTGCTAAAGATTTCATGCAGAAGAAGGCCCCTACACTGTATTTCCAGCCCCATGCATCTCTAGAATTTTTTGCTTGTCTCCTGTTGCCATCCCCCAAAACAACCAGGATATTAGATGTAGTCTGTGCCCAAGGATTTCAATAAAAGTAATTTTGTCCAATAGTGATGGGGATCATCGCCCTATCACCCTGGGGCTTTTCCCTGACCTAATCAGCTACTAATTAATCATCCTGACTTACCGTAATAGCACAGATCCGTACTTCCCTGAGAACACAGACCATACTTCATGAACTTTATATTTCAGATGCCTAGCACGATTCCTGGGGCAGAGAAGATGTTCAGTACATCTTCAAGGAACAGGGCCTGACATGCATCAGGTCCTTGTTAAATGCTAGTTGGTGGAACATCTGGATGGATGAATGAATATTTTTAGCCATTGACCAAGTTTCTCTATTTAATGCCCTCTTCTATGTTTCAGTCTGGAATACACACATTTTAAAGTCTATTTCATGGGAGGTATCATAATAAAACACTGTGGTTTTTACACTGAAAATATATTCCTGGTATAAAGACAATTCGGTCACCATTTAAAGAAATAACACACGTTGAATACCCATCAGTACTATTTATAAATTGTTCCTTGAGTAGGAAAAAAAAAATGCTGCAACTGCTTCCAAATCAGCAAAGTAGACAGCCAGTAAGTCCAAGAGACATGTAAATATTATACGTATGTAAGAACAACTAACTCTGGGCATTTATCTTAAAAACTGAAGACATAAAGTTCAAAGTTACCCAATCAATTATCTTCCTCTTACTGTTTTAACTTTTTTTTTTTTTTAAGACTTTATTTTTAAGTGCACCCAGTGTGGGCCTCAAACTCACAACCCCTGAGATCAAGTGTCACGTGCTCTCCCAACTGAGCCAGTCAAGCGCCCCTCCCTCTTGCTATTTCCAAGGGGCTCCAGGTAAGCACTGATGGAGTTAATTTACCACGATTCTCCCCTGCCCGTGACATCTTATTTCCCCTCAGGTAAGCGAAAGAGAAGCTACTCCAGGAGGCTGGTTTCCTTATAAATCTGCAGATGATGAAACCTTGAGTCAATCATAACCTTGTTTCAGTTTGTCAGCTGAGGACATTAATACCTGTCATGTATCTCACTCTCAGGAAGACCCTGGAGAGCAATACTTTCCAACGCTCGCCCTGCAAACATGTTCTACAAGTGCGAGTTTTACACTTTGCATCATCACTTAAGTGATGGACAGATCGAAATCTAAAGGAGTAAACAAGGTCTGCTTCCGATTTTCCAAACTTTCTTTCTATGAACTTTGAAATCAAAGCTACACACCTGGGGATCCCTGGGTGGCGCAGTGGTTTGGCGCCTGCCTTTGGCCCAGGGCACGATCCTGGAGACCTGGGATCGAATCCCACATCAGGCTCCCGGTGCATGGAGCCTGCTTCTCCCTCTGCCTGTGTCTCTGCCTCTCTCTCTCTCTCTCTCTCTGTGACTATCATAAATAAATAAAATAAAATAAAATAAAATAAAATAAAATAAAATAAAATAAAATAAAATAAAATAAAATAAAATAAAAAAAAAAAAAAAACAAAGCTACACACCTTACGCTCAAGGTTACCTCTCTCGACCACGGCGGTCAATTAAGCACGAGACGTCCAGTGGGAGATCGGCAGCCAGCCCTGGGTATCAACCAGTGAGCACTGTATGTGCAATAAAACATACACTAGTCTGCCTGATAAAGAACAAAAGGAGTTCGTTTCCTTTATGACAATGATATACAAGCTCTGAGGAGCCTAAAACACTAACGACATCAACCGATAGAAGAATTCTCTGTCCTTCGGAGTCAGTGAAATGCAGCACAGTGACAGGTGGCATCTTTCTCTAAGTTTCCTACTTGTGTCCTATTTGAAAATGGTCAGAGAGAGAGAGATTTATATGACATACAAGGGTGAGGGGGTTTTATTTTCTAATTTCAACTACAATCACATCTTTAGAATCTAATTAACGTGTCAATGCAATCTTTTAAAAGACACATAAAACACCGTAGGATCAGCTTTCAAAAAGTGTGCCCTGTGCCAAATGCACTGGCTCCTGCCTTCAGCAGTGCAGGCTGAAGAAGTCCAACGGGTCAATCCTTTGTTCTTTTCTAGAATCCCAGAATAACCAGGAGTCAATTATGTTTAAGGGGAGCATTCAGAGTGCTTTACAGAGAGCATGGTTTAAAAAAAACAAATAAACTAGAAGCCCCATTCTGGAATTTCTTCTATAAATTATGTCCCTTCTGATCAAGATCAGACAGAACTGGACTCCTGACAGAGGAGATCACACAGAAAGAGGTAACGCCAAAAGGGATTTTATTTTCTTCAAGGTTGTTCAATTCCACAGTCTCCTGTTCCTCACCAGCCTTGTCCTAAGAGAATTCACACTACCATGAATAATTTTTTTCAAAGTCATTTGAATACCAGATGGTATATCAAAGTCGATGCTAAATTTTTCTTTTGAAACATAGGCTCATCGGGAACGCATTTTTTTTATTTCTAAAGCTACAACTTCACAATTACTAGGTGCCATTTGTATTGGTACTGTCACATCCGCCTAAGAAAGTTAAGAAAAAAAAAAGAGATAGTATTTTTTTTTACAAGAGTTGTGTGACTCATTTTTTTTCCTTTTTATTTTTTTATTTTTTATTTCTTTTTATTTATTTATGATAGTCACAGAGAGAAAGGCAGAGACATAGGCAGAGGGAGAAGCAGGCTCCATGCACCGGGAGCCCGATGTGGGATTCGATCCCGGGTCTCCAGGATCGCGCCCTGGGCCAAAGGCAGGCGCCAAACCGCTGCGCCACCCAGGGATCCCTTTTTTTTCCTTTTTAAAGAGAAACCATTAACCTCCATGGGGGACGCTGTCAATTATTAAAAAAGAAAAAAAATCTCCTCACTGTTGCTCCTCATTGCCGGATCAAGTAGCAAGTGTGAAACTGGGTCTGGGGACCTAACAGGGCCCAGTGATGGGAGGTCAGCCCTACGCAGCCTCCTTTAGGCACGATTCTTTCTGTCCTCTGTCAAATGGGTTCTTCTCAGTCCGCTGTCCAAGGCAAGGCTGACCGACGCCTTGCTCCCCTGGAGATGAACCAAGTCTCTACGTAGCTGGGTTCAGTCCCACCGGCCCTACCCTAAGCACTCCCGTGTAACTACTGAGTTGAGGGGGGTGGGGAGGCACATGCTTTCAGAGACCTCTTCCTTGGGGCAGGCAGCGGGCTGATTAAAACAGGTACACAGTTGTGTACACTTCACAGGAGGGAGCCATCCAGTCTCTTAGGATGGTTTTTGTTTTGTATTTATTCTGCTACTACTGAGGCAGCTCATCTAAGGACTTAAAGGGTAATTGCACTAAGCATTTAGGGAGCTGCAAGCTATTAGCGGATGTAATGGAAAGAACAGGAAAGAAAGTCAAGTCAATCATTCATTTGACAGATATTTATGAGACCCGGTGTTGGGCCCCGATTCTCCATGTGATGAGGCGCTGGATTTATAGATAAAGGCAGTGCCGTGGGTGAGGTGGGTACTGACTTCTGCAAGGCATTTAGTGAGCCCTTTGTAATGTCCTTGTGGACAGAATGAAGAAAGGTGGGCCGCCTAATAGGGAGATTGATAGGAATGTCTGATAAATGTGCGGTGTCACGAGGAAGGAGAGCTGTAATGTCAGCCCTGGGGCCTCAGAGTTCAGTTCTTTCTTATCCACCATTTGTTATCAGCGCTTTTAATGAAGATACAAAGAGCCTCTTGATCAGCTTAGTGTAAAGCTCTTGGGCCCTGGGTTTGAAACTGGGCTTTGACACAAATCTGGAATTTAAATTCTGCAAGCTTCTGTTTTCTCGCCTGCAAAAAGAGCAGATTTCTCAGAATCGCCTGGAGGATGGAAGCAGATGCACGCGAGCACTGAGTAGGTACCTAATACCCCAAGGTGCGTTCTACAAAACAAACCTGCACAGGACACAGAAAGAAAGACCAGCTATGTGGTTTACAGCAAGATCGGGATTTAAAATAATCCTGACATATGGGAATAAGGGAGGAATAAACAACCTTTAAAAGGAATAATGAGTTTCATGAAGGCCAGTCCATTTTTATCTTGCTTATCGGTATATTCCAAGCATCTATTACAGACTTTGGGAGATTTCAAGAAAAAAAAAAAAAAAGGTTGACTGAGTGACTGAATGAATAAGGCCTAAATTGAAGCGCAAAGGTCATTTTATCAAGTGTTGGGAGTCGGACACTAGAGAAGACACACTCCTCTCTCACGCTGCCCATGGTCTGGTGTGGCCTGGCGAGGAGAGAGACCAGTCCAAGGAGAATCACAGTGCGCTAAGTGCCGAGTGTCCTGGGACCCTGGGAGCACTCGAGAGAGGCCCTTAACTTGAGCCCTGGAAAGAATAAGCCACGAGGCAGGTGGGATGGGATCTCTGAGCTGTGTAAGAGGTGGTCGAAGGAAAAGAGAGTAGCCAAGGAAGGAAGGGGGTTCCAGGCAGAAGAAGTCGCCTGTGGTCCAGAGGGGAGAAAGAGCTTCCAGTGTTGAGGTCACAGAAGTGAATTCTCGGGGACAATCCCTGAAAGTGATTTCAGGTTACGCTGCACAAGTAACAAGTCAGGAAGAGCTTCAAACGCTAAACTGAGGACTGTGAGAAGTACCCACCAGACTAAGCAGCGTCTCTGAAGTCTCCTACTCCGGATAGGGATTGGTTTTTGTTTCAGAAAGCTCGCTCTTGTCCCAGTGAAGACGTGATTGGACGTAAAGACCCACGAGGAGACCGGTGTGGAACAACAGGCAAGACACGAAGAGGTCCCGAGCGAAAGCAGCTCATGGGGCAACTGAATTATAAGTTAGGAGCGAGATCTAAATTGGGGACATACTTTTGTGAATCCTCAGAATATGGGATGGGACACACGCAACGTACAGAACCACTTGCTAAGTACGCGTACGACATGAGCAAATGCTGAATGCCACCTTGGAAAGCAACTCCAACCTTTAAAAAGGTGAACCCATGAAGGAGTTGAGGGGAAGGAGTCAGAAGCGGGAGGAAACGGAGGAGGGAGTTTGAGGACCTCAAAAGCGGGAAGACCTTCCCTCCCAACAGGGCTGGATGTTGCAGAGACTTAAATACACTCAGGATCTGGTGCCCGGAAGATCATCAGTAACTCCACAAGGGCACGTTTCAGAAGAATTTAGGCCAAAGGAGAAGCCGGACTATGGCACTTGCTGGAGTAAACTACAAGTGAAGGAGCAAGAACAATGACGGCAAACATCTCTCCCATGAAGCTTGACACAAAATCAGGGAGAGATTTTAAGCTATGGAAAGAGTTGGATGAGGATCTTCATCCAGAAAGGGGACCAGGCTGTCACTGGATCCCAATCATACGTCACGGAGAGAGAACTGAAGGAGAGGCAGCTGCAGGAAATGTGGAATTTTTGCCCCTGTTCGGGAGGCAGCATTAGGAGAAGGAGGGCTGACGCAGGGACGTGGACATTGGCTCAACGTAGGAAAACTGCAGAATTAGAATCAGTCAACAACACGGTGCTCATGCTCGACCAGGTTACAAACTTCTTGCCTTTGAAGCATTCAGGCAGAGCCTGGCTACGTTTGGCCGGGATGCGCAGTAAGCACGCTAGCCATCGATGGAAAGTTGGACTGGATGGTTTTATTTATTTATTTATTTATTTATTTATTTATTTATTTATTTATGATAGACAGAGAGAGAGAGAGAGAAGCAGAGACACAGGCAGAGGGAGAAGCAGGCTCCATGCAGGGAGCCTGACGTGGGACTCGATCCCGGGATTCCAGGATCAGGCCCTGGGCCGAAGGCAGGCGCTGAACCGCTGAGCCACCCAGGGATCCCCATGGACTGGATGGTTTTAGATGTCTCTTTGAACCCCTAAAATTAATGTGGCTAAGTCTGAAGTTATAAAACTTTTCTCCCACATCTAATCTATTTAAAGACATGACTTCTGATATAGAAAGAGCTTTCTTCATGACTCTGAAGTAGTTTTAAGATCATGCAATATGAAGTCACTGATTATGTTCCAATCATACTGGCTGCAATACACGTATTTCAAAAGCCTTTCGGAAATTCTTGTGAAGATCAAATGTCTAATTCTTCTATTTATCTTTCTTTTTTTTTTTTCTCTCTCTCTTAATTCTGAACTAATACCTGAAGGTGAGCATGTCTGTGTATTCAAGGATTACAGTTTCCTTACTGGATGGAGAAGCTTAATCTCACAGATAATTATTTACATACTAATGGCGGACACATAATTATCTCACAAATAATCATATACATGCTAATTAATAAGGCACTAGGAACCTTTTCGAAACCCAAGTGCCTGGAAACAGAGCTAAATTACAGCCAAGCACAAGATTTTATCCTGGAAGTGTGTACTCACGCTCATCTCTCTATTCCTCTTTCTTGTTTTCACACACATGCACACACACCCTTCACAAAATTAGGAAATAAGAGGACCCTGGGTGGCTCAGGGGTGTGGCGCCTGCCTTTGGCCTGGGACTCGATCCTGGAGTCCTGGGATCGAGTCCCACATCGGGCTCCCTGCATGGAGCCTGCTTCTCCCTCTACCTCTACCTTGTCTCTGTCTCTCTGTCTTTCATGAATAAATAAATAAATAAATAAATATTTTTTAAAAATTAGGAAATAAGGTAAAATGTATTAAGAGAAGATGAATGGAAAATGAATATGAATCATAACTACCTTTTCTAATGCCCCTTCATCAAATCAGGTATCAAAAAAATTTCATCCATAAGGTGGTAAGTTCCTAAGTGAGCAGCCATCTAACACAAGCAGTGTCAGGCACAGAATAAATCCTCAAAAACTTACGTTCCCTTCTCCAATAAGAAATTACATGCTTGATTTAGGACAAGGGGAATTTGGCCAAACATGGAGGAGAACTGTGTTGACTACTGCAATGTTTAACTCTGCGACATTTGCAGACACGTCGGATAAGTAAAACTTCTCTTAAAGTACAAACAATGAGTTCAAGGCTTTCTATGGGAAGCTGACATGTCTAGCTCCTGCTGCTTCAAACATCAAACTGTCATAGAATAAGGTCATTTTTAGCCGGGGACCGCGAATATCCCAACACCTGAGATAACCACGTTGAGAATAACAGTAGAAGAGCATGAAAAATAAATATACAGAAGGGAAGCAACGACTCAGAACTCATGTATAAGCAATTATTTCCTTAACATTCTTAAGGACGGTGCTCCTTAGCGCTCTATAAACTAGGTCTGCTGTGACGGAAGCTAAAAAGATTGCTCAGGGACCGCCAGACCATATCCGAGTGGCTCCTTCACAGCTTGTACAATCTTCAGGCCTCCACCAAGTGGCAAATAAGATAGTCGTAAGTGGAAGGGAGTTCAATTATTTGAACAGTCCCATGTGTATGTCCCACGGGTTTCTATTAGATTTGAAAGTCGCTTCTATTGTGAATCTACGCTCCAAGGAGCTAACCATGCAGAATGTTCTAAAATAAACAGTCATAGTAGGCCAAACGGTCACATATTTCTCAGTGTAAAGGCTGCTGCTCTGCTCAGTATGGAAAAAAAGTACTCACAAAATCTAGATTTCTTATCTATTTTTCCAGAGCGAAACTAAAAGTGGTTCATCTCGCCATTCGTAAGCTACTGTACGACATTCATGTTTTTACCCAGCAGAAGCCTGTTGCGTTCCGCTCAATTGTCAGTAACTGGGGGTACACGTCAAGTAGACTTCACTCGGCTAAGCAGCGATATCTGTAGAACGATACCTCCGTTAATCAGAGATCCCGCCGCAGATTCATGGAGGATTATCTGAAGTTTTTGTATTTGCTTTTGTTCTGACGAAAAGGTGACCTTATTCAGATTACATCAAGTTACTGTTATTAAAATCATTTTAAAAATAAGATATTTAATACGTCCATATGTTCCCGTGTACACAAACTTAGACATATTACTGTTAAGCTCAGAATTAAAACGTGATCCTACATCTCTGTACCCAGCACAGAGATGCGAGTATAATCCACGGGAAAAACACCGAACTAGATACAGCCACACGAATAAGAAAGAACTTCTAAAATTCATATATCTATTCTTTTTTTTTTTTAAGATTTATTTATTTATTTATTTATTTATTCACGACAGACACACAGAGAGAGGCAGAGACACAGGCAGAGGGAGAAGCAGGCTCCATGCAGGGAGCCCGATGTGGGACTCGATCCCGGGACTCCAGGATCACACCCTGGGTCGAAGGCGGCGCTAAACCGCTGGGCCACCGGGGTTGCCCTTATATATCTATTCTTAAAGGTAATTTCTTGTCCCCCAGAAACATTATCATCCCGATGGTAATCCCCTCTCATGGTGCTATAAAACTATCTGGAGAGAAGACAAATACATATCATCCCTTCTGTTGAAGTCAAGGATGGAGCAAAGAGCAAGGATGTGGGAACTCTGGAATCCCTAAGAGCCACCAGTTGGAAAGAGCCAAAATGAAAGATGTTCCCGAAAACAACCCAATGTGAATAAAAGTTCCTTGTGACAAGGAAATGTACACTGAGGGGTAAAATTGCATATTTCTTCTAAACATCATGGAATCCAAAGTTCAGAATGGAGAGGGCTCACTCAGAGGATCTGAGGGCCGGGGCGGCCACCTCAAAGGCCTCAGGAGCTGCTGGGGTGACAGGAGCCCGAGGGTGGGGCTGTGGCTGGTGGGAGCACCTGCTTCTCTGGGACAAACAGAAGGGAAGTAAAGATAAGGCACTGCTCGGGCTGGAGCTGGCAACCCCCGACTTCCTCTGGATCCAGGCCACATCAGCCACCGTGGATGGGCTGAGGCCTGGAGAGGCTGCGGGCTCCCTGAGGCCCACCCGCCCCGAGGGGCAGAGCTGGACACTGACCCAGCCCTGCAGTCCACCAGCCGGTCCCCGGGGGACCCTGCACACCAGGCCAGGTGCCCCTGAAGCCACGGGATCCACCCTGGACAGGGATGGCTCCCGGGCTCCAAGCACTCTGGGAGAGAGGGTCCAACAGGCGGCAAAGCGAGCCCTTAACAAACGGGGGTCTGTGCCGCAAAGAGGCGGTTGAGGGGGAGGTGGGGACCCACTGGAGGGCCACCCCCTCTAGAGCCTCCCCAGGCAGCTATGTGCATGGCATGGCCAAGAGGACAAGGAACCAGACCAAAGCTGCAGAGGAAGGAGTGGGAGTAGGGCTCACGGGGAGAAGCGCCCCTCGAGTGGTTCTCTCCACGCAGGATTAGAGCATTCTGTTTCAGACATCCTAGGAATACGCTAGGAATTGATCCATTTTTAATGAAGACCTTTCTCTTGTAGCTGGTCCTCTAGAAACCTACAGAATCCTTCCTGCAAGCAAAGCACCACATCGGATGCTAGGAATGCAGAGCAAGCCAGGCTGGTCCCTCCTCCAAGGCCTGGCTGTCTAGCTGGGACACAGGCATCACCCCAGGATCTGTACTGGAAAATAGCGTGTTAATCCCAAGAAGTAGTGACAGTGCAATGGAAACTACCAGAATGAATAATAAAGATAATAAAAAGGGATCTAGGGATGCCTGGGTGGCTCAGCGGCTGAGTGTGTCTGCCTTTGGCTCAGGGCGTCACCCCGGGGTCCTGGGATCGAGTCCTGCATCAGGCTCCTCTGCAGGGAGCCTGCTTCTCCCTCTGCCTGTGTCTCTGCCTTTCTCTGTCTCTCTTGAATAAATAAAATCTTTAAAAAAAAAAAAGGTTTTCCTCTTATGTGATGATGGTACTCCCCCTCCCTCCCCGGCTGTGATTTCCATATATAAAATAGTATATTTGTAGCAACTAAAAGTAGTTGAAAAATCTCCGATTGTCATATACAAAGTATTAGCATATTTTCAACATTTGGAAGTAATCGAGAAAACTTTAATTAATGGGTTATTTTAATAGTCAGAATTCAAACAAACTAAACAACAAAGATCAACGGAGGTAACTTCCTTACTATTAGACGATATGATTTATTTTTATCAGACAAAAAAACTCCTTAGAAAAACACAGAAAATACAAGAATGATCATCAGGCTTTCTGTTTCAGTTACGCATAGCCAGTGCTGTTCATATTTCTGGCTTATATTTTATTTTGTCTGAAATAGTTCAAAAGCAGTACAAAAGGCTCATCAGAATTCGTTTTGGTCAATTTTTCACAGATACACCAATTCCATAACATCATCACTGCCCCTTAAAACTAACGGGCACGAATTATGTGTCAGACACTGTTCAAATTGGTTAACCCGTCTCTCATTTAGTCTCATTTAACTACAAGGTGGCTGCTACCATCATTGCCACTTTATGGATGAGAATTCAAACATCATGCTATAACCTGCCTGAACTCCCACAGCTAGTAAGTGAGAGAGCCAGGATCCACCCCAGAAGTGTGACCCCAGAGGACAGTCTTGTCCTCTACAAGATAACAGTATCCAACAACCTGACGCGGGGGGGATAATGCGGAATTTTCTGGTGATAATGCCTTTCGTGGGCATTCAAGGTATTATTAGTTAAAATCTCTCAAGTATGATGAGCAAACATACTCTACCTACTTAAATTTCTTAATGGGGAAAGAAGGAAACACATGTTTAGTGCTTTTATCTGCTCTTTCCCAAGTTCAGTGCTGGGGACACTAGGAAGTAACTGATCACTAAGAAAATGCACTTCCTGAATATCGTTCCCTCTCCCATGGCCTGACATCAGAAAACTGGTCCTTACGTGCTGGTAAAGATAGCCAACCATGCAGCAAAACACAAAATAGTGCAAGTCTAAAAACCTAAGGACTAAAATATAAAGTGACTTAATATACAAAAATAACCAGTACCTTTAGGCAGTCGTTTCTGAGATACGACACCAAAAACGCAAGTGACAAAAGAAAAGATAAACTGGACTTCATCAAAACTTAAAATATATATATATATATAGTGTCTCAAAGAACATCAAGAAAGTAAAAAGACAACTCACAGAAGAAAAATATTTGCAAACCATCTATCTGAAAAGGAACTTGATCAAGAATATATGAAGAGTGGGCAGCCCGGGTGGCTCAGCGGTTTAGCGCCGACTTCTGCCCAGGGCGCAATCCTGGAGTCCCAGGATCGAGTCCCACGTCGGGCTCCCTGCATGGAGCCTGCTTCTCCCTCTGCCTGGGTCTCTGCCTCTCTCTCTCTCTCTCTCTGTGACTATCATAAATAAATAAAAATTAAAAAAAAAAACAAAAACAATGCACCTCAAAGCCACGAGACCCCACCTGATCTCCAGTAGGATGGCGATGGCTACAGCCAAAGAGAGACGGCAGCAAGCGAGGACGTAGAGGGCGGTACCGGTGGGCTTATACCCTGGAAGATGATTTAGCAAGTCCCCAGTACATTCCACACAGAGTTACTACACGCCTGACAATTCCACTCATAGGCACACACCAAAGACACGTTAAGACAAACGTCGGTCCACGCACCACCTGCACACGGCTACTCGTCGGAATAGTCAGAACGTGGAGACCACCCCAGAACCAACAAACTAGTGAACAGAGAGGCGAAACGGCGCATTTATCACAATGGGATAGGATTCAGCAGTAAAAACGAATGAGACGTGGATGCGAACTACAAGGCGGGTGAACTCGGAAGCATCACGCCGAGGGAAAGCAGCCGGGCGCGGACGAGCGCGCGTCCCACGCTCCCACTTCTGTCAAACGCCCAGGAGACACCAAGCTGCAGACACAGAAATCAGCTGAGCAGCTGCCTAGGGCCGGTGGGCTCGGGAGAGGAGGACGCATCGGCCGTCGTGGGTACAGAGCCCCGTGGATACACCAAAGGCCACGTAGCTGCACACTTCAAATGCACGGATGTTATGATGGAGGAATTGTATCTCAGCAAAGCCGTTTTTAAAAAAATAATGAGCGGGCCTCTTCAAAAGTTGATTCTACCAAAAAAAATAAAAATAAAAAAATATATATATACACCTCTGTGTCAGTAAGTTCATTTTTAGCATGGTGGACATAAATACAAACCATCTTGACGTCCCTGTCGTTTTTCTATGAAAAGCAAACTGATTTCTAAAGATCACGCACAGGACACAGCATCCTCTGGGAAGTTAAAGTGTAGTCCTGGGTAGAAGATGTCCTTGCCCTTTTGGTCACAGAGCAACTGTCAAAAATTTACAGTCCTAACCCCCCGGCGTCAGTGCTGAACAAGGCATGCATCATACTTCGAGACCCAGTGCCAGTAGCCAGTGAGGCCTAGAGTCAGCATTGGTGGCCGAGGTACCAGAGCACATTTACGGCATCTATATCCCAATTAAGCCATGACTTTCTCCCTATTCCATCAGCACCATGGATCCTCATCCCACCCTCTTTCCCAAATATGGCAGATCTTTGGTTTCCTATGAAAACTTTACTTCGGCCTTTAATAAAATCTACTTTCAGGATACGTGCAGATATTTCTCCACCTGGAGCTGGATCCCTGACCTTACCTCAATTTTGGGGACACTGACATGCTCCTTAGCTCTTATTATCCCTCCCCCTACACCTTGGCTGGGCCCTTAGCTACTTCACAAGTTTCTTTTGAGAAAAGGACCGGTCTCCCAGGACCATGACACAGCCCTGCTATGCACCACTCTCTGCTCATCATTTGTGCCTGCCAAGCTCAGGAGAATGGAAGGGCAACCAAGGGCTTAAAAGAGGTTTTTTAAGGGGAAAAAAATAGCCTTTTGGATAACTGACCGTTGATTCCCAATGTTAAAACCACGGCATGCATTCATCAGATCTCTGTTGGCTTTGAACATCATTGATGACTCACTACGTTTGCTCTCCAAGCTGCAAATCATACTGTCTGCTGTTCTTCTCTCCAAGATTTGCAAATATTTGAAGCCACTCAGGAAGGTGCTGAATTATTCTTGCCAAATGGCAGCCCACGAACCTTAGGTGTGAAGGAGGTAGGCATTAATTTTACGTGTGATGACCCTGGATACCCCTACACATGTTTGTTGGGATCAACGAGTCATGACAGAGATAGAAAAATCACTTATTTCAATCAATAAAGCAGAATCAAAAACCTTCAAAAAGCAGAATCAAGGTAACAATCTGGAGTTGCTGAAAGTCACGGAAAATTATTTCACGATCAGTGGAACACAGCAGCACATGTGAAATACTGAGGGAAGATCATGCTTAAGTTTATTAATGATAAAATTTACCCAGTTTTTATTTCCTTTCTGTGACTACATCCACGCATACAAACAAAATTAATCAGTCGTAAGGTACTTAAAACCAATGGCAATAATTCAGATGTACAGATATGAGGTTAAAAGAAGTGAAGGCACCTAGGAAGCTACGTAGAACAATGAAAATTCCTTATAAAAATTTCAGGGAGCAGAGATGTGGGGAATATCCATCTCGAAAGAAACACAAGCATTCCATTTTCTGGGTAAGCTTCAACTATCAACACCTGCCCGGAATTACTGAACAAAAGTTAGTTTCTACTCTTCTCGCTCATCTTTTTCATTCCTATAGGATCCTTCGGTGGCATCTGTGATCCTACAATCCTTCATCTCCTGGTGTCATCATTTATGGCTTCATCATTCACAGTTTAAATACATTATGCCAATCCCTTCTTAACTAAGAGTGAAAATGCTGCAGGGAGAATATGGATTAACAACTTTAACGTTACTACGCAGGCTTGCCTGGGTTTAAAATGCTCTTAGCTTACTCTATATAACTTAAATTTGTGTAGTTTATTCCTCATTAATTCTCAAGACCAGTTTGGTTCCTGGAAACTGTGTGCTCTGAATCACTCAAAACATTTTAATTTGTTAAAACCAAGATTGACTCAATATGGCTTTTCTAAAAATGTCACTTTCTAAAAAAAAAAAAAAAAAAAAAGTCACTTTCTTAAATCTGTGAAAACAACTCATGCGTGGGCCTTCTGTGCTGGGGGTTACTAGGTATCACCAGTTCTGGCCCCAACAGCTTTCAGCTCTAGCTTTTGTAACATTTTTAATAGAGATGGGTTATAAAGCCTTTACTAAAAGTATTTCAAGATACTCAAAAGATTTTTTTTTTTAGTGATTCCAACAAAAATGACTAATGCTTATAGTCCCAGATACTTGTCCTCCCCACTCAGAACAAACGAAACCCATCACATTCTATCCTCACTGATTTTCTACTGATTTAAACAAGAATTCTTAACCTGGGTTTCTTGTGGACTTCAGGAGATCTAAAAACCTTCAAAATCAGATGCAAAAGTTTGCATATTGTGATTACATATTTCGGGGGCAGGGGGATCACAGCTTTCACCTGATTTTTTAAAAGCTTCTTTTTCTTTTCTTTCTTTTTGTAAGACTTCAATATATTACGAACCGCCGGTTTGAAAGAGCACAAGAAGGCATTCTATAGAGAGAAAAAAAGTACTCGATGAAAATAATTTTTCTTGCAGGAGGCTTCCCCACCTTTGTCCTTATCAGGGCACATTATATCTCACCTGAAAAAAAAATTCTAAGGAGTTTGGAACAGCATAGCTGCTGCAAATGTGGATGTACTTAGGTTTGGTTCTACTGTACCACCGACTGCTGAAGGTTATTCATGAAATACAAGTAAGGTTGCATGCAATTATTTCTAAACTACCTACCAAAGTCATCTAGCAGCTTTTCCTTGAGCCTGTACTCGTCTCTTAAGAAGGAGGATATGGTTCTCCATATTGAGGCTTTTGCAAGACAGAGAGAAAATAATAAATATTCTTGTAAAGAATAGATGTCATCGAGGGAGAGCGTGTAACACCGCAGGCGTGGACGCTGCACTCGCAGTGTGATTTCACGTGACCCCAGAGAAGAGAAGAAATAAATCATTCAGATCGTAGTCATTGCTTCCATATGCATAGTCATTCCCCTGTAACGGATACAAATGTCTCTGGGAGGACTACAATACGTAAGAAGCATTTCTGACTGACCTACACGCAACTAGCAATTACTCAGAGGTCAGTGAGAAGAAAGCAGCACATCAACTCCTGCTATTTATAGAAGTAGCTAGAAAGAGGGAAAAAAATTAACGAGTCCTAACCATATGGTATCATATACTAAGACCTCATGATGTTTTCTTAAACGTCTACTTTAATGTAAACATAATTTTCTTAAGCACACTCGGCATAGACAAACGTATGGCTGCAGAAAACAAAAAAAAAGTCCTCCCATTTTGTTGAAGGAGCTATTGCAGAGATAAAGAACAAAAACTGGGGCTTCCCGCAAAGCTTTGTGGTGTATATATTAAGTGCTGCGATTCTAGAATTTTTGCATTTATTTTTCATGTAAATTCTTAATGCCTCTACACTATACATTTATATAAAATAAAAGCTCCCTCTAGTGGCTAAAGAATGACTCTTTTTGGTCCATTTTAGATTTGAAGAGCTTGCCCCATACCGACCTTGCGGTTTATGTTAACAATTCTCAAACTTTATGGTCTCAGAACCTTTTGTTCATGTATATTGTATCTATCACTATTTACCATATTAGAAGTCAAAGGTGAGATTTAAGAGAATTTCAATTCACTTAAAAATAACGATAGACCCATTAAATATTAATGTAAATATCTCTAAGAAGAGATGTACTGTTTTACATGTTTACAAGTCTCTTTAACGTCTGGCTTACAACAGCTGGATTCTCATAAATCCTTCTGCGTTAGATCTGTTGCAATAGGTCATGTTGCTTGAGATAGAGGCATATATATATATATATACACATCGCACATAAATATTTAATATATATATATTAAATGATTCCTTCTCAATCCAACTACATTACCTATAAGGCTCCACATAGAGGTATAGAGTAATTGAGATACAGAGCGATTTAATAGCATTCTCAGATAACTGTGGGTATTTTCCTTTAATACTACACCAAAACTTGACAAGTAATAGTTTCCTAAGGTTAGTTGTATTGTGGAATCTGAAACCGTATCAACGAACTTTTATACTCTATCACCAAGCATATATTTTATTATACACCGGCCTCTTGGAAAATAGTGCACTGACTCCTGTGTATGTTCCAGTTCTACCCATTTCATCAGAACACTCTTTACCGTTTGGGAAGCGGTCACGCTAATAGCAGCACATACAAGTTTTCTGGTATTTTTATTGGAAGCTTGAGGTTGTGTTTTTGTTTTTGTTTTTCTTTCCCATTGGCCATAAGTATTGTCAGTTGTTTTCTTTGCAGTGGTAGGCTAATCTAATCTTGCTGGGTTTTGTGAAAACGGCTATGAGTTACCCAAATACGAATGACGGTGCTTTGTCTGCCATTCTTTCAAGTAAACTTGATGTTCCATGGAAAACGTGGCTGGTTGAGCAAATCAAACAATACACAGGAGGTTTTCCTCAGGACAACCTTTGTCCTTTGATGTGCAGCAGAAGTGCTCTCTGCAGACTTCCCACTTCACCATGCAAGCTATTAAAAAGGCCATACTCAAGGGCTGAGATTTAATATAACTAATAATTTTTACAGCTTCATCAAGGACATTCTTTTTTAAGATTTTATTTATTTATTCATGAGAGACACAGAGAGAGAGAGAGAGAGAGGCAGAAACACAGGCAGAGGGAGAAGCAGGCTCCCTGCGGGGAGCCCGATGCAGGACTCGATCCCGGGACCCCAGGGTCACGCCCTGGGCCGAGAGCAGAGCAGACGCTCAACCATTGAGCCACCCAGGCGTCCCTATCAAGGACATTCTTAAGGAAAGCTGCCCCCATCCCCTCTTCTCCTCTCAATCTGAGTGCGTGGCAGTGGAGAACACACCCAGTTTGGGTGGTGCTGCCTTCACGCGTGCTCAAGCTTCAGAAGTATTACTCACCTCTGATGGTTGCACCATCGACACAAATGTAATACAGTGAAAAGGACAAGGAACGCCTCAATATTATCATGGAAAGTTCTGACCCCAGAGACCCCCTGACAGTGACCTGAAGACCCCAGGAGTCCGCCCACCACAGCTTGACAACCGGGGTTTATCTAACACATTGGAGTCTGACGTCGGGATTGAGGGATCGCTGGTCGGCTTCCTGACTCGGCAGAGATAAACACTGGAGCTTAGGACGTCAAGGTGACTCAGTCAAGGCCACACGGTTCCCGTGCAATTCCCACTGCATTTTGTCTCTAAGAAGGTACTTTAAGTTGTGAGATTCTTAGTCTACACGCATTCCTTACACAGTTACGACTCTTGAACGATATTCAACGCACTCCCTCCACTTTCTTTACCGGTGAACTTTTTATTTTAGCTTTTTTTTTTTTTTCTTTTGGCTCATTCAAGGACTGTTTAAGGCAAAACTTCTGTCATGAATAGTATATGGATTTTCCAGGGGCAGAGTTCTATCATGAAATCACAGTGTATAGTTTTGACCTAGAATAAATCTCAGGGCTACGTTTGTATTATAACATCACTGGTGTTTTAATGCCTTGACACGATGCTTATAATAATTTTTCAAGAAAGTGTTCTGTTTCTATGTTCTAGCTATGAAGTGTTATCCATCAAGATGATTAGAGACGAAAAAACATTCTCAACGTTTCACAGGTTAGGGAAAAAAGGAGATATGTATGGAGTGCTCTCTTAGACACAGGTACAGTTGCCATATAAACAGCCCTATTTGAGAGATGCTATTTGAGCACCCACGTTAAACTCGTGGAAGAGTATGAAGTGCTTTATAAACCAGGAATCCAATGAGTTTAATACACGGAAGTGAGAAATGTAGGAAATCCTACCTATTCCTGACTTAGCTAAGAATCTCAATCACCAAGAGGAGCTCCAAGTGCTAAGTACCTAGCCCCTACTGAAGGAACAGACATGAGAACCTAAGACTGCTTCTTTGGGCCTATTTCCATTTCAATATATCCTTATTCCTCTTGAAACTCAGTTCTGAGCACCACAGTACTTACTGGTGGCAGCAGCATCTGGTGGAGGCTCACGAGGGAAATTCATGAAACTGCATTAACGAGGACGGCGTGAGCATCCTATTATAGTCCCGTCAAGCAAGGCCTCCCACATCATCAGTAGAGAACATGTGGATGGGACCTCCTCTACTGTTGAGACGGAACGTCCACAGCCTTTTGTTGTCAAACTGCAGTTTCTGGACTTTGTGGGCACAGAGAGGAAACCCCAAACTTTGATTCCTAAACTTCCTAAACGTGAGATCACCCAGAGGGTGTGCTAGTACATCCTCTGGGTCGTTACTCATTATACCAGTGGAATAATATAAAAAACATTTCTCTCTCCCTTGCAAGAACAACACAGAATGCCACATTTGACATATGTCTACCACAAATACCCTTACATTCTTTTTCACATAATAATCTCTTGAAAATTACATAGGGATTTCTAAGAACTATCATAAAACTTCCTATAAATGTCTAAGAATTTTACTGTATTAAAATGTAATATAGAAACTAGGATAAAGATTGGTTTCATTGATGTTGGTCTAAAATAAGTTTTTGGAGAACAGTGATTAAAATAATTTTGATATTGAAGTCTGTGGAAAGTAATTCATAACATGCAATTTCTACTTTGACTTATTTCAATGTAAAGGTAAGGGTGGAAATAATTTGCATTTAAATTTAAAAAGCAGATGAACTGGCATTTACTAGTGGGATGTGATTTGCTTTCTTTTAATAGATAATAAAATATTGATAGCAACATATCTAAGAAAATTTGGAATGCTACTATTTTAATTAATAGCAATGCGAGATGAATTCTAACTTATTTTCAAAGATACTCTTATTTACCAATTTCATACTGGTTTTGATTGAAATGTTTGAGAGTTCTGGCTCTGTCATATTACTCTAATTTATAACGTAGTTATTACTTCACATGCAATATTAAGACTGATGTCAAAAATTTAATGTGTTGAGTCATATAATGAACTTAGAAATGATTGCTTTAGAAAGTGGATACATTAATTCGCAAAGAAAATTTTTATACATTGACATTGCTCACAGAGAGGAAACAATTAACAAAATATTCTTTATTCCAAGAACAATGTAGAAAAAAATGATAATACATGCCTATTACGAATTTTAGGTTGAAAATTTATGTAATAATAAATATAGGAATATCTTAAGAGTACACTGAATTTTTTAAAAATTCTCTTTAAAGCACAGGTCTCTTACTATTCTTGCCCTTGTCAACTCACTTGCATAGCAGGAAATAATCCAGTTTAACACTCACTGAACATTTAAGTGTAAGCACAGGAGATTATAGCTCTTTCACTGTTGACTGGAGCTGTAACTGTGCAGTGCCTCAGAGCTCTCGCTGCCCTGGAACAGGGGCCCAGGCGGAGGCAAGAGGAGTGAGCAAAATGGTTGGTGAGGGGACTCTGACAGCCCCCCACATACAACGAAACCCTTGCCTGTACAGGGATATTCCTGCTCCCCAAGAGCTGGGCCACCGCTGACCTTAATAACCAGGTGTTCTCTGAGTCAGGCAGGTGTGAAACCCGGAAAGGGCCACCTTCCCTTCAGAGTGGGAAATCAGGTCAACAGGCAAGAAGGAGGCAGAAATGAGAGCTGATCCCAAGAAGGTTCTCTAAAGTACAGTTAATGTCACTCACCTAGAATGTGGTCAACACTGCAGAAGACAGAGCCCCACATCCAAAGATTCAGATTTAGAAAAGGTAAGGCCAAGGAAGAGGCTCTTTACAAGAAACCTAGGGGACGCTGCTTAGAAGAGGATTTCGTTGACCAACTAAAGAAACTCTTTCACAGAATACATACAAGGACCAGGGGACACGAGAACCCTACAAGGGCCGTATGCAGAAAATAACCTAAACTTGTAATAAAGTACAAACAGAATGATCGAAGACATAGATTTAAGCAGTAGTAGGTGAAAACCTCTTATGATTTGGGTAAGTTGTCAATACAGCACATCGATAATACCGTTCCCAATATATCCACTCGATGTAATGAATTAAATAGTAACCTCGGGTTAAAAATACTGAAATAGCCTTTTGTGTGAAACATTTTCATTTTTTATGCAAGGGCTAAAACACTGAAAACTACAGTCCTGCATTTGTCTTTGGACCAAGATCGTTTCACATTTTGAGCAGAGAATTAAGTCTGCACTAAATATTGCCTGCCAGGGCTCTTTTCCAATTTCTATTTCATAACTATAAAGTGTATCTAAAGAAAATGATCTTCTCTATACTTATTTATCCTTTTGAACAGGCCTTTCATCAAGGTCTTAAGGGTAATGTGCAGAGAACAAGACCTATGAGTCCATGGAAGACAGCAGTGAACTTGTTTCCTCTCAATATCACAGCAGAAAGGAAATCGTGAACCCACAATGGAATGGCGGGGAAAAATACTACAGTCATAGTCTCTACAGAAGACTTAGATTTAAATCCAAGCTAACATTCTTAAATCTAAAATATCTTTCTAGTTTTAAATTCCCAGGCAGGTGTCAAGCTCCTCCAGGGTGCTCAATACAACATCTATTATATAATAATTCCTCAATAAGTGAAGAAAAAATCTGCCTTCACTGTGTAGTAATGGTCAGGGAGATGTAGTTGTATTAAAAAAAGTTTGGAACCCTAGATATTTTTCCCTCCAAGGAGCTAAGAAATCAAATAGGCCTAAAGTTACCTACAGACTCTAGAGAAAGGAACTCCTACTAAAACTGCATTTTAAGCTGTCAAATTCAGTTGTATTATAAAAGGCAGAAACTCTAAAAATGCTTTTTTGTAGAAGAGACCATTTTGTTTACTCACCAAAGGCCATTTTGTTTACTCCTCCTAGGCACACAGAAAAAAAATTTTTTTCAGCCTACTTCCATCTAAATAGGGTCTCGTACACAATAAAGAGTTGTTAAATATATGTTCATTTAGTGATATTATGTTTCCCACAATTTTCAATGAGAAGAATGTTTGATGAATGTTTCATCTATTCCACATACATAAATTCACCTAAGGCGTCAAAATCCCCATGAAATATAAGTACAGTTTGGCAACTTTCAGGTTTTAGTTCCAGTTATCAATGTTCCAGTAGGTTGAATATGCTGATTATCACTGAAGTCATCAAGATTAAATGTTCAGGTTCAAGAATAAATACATTCAATAAACAAAGAAACACAACAACCACTTCTATTGAAATAAATACTATATTATAAAACAATCAGACAAGAATATAAAATTATACACCAGGCTGTTAATTATAGCAGTGTTTATAATAATAAAAATCAAAAAGAAAACAAAAAAAATTATATGGAAGTAATTAACTAAGATACAGAACTTTCAAATAAAAAAATTTACATAATTCTAATATTCACTTACTGAGACATACAGGGATCTGAAATGTCTTAAGGAAAACAATGATATCTAGACTATATTTCCATTTTGATCTTTATGGTTCCATAATTGGAAGAACACGCACTAGTGTGTTAAGATACATTACTTCTGATGGGAAGAACTATCATTTATTTGAATTACTCTTTATATTTTTTTATGATTTCTCATTTTTTATAAATAAATTTATGCTTCTGTTAGAATATTTTAAAAAACCAAGTACTTAAAAAATAGCTACCACTTGAAAAAAACCTTGAGGAAAACATTTTTTCTATGGTCATAACTGAATCAATGAATAATTTACTAGGTAGTTCATCATTTGAGTCCTCTTACTTTCAATTCAGCATTCTGATTTGAAAATTTGTAGTATTTTTATTTTACAACTTGAGTAATGTCCTCCATTAACATGTTATTTGCTACTTTCATATTCACCTTTCCAAAAAGGTAGAGTTCCACATAGAGCATTTTTGTCTTTTCCTTCCTTTAGCTGAATTTAAGCCAAACTAGTATCTAGACTAGTACTAAATTCCTCAGAAATAGTTGAGTTTCTTGTTAATAGGGTTTTAAAAAAATTTATTTATTTTTAGTCAGCCCCCCAACATGGGGCTTGAACTCAAAACCCCGAGATCAAGTCACACAGTCCTTCAACTGAGCCAGCCAGGAGCCCCTCTTGTTAAATATATTTACAAACTAACATTACCTAACGGAACCTCTGGTAAAAATGTAAGAATAATGGAGAAGAGTCTTAAACTTTTAACAGAAAGTTAATGCAAACTATTTGAAAGTTAAAAACAGATACTTGTCTCACGTTTCAACAAATGTGCTGAAACAACCAGACAGAGCCAAGTAGGGAGGAAAGGAAATGAACCTTGATCTGTACCTCACACCACACGCAAAATAAGTTTAGGATTTAGGTCTAAATTAAAAATATAAGATATTCATCAATATAAAAGCTAAAATTATGAAATTTCTGCAGTAAAAGAACAAGATCCTTGAGACAAAGATTTCTTAGACTACACAAAATACATATAAAATTCAAAAAATGAAATTGATAAATTGGAATTTGTCAAAATTAGAACTTCTGGTCTTCAAAAAGATATCATTAAGAAAATAAGAAGGCAAGCCGCAGACTGGAAGAAAATATTTCTAACATGTGTAATGATAAATGACCTATATCCAGAAGAGAAAAGGAAAAAGAAAGGAAAAAGAAAAAAGAAAAAAAATCTCAATGATAAATAATAAGGAGAAAATCAATTCACATAAAAATGGCCAAAAGAATTCAATTCATCAAGTAAGATATACTTGTAGCCAATAAACACAAGATGCTCAACATAAGTCATCAAGGGAATGAAATTTAAAACCACAGTGAGAGACCACTTTACAGTCATTAGCAGGGCAAACATTAAAAAAAAAAAAGACAAAAAGCTGGCAATATTAACTCTTAATGAAGATGTGATAGAAAAACTGAAACTCTCTTACGTTTCTGATAGGAGTGCAATTACGCTGGAAAACAGTTTGGCAGTCTTATAAATTTAACCATACACTGACCACGGGATCTAGCAATTCCATTTCTAGGTCTTATTCATCCATGATAAATAAAAACATGTCCACAAGCAGACTTGCACAAAAAATGTTTATAACATCTTTACTCATAATAACCCTAAGCTGATAACAACCCATACGTCTAACAACCGATGAATGGGAAAACATAATTGTGGTATATCCATACAAGAGACTACTCAGCAATAAAAAGAAATGAGCTGATACACACAGCAACCTGGATGAACTTTTATTAATTACGTAGAGAAATATGGGTTTCATTTATATGAAGTTCTAGAACAGGCAACGCTAATCAATAGTGGTAAAAATCAGATTAATAGCTTGCTGGGGAAAAGGTGATAGGGATTTCCTGCAAACGTGCATGGGGGAACTTGCTAGGGGTATGGAAAAAAATGCTCAATATCTTCACTGTGGTGGTGGTTAAATGAATCCATGGATTTGTCGGAACTCACCAAATGTACACTTAAAATGCATGCATTTTATTGTATGTAAATTGTGTACCAATCAAGAAATTTAAAATAGATGCTTGGCTATGAAGATTAGAAATAAGGGAATTCCTTAGATGAGTGGTTTATAAGCTGTAGCTTGCATCAGAATTACCTGGAAGGCAATTGTTGGATCCTACCCCAAGTTTCTGACTCAGTAGGTCAGGGGTGATGCCCTAGGAATTTGCATTTCTAACAAGTTCTCAGGGGATGCTGACATCGCTCCTCTAGGGCACAGTTGGAAAACTATTGCCATAGAGACCGACAAAATGATCCCCAAATGGAGTCAATTAGATAGGTCAATTTCAGCAAGCTGGCCTGGCTGCAGTTAGATACAGGGCAGTGTTAGCAGCTTAAGGCCATACGTATGTGTCTCCATTTAATGGGAATAAAATCTAGTATTTTGAGTAATTTCCTGAAAAAAATAAAGTGAGCTTTTTATTTGCTTTCATGGGTCCCAGGAGTCCCGGGAAATTTATAGAGAGGGTTGGCAAGTGCTCTGAAATTCAACACAAATTTTCTGTGTGCGTGTTTTTTTTTTTTTCCTCCCCTAGAGAGAAGATGAAGTTTTTATCAAATTTTCAAGTGAATATGATCAAAAAAGATTAAGATACACTGAAGTAACTCTGCGAGTATCCTTTCCATTTTTAATTTTCATATACATGAGTTTTCTTCAAAGATAAACAGTAAGTGAACATGAAAGCTTACAATTTCATTTTTTTTTTTTATTTGTGCTGAGCACTCAGAAGTTTCAGATTGAAGGCTTGGCATAGATATTATGTAGGTCACTAACAGTGGAGAGGAATGAATGTATTCACCACGGAAAAGTAATGAGCAAAGAAAGAGCTTCTGAGAGTTGCAAGACATTCTAGAAGTGGAATTTTTTTTTCAAGTTTAAAATTAAGATATTCTTAATTTTGTGTTATTATACTTTCACCTTTCCCCACTTTTTGGCTTCAACGTAAATTAAAACAACAAATAATGGGGTAAAATTAATAACTATACTATGTGGCTCAGACGATCTATGAACAATACCTCTTCTGTGATTTAAGAACATTTTCACTTGTGTATATAGATTTTCATGCGCAAACATGGATAGGATTATTTCCTACCTATTTTGCATTCTGTTTAAGCGTTGATAGGACCGTCACACATAATATCGTAACACAGCACGATTCTCTATTCGTTGTCCACTACAACTCCCTTTATTCCCCGCAAATATAAAAGAGAAGGGCTTCTGCTTTTATCTGGTCTCTATCCTAGACACACATTTAGAGGAGGTTGATTTAGTTTCTCGACAAGCTCAGAAACCTTGTTACATTCAATTATTTCCATAAAATAGAAAAACATTGCAAATAATCATAGAGCTTAACCATCCACAGACTTGGTAGACCTATTTAGCATTCATATTCCATAGTAAACATGTCAAACAGCTTCTACAAGTGTGGGGTCCACTGACCCATATTCTGTGACTCCAAAGTGCAGAGAAAACAACGTGGCTGTAAAAATATTATGACCACTACTAATTCGTTCACGCTGTTTTACGAAAAGGTCTGACTTTTCTTTTTCCGCCTGCTTTCCAACAGGTTAGACTTACATACATCTATGGTCTAGATAAGGTATAGACGCTAAGCTCTGCAGGAGACAAAAAGCAAACTTCCTGTCACTTGAACTTTTTCTCCCCCATTTTTGAATCTCTGCATAAAATCACCTTGCGGAATGCTACTATTTTCTCCCTTTTCTTGTCTGAGCTGTTGCTAACAGCTTTTAATTTGGGAGTCTATCTCTGAGCTCTCTGCGCCTCGCTGGTTTCAGCTCAATTGTTTCTCTAGCCAGCAGAGCATTTCATTTCTCCTGAAGGTCACTGCAGGCTGCCAAGGCTCTGAGAACACACCATCTCTTCATTCACGCTGCAATCTAAGCCTGCAGTGCCGTCAAGAGAAATGGAAGCAGGCAGGTGACTTTTTTCTTATCAACAATTACGGAGTTCATTGTTCTATCAAGTGAATTAGGCCATCAGGGCGCAAGGACCTTCCATAACTCCACCTGTTTTCTTTTTCAAGGCAACAGAAATCCTTTTTTTTTTTTTTTTTTTTTTGTATTTTAGTAGTTTGCCTGTGTACAGGTAATTATTTGTGTAAATTATACCATAACGGCATCTGCTTTTGGAAGTAACTCTTCCAACCATATCGCTACCAGTTGCAATAAACCAACGATGCAGGAAGCAGCCCCGATCTAAGGACACTCATAAAACGAACACCGCACCGGCCATCTGTTGGAGGAGGGATGGCATTAAATGTAATGTGGGCCTGGAACACATCCAGTATTGTTTACTCTGTCACATATCAGATGAGCACCGAAATCAAATTGATGATTTTTTT